>NC_041733.1:25696439-25999469 GCF_004115215.2 Ornithorhynchus anatinus | reverse complement strand
ATTTTTGTTGCATCCAGTTGTGTTCAACTGCTGGAAAATAATAATAAAAGTGTACTATTATCACTATCTCAGGAAATGAGCTTCAGATGTAATATTATCCAAAACGCAGGGCTAATTTTAAACTTTCCAAGGAAAGATTTTCTAATATCCTTATTTTTGCTCATTTTGTGTTGGCTATTTTCTTCAATCTGTATATTAGCAGCTATTTACCATAAATGCCACTTTTGGGAATCTAGAATATGGACTCATTCAACAGAGCAAAATGCAAAATGCTGATTTCTTCATTCTCAAAATAGACAAATAAAGATAAATCCTCTCCCATTCAGTAAGGGGTTAATTAAACAAAAAAATCAAACATTAAAAAGAAAGGAAAAACCATGTCTTAAATAACAAAAAGCTCTATGAATGAAAAAATCATTTTACTATTTATGTAATTAAAGGATAGGCACTTAGTTTTTTCCAGTTCATATTTATGCCAAAAAAACCCAAAAACTCTATCTTTCTGCATTTCACTATGAAATTCTATGGAATTTTTTTAAAACTGTAGATCTTTTTCTATCAGAATTTCAAAATATTCTGTGAAAAGACTCTTTCCACGTTTTAGGACAGCAGTTTTGAAAGCATTTTTGTATTAAATGTATTAGCATTATCGTCCCAAACATAATTCAATTTCATTTTTAGCCTGTAAAATACCTTAACTTTCATAATACCCTGGTGCCCCCTTTTGGTCTGACTAGATCAAGGCATTTTCATATATATATATATGTGTGTGCATATATATGTATACATGTATATACATATACGCATGTCTTTAAAATACAGTAGCATATACCTTGGGAAGTGTTGATCTACACTTGAGGTTGTTGGTGGTTATTAGAGCTGTTTTCATGACTGACTTAAAAGTTAGTGATCTAAACACGTGAAAACGAACAAAGCTGCAGCAAACTCTTTGAAGGTCAAAGGAAGTATTTTCCCGAATAAAATTAGCATAGCATGGCCCAAATTTTACAGTTACCTTCTTTGGAACCCCTTACTTTTACCACAGTACTTCAGTGGGTAATACTGCTTGGTACTATATTTAAAAGATACCTCTTCTTTACTAGCTGCATGCTGTCTGCCTGTCAGTGCGAGGAAAGAAAGGAGCCCTCAGTGGTGAGAATGCTTGCAAGAGGTCTCTTAGTAAGAAGCAGGTTGGTGTCCCTGAGGTATAATCCAGAAAGTAAGCTTGTGCAATAGGAAAAACAAAAGTTAACATTTTTTAAGTTAGACAAAAAATGTAAAATATTCTTACGACTTTTCCTATCTTTTAGCTGGTAATTATGCCATAGAAACAAGTTCTTTCCACGTTCAACACCACTGTGTGAAGAAGACGAGCTTATTTCCAACAGGGATATTGAATCCTGCCATCTGAAGGGCCCAATCAAGTGTGAAGTACAGTATAGTTTTAGACTCAATTGAAAGGAAAAAGCTTGACTACTAGTTCAGAGCATGACAACTTTCATGGATTAGTTCAGACCCTATTCTACTCTCTGAAAGGGTATCACAGCATGAAGACAGTTTTCAATGCACTAAACTTTAATAGCTGAGTGGGGAGCCAAAGCTTCCTTTTGGTCTCTATAGAAACAGTATAGCCAAAATTTGAGGCAAATTTAAGATTCTCCGGTTCCAGTGCTGCATTTATCCTCTGAGGTGCCCAGTCACAGTCGGATTTCACCCTTTTATGAAATTTCACCCATTTGGGTGCACTGTAAACTGGATCAGGCGATGCCGCCTTACATTTTTTTCCCCTAAATTCTATCTCACATTTCAGACATTTCTGTGAAATGCCTGAAGCCAAATGTTTAGGCCCCGAGGCAGGTGGGATCGACTCCAGAAGAGAGACTTTCCTTTTCTTTCACAAACCCTCCTCTCCTATCTCTCCACCCCAACAATAGGCAAGGGGAGAAGTTAGTATGACAGGGGATGTATCCTCTACTGCCAAAGCTCAGTCCTCATGGCTCTTTCCATTTTTCTAAAGATGCAGAAGTTCTCAGGACCAGGGCAGCAAAGTGTCAGCAGAAGAAACCTTGCTTAACCAACAACCCAAGAACTTAACAAGTGCCACTAACACATCTACTTCAATAACAAGTTACACGTTCATTTTTTTTCACATTTCAAATGGGATTATTCAATGCTGAAAAATCAGAGAAATAACTTCCAAAAGTACACTCATCTCCCACTCAATACTGATATGCTGGAAACAGCTTCAGACACCATTTTTTTTCTTTCTCCCAAGTTACTATTTAGATGTATCTATTGTTATTATTATTTTATGGTATTTAAGTGCTCACTATGTATCAAGTACTGTTCTAAGCAGTGGGATAGATACAAGTTAATCAGGTCAGACACAGGCCCTGTTCTACATGGAGTTCCCAGTCTATTGTTTGGCTTTGCAGAAAAATACGGTCTACTGAGCTGCCTAAGAGTACGCATTAAAATTTCATTTACAAAAGTTGAGCAAAATGCAGTAGCATTCCAGAATTTTCATTTCTTATTCACTGGGTTTTAAGTGTATTCATAATACTCTTCACAAATTCACCAAATGTACTAGTGTAGATAGTAAAAAAGCCAAAATTATTTTCACACAGTTTGTTCCATACTCATCTCACTGGTCATAGAGGAGTCATTGTTATAGGCATTGTGGGGCACCAATTTTCCTTGAAAAAGAGCTGACATTGAGAGTTTCCTTCATAGATCTAGGTAGCTGCTTTCTGGGGTTCTTCTCAGCAAACACTAAGGGAGATATGGTAAATAATAATAATGATGATGGCATTTGTTAAGCACTTGCTATGTGCCAAGCACTGTTCTAAGCACTGGGGTAGTTACAATTTAATGTTGGTATTTGTTAAGCGCTTACTATGTGCCGAGCACTGTTCTAAGCGCTGGGGGAGACACAGGGGAATCAGGTTGTCCCACGTGGGGCTCACAGTCTTAATACCCATTTTACAGATGAGGGAACTGGGGCACCGAGAAGTTAAGTGACTTGCCCAAAGTCACACAGCTGATAAGTGGCAGAGCCACTTATGACCTCAGACTCCAAAGCCCGGGCTCTTTCCACTGAGCCATGCTGCTTCTCTATTTGTCAGGTTGTTCCACGTGGGGCTCACAGTCTTAATCCCCATTTTACAGATGAAGTAAATGAGGCACAAAGAAGTTAATGACTTGCCCAAAGGCACACAGCTGACAAGTGGTGGAGCCGGGATTAGAACCTACAACCGCTGATGCCCTAGCCCGTGCTCTTTCCACTAAGGCATGCTGCTTCCCAGTGAGAAAGCTCTCAACCACAACCAGTCAATCAGTGGATTAATCAATCATATTTATTGAATGCTTACTGTGTGCAGAGCACGGTACTAAGTGCTTGGAAGAGTACAGTGTAAAAGAGTTGGTAGACACGTTTCCTGCCCTCAGTGAGCTTACAGTCTAGGGGGAGAGACAGACATTAATATAAATAAATTATGGATATGTATGTAAGTTCTGTGGGGCATAGGGAGGGATGAATAGGAGGAACAAATCCAAGTGCAAGGGGGATGCAGAAGGGATGCACAAATCATTTGCATTGGATTTTTTACACCTCCCATAAAAAGTGATTTGAATTGGAGTTTTTTTATTTTTCTATAATATTTTCTTTCTATTCCCTATGAAACTCAAATCTGGAGTCTCAAGAGCCACAAACTCACTTTACAAAGTAATATTTTAGATGAAATTCACCTTACAAAGTAATACTTTAGATGAACCTAGTTCGAGAATCAGTGTGGTCTTGTGGGAAAAGTGTAGGACTGAGAGTCTGGAGACTCGGCTTCTAATCCTGGCTCTGCCACTTACTGGATGTGTGACTTTGGGCTTCTCTGTGCCTTAACTTCCTCATCCATAAAATAGAGATTAAATACCTGTCCTATGCAAGCCCATGTGCGACATGGACTCTGATCTGATTTTACGGTATCTACTCCAGCATTTAGCACAGTACTTGGCATATAGTAGGCACTCAACGAGTGCCACAATTACCATTATTCTGAACATTGCTCCTGAAAACAAAATCCAAAAGCATGGGGAAAACTCGGAGAAGCAGGGTGGTCTGGAGGAAAGAGCACGGCCCTAGGAGTGAGTCAGGTGAACTGGGTTCTCATCCTGGTTCTGTCGTTTGTCTGCTGTGTGGCCTTGAGCAAGTCACAGTTGGTCTGTTTCCTCATCTCTTAAATGGAGATTAAATATCTGTTCTCCCTTCCTCTTAGAATGTAAGTCCACTGTGGGACAGAAAAATCATATTTATTGAGCACTTACTGCATGCAAAGTACTCTACTAAACACTTGGGAGGGTACACTACGACATCAGACACTTTCCCTGCCCACAACGAGTTCACCGTCTACAGGAACAGCATCAAGCCTGATTATCTTGCATCTGTCCCGGCAATTAGTGCAGTGCTTGGCATACAGTAAATATCTCAATATCATAAATATCACAAGGATTATCACTATTTCAGTATTTTAGGACAAAAATCCCCCTTTAGGCTTTAAGCTTCTTGAGGGCAGGACTGTGTTACAATTTCTCCTTTGAATTTCCCAGTGCCAGCCCATTGCTCTGCTCAGAATGAATACTCAATAAATATTGTTGAATTAATAAATAATGAATCTGACCCTTATAAATAAATGCAATGCCTATGCTAGCTCCCTAGACGACACACTGTGCCCATCTGTTAGGGTGGCATCAGGCCCGCTAACAAAGGATTGTGCATCTTGTAGGAAAAAATACCTCGACAACCAAATACTGGTTGTATTTAAAAAGAGATATTTTCTACAAGGAAACATTCCAGATGGCAAGCAATCTTACAGTGGGAACCATTTCACTACACAGAATCCCATTTGCTTTGACTTCTAGGAATCAGTCCAGGAATGAATAATTTTTATCTTTTTCTCTTTTTCCTAATGTGGCTTTTGCTTGTTTATGCACAGGTTGCATCCACTGGCAGAATAGGGCAATCGACCAGAAGCTGCTGATTTCTAAATTGGCTAGAGCCTAGGACTGAAACCCTGATGGGATTTGGTAAGAGAAATTTCCCCTGCCTGGAAGGCCCTTCTGGCCTCAGCCAAAGTGATTCAGCACTGTGTCCTTCAGGAAAACTCATATGTCTTAGTAGAGTAACTCAGTGATCCCCTTAAATCTGAGCTATTTGTTGGATCCCACAGGCCACTAAGAATGCCTTTCAGGGCTACCAGGCTACTGGGCTTCCTGAACCAAAAATCCTGGACTGACTAGTCCCTGCCAAGGTCCCAGGAGTCAGTCTGGGCCTGGATAGGTTCCTCGATGTTCACTCTGATCTAGTTGCTGGTCAAGAACTCTGGGATTGGCAGGCTGACCTCATGATCCTCAGGACCCTATTCTGGCTTGGAGGAAGTCTGTAAAGTCCCATTTATAATAAGCCCTTTAATCCCTCCAAATGGATCAAAACATCTCAGATGCACTCTTCCTTCTCAGGTCTTCTCTAGGGGAGATGAAAACCCCAACTCTGTCATGGAAAGAGGATCGCCCTGGGCGAAGGCACGGCTATTGGAGGGGGAACTCACCTTCATGAGTCTTTCTCCCTGTCAACTTGGTCCGGCGTAACCCAGGGACAGGACCGGATTATCACCGATGATGCAGTGAAGCAGCTGCTCCGGGTCCTGTGTCCCAGATAGGGGGCCTATCAGCCAAGTCAAGCACCCAAAGTAAGTTCCTTAAAGTCTGCTGTGCATCTCCAATTGGCCCCTAGGGAAGAAGATGCTTGGAGGTGGCCAGGAGTGTGGCGCAGTGGAGGTAAAAGAACTTCCACTCCTTCATGTCTCCTCACTACCTGATCTCAGTCTTCCACGGGAACTTTCCAGTCAGGTCCCGAGGGCCATAGTCTGAGCTACAGAATCTCCAAAAGAGATGTTTCTTAAATCATTGCCAACATTTGCATCCTCATTTTCATGGTGAGAGATGGAGAATTTGCAGTGGTAGTTTTTGTCCCGCTGTAATAGAGAATTTAGCTGATGCCTTCCAACACCATGCTATTCACCAGCCCAGAGTTTGGCATCTTTGTGCGTGCCTCCTGATTGGCCCATGAGACCATTTTGATTGCAGCTGCTTCCAGAGTTTCTGGGGGCTCTGTGTTCCTCCGTCCCTCTACTCTGACCTGCCTCCCTTAATGGGGGCAGTGAGACAGGGATGGCAGTGCCACATGTGAATGTCACTGTTCTCAAGGCTGGGCTTGGAGGTGGGATTAGCATCACCATCTATGTATCAGTATTTATGGAGTACATATTCTGTGCGGACCACTATACTAGGCACTTGGAAGCATAACAGCAAAAATAGAAGATACAGCCCCTGCCCCTGAAGGACTTGCAATCGAGATAGATTTGGGTAATAAATGTACAATGAGAATAAAATGTAAAACGTGGAATTAACTTGAATGAAAAAACAAGCAAAAGGTGGTAGATTAAATAGAGATAATAACCCCATGTAATATAAGCTGCCGTATTAGTAAAGTGCTTACGTAGTTACAAGATAATCAGGTCAAACTCAGTCCCTCTCCCAGTAATCCAGCAATCAATCACAGGTATTTATTGAGCACTTACTCTGTTTGGAGGACAGTATTAAGTACTTGGGAAAGTACAATACAATCAAGTTGGTAGATATGATCCCTGCCTACAAGTCACTTACAGACTAGAGTGTAAGACCTCAGTAGCAATTCCCTCTGCCATTGTACCTGCCTCGGATGCCTGATGTGGAATCAGTGAAACTTCCTGACCCGGGCCAGTGGAGATGGAAATCAGTGATGGGTAATCAGGCAATTTGAGGATGACATCCACCAGCTAATTTAATATACATATCTTCTTCTGCCATAACTCATTCATTCATTCAATCGTATTTATCAAGCGCTTACTGTGTGCAAAGCACTGTACACTAACAGCTTGGGATAGTACAACACAACAAAAAACAGACACATTCCCTGACCATAACAAGCTCACAGTCTATCTGCCAGGGCCAAGATTGGGACTCTGACCAGTCCCACTGACCTTTGGTGACGAGACCAGGGCGTTCAATGTGTGAAGGTTCCGTTGAGAGGTTTGGCCTTGTTATCCACAATTTAGCCAGACTCATCACCTCAAAACTGGGTGAAGATTATGCTCCAGTGTCAAACCCTATTGTCCCCTACACCCAGTGAAACTGAACTAGGCACTCAAGAAGTAGAGAAATAAAGTGATTCATTTGCGATCCACAAAGAGCTTTCATTGTACATGGAGAGAAAAAAAAATACTCGCAACTAGAATGGTCAAAATAAAGAAATTGAGCATATATACATGAGTGCTAAAGAGGGTGGAAAAAACCTAAATAAACCCAGAGTTGGCTGAGAGGTTGATATGGTTCAGGGTACTGGGAAAGTAACTGAGAAAAGCTTGCTGGATTTGAATAAGGAGAGAACTGAGGTCTGCCTAATGAGGCGAAGGAGAGATGGAGGGAGTGAAACAGGAAGGGAGTTCCAAGCTGGAGAAACAGTGGAAGGGAAGGGTTGGAGGTGGGAGGATAGTGACAAGGTCCAGCTAGCAGGTTGGCTTGGAAGGAGTGAAGACAGCAATTTGAGGAATAGCAGGTGATCAGGGCAGAAAGGTAAGGTGGGTCCAGATGATGGATGGCTTGAAACTGAGTTTGTGGAATTTTTTTTTGAGTAAAAGGGACACAGGGAGCCAGTGGGGTGTTTTAGGAGAGGAGAGATGTGGGTGACCCATCCGTAAGGTTCTAGCAGTGGTAGACTTGTTGAAAGCTAGCACAATGTTTATCTCACAAACCCAGCTCATGCTTCACCTACCCCAGAAGTCTGAACACTAAACACTGGTCTAGCATATATCAGTAAGGTGGATGAATCAATCCATGGTATTTATTGAGCACTTACTATGTACAGAGCACTGTATTAAGTGCTTGGGAAAGTATAACACAATAGAGTTAGCAGACACGTTTCCCCATCTGCCGGATATCTGCAGTCAATCCACGAATCACACTGGCACATACGTTATGTTTTAATCCTTGATGAAAGGTACTTAAACACAGGTCTTGCTACCACCATTTCAACTTCAGCATGCCCAAGGCCTTGGAGAGCCTAACCAAGGAAACAAAGATAGTTAAGGGGTTTTTTTTTTCCAGTCTCCTCAAGGAGGATTAAATTCCCTCCAGAGCCAAGAGAGGGAAGCCTGCAGAGCTGGCATCAGCAAAATTGAATTCTGATGATTAGAGCCTTTGTGATTAGGACTGGAAGCAGAAATTAAGTAGACGTGCTTCTAGAGAAGCATTGTTTCGCTTGCTCTGGTAACACTATGTACTTCTGCTTCCATTAGACCTAGCCCCTCTGGAGCTACTGCTTTAATATGGTCCCAAAATAGCCCTGACTAATTACTTCTTCCTTTGTGTGACACTTGAAATTTATACAATTTTAAGGAATGAAGTGTTTTGTAGTGATTGGAATGATTCGTTAATTTTTCTTTAATGCTAGGGAGCTAAAGGAAAGTTCTGGGTGAAATAATAAATGCATGATACTGAGGTCACTAAGATGCAAGAACAAACCTACCCCCACCTATTCGTCTTCCTTTATAGCCCCAAATTTAACAGGGGAAGGTCAGAGAGAGTGGGTCCAAGGCTACATGGTGTGAGCGAGAGGAACAGCAAAGCCTACTGGAAGGAGCCTGGGTCTGGAAGTCGCTGACTCTAAATTCTAGTCCCATCTCAGTCACTTTCCTCCAGGGTGACTATGGACAAATCATTTCACTTCTCTGTGCCTCAGTTCCTTCACCTGTAAAAAGGGGATTAAATACCGGTTTTTCCTGCTCCGCAGTGCCTGGGACAGTGCTTGGTGCTTATTAAGCTCTTAACGCCACAATTACCGTTATTGCCACAGACCTGATATTCACACCAGCTCCTAGCCTAACTAATAAGCAGAGCTTCCGGGCTCATTCAGGCACCAGTACTGGAAACCACAATTATCAGGTTGCAACCTTTGAAATGCCCTGAGAACAACCACAGGACAAGGTTAGCGTGAAATTGACCAGCTCCAGGGAGGAATTCATTATCTTCACTTCCTGTGGTCTTTGGGCAAATTGGCCAGACAGTGGTTTTAGGGACAACAGAGTGTAGTGGAGGTGAATGGAAAAATTATAATAATAATAATGGTATTTGTTAAGCACTTATTGTGTGCCAGGCACTGTATCAAGTGCTGGGGTGGATACAAGCAAATCGAGTTGGATGTAGTCCCTGTCCAGCATGGGGTTCACAGTTTTAATCCCCATTTTACAGATGAGGTAACTGAGACACAGAGAAGTGAAGTGACTTGCTCCAGGCGACATAACAGACAAGTGGCAGAGCGGGGATTAGAACCCATGACCTTCTGACTCGCAGGCCCTGGGCTCTATCCATTAACCAACTAGGGAGACAAGGTTGGGCTCCTAGTTTGGGTGCAGAAGTGGGCAGCAGGTAAGCCGCTACAGACAGGATATGGTGGGAAAGGGCTGGTGAGGAGAGGAGATGGCCGGTAGGAAACTGATTTGACTGCAGGGATGAGATGTAATACTGGAGCTGAGGTAAAATACATGCAGGTAGAACTCCAGGAGAACACTCATCGTGAGGTGGTCATAACTTGGAGTAGGCCTGACTTATATCCTATTGTTTTCTCTAGGGTGGTTTACTTTTTCCCAACTCTCCTTTCTGTAGGGTTTCTGGACACCTGGCTGCAGGACCCACTGAACCAGGAGATTGGAGACCATTTCTAATTAAGCTCTTTTTAAGTTTGCCATAAAAATAAACCCCAAACCAAAAAAGCAAGGGCAAATTAGTACCTTCTGCCTATGGTTCTCGTCGTATATTTCTACATTTAAACCCTCTTCCTCTCTGTCCCCACTGATGAGAAGCCAGGAAATCAATCATTCAGTCAAGGACTCTAGCGTTTTTATCAGAGATTACACCCTTGGTTAGGACGCAAAGGGAAGGACATAGATGATTTTATGCTCTTTTAGAGACTAGAACACAGGATCTTGCCTTGCCTTTTCTTGCCTTGTTGAGATAGTCGCACCATCAGGGAGCTTGATGATGCACTTAGGGTTGCAACATTTCGGTCAGTCAATAAATCAGTGGTATTTATTCAGTACTTACTATGTGCAGAGCACTGTACTAACCATTTGGGAGATTACAATATGACAGAATTAGTGGACCAAAGAAGAGTGAATGCCAAGAATTGGATTACAATTGATCCTGAATCCATCAGGTACTTAGAAGCAGCGTGGCTCAGTGGAAAGAGCATGGGCATAGGAATCAGAGGTCATGGGTTCTAATCCCAGCTCCACCACCTGTCAGCTGGGTGAGTTTGGGCAAATCACTTCACTTCTTGATGCCTCAGTTACTCCATCTGTAAAATGGGGATTAAGACTGTGAGCCTCACGTGGGACAACCTGATTACCCTTTATCTACCCCAGCGCTTAGAACAGTGCACAGCACATAGTAAGTGCTTAACAAATACCATTCTTCTTCTTATTATTATTATTAATAGACTTCTAAATTTGAAACATAATCTGCAAAGGAACATATTGTATTAGGAAACTCCATCTTGGGAATTAAGGGCTGTATATACAGAATACAGTAGAAGTGGGGACAGATTATATGGCTTTTCTTCACTCTCAACATACTGAAGGTCTTCTTCCATGTTTAAAATTAATCTTTTTTTCTGTCTAGGAACATTGGAAAAAGATGGGAAACACTTTGTACCAAGATATTCACAAATGAGAGCACTGTCACTTATCCCTTGAGCCTAAGTTGAAGGGAAATAGAAGTGATTCAGCCCCCTAGTTGAAATAACTAATTTAATTAATTCAAGAGGTGGACTGAGGAGAAGGGAATTTTTCACTTTAGCATGTGAAATCTTAGACATCTTTAGATGAAAGGTATATAAAAGTACTCAATGCTCCTGTTTCCATCATCCAAATTGGAAATCCCACACTGAGAGCAACCTCGGGTATTCAAAGTCCTCTGAGATTTTTCAGCAATCCCTATCTGCTAACTAGATCATCATTTTAGAAATAGAAGCAGCAAGTTCACTGGAATCTGAGGAGTCATCTGTACCCCTCCAGAAAAGTTCACTTCCAGTCTCGTGAAACTCAGTGGGGCAACGTAGTAGAAGGAAATGACCAGGGAGAAAGGCCCCTGAAGAGGGCTAGTCCATGAGCACCAAAGCAACCAGGTAGAGTGTATATATAGCCTTAGCCTTAATAGGTTGTCCTGGTCATTTCCCTGTTTCTAAAAGAAATGTATTTAAAACATCCAGGCAGGTGACAATCTGTCCACTTCTTCAATCAATCAATCGTATTTATTGAGCACTTACTGTACATAGAGTACTGTACTAAGCACTTGGGAGATCACAAGGATCATGGGAGCCAGTTGTTTAGGGATTGTCTCTATTTTTTGCCACATTGTACTTTCCAAGCGCTTAGTAGCATGCTCTGCACACAGTAAGCACTCAATACATACGGTTGAATGAATCAATCAATCTTATACTGATTCACCCTTTCCTCTCCACTTTTTTGGTTACCATCCTGGTTCAAGCCCTCCTCATTTTCCAACTGGATTACAGAAACACCCTCTTGATTGAGGCCTCTCCTTTCATGTGCCTATCCTAACATAAAGTGGTACATAGCCTCCTCTCAAATGCCATTCAGAAGACTATACTTCTCTGTTCAAAAACTTCCAATCACTTTTTATTTCTCTTTGCATTAAAAAAAGAAAACCTTCTTTTAGCTTCCACCAGCTGCTTCTACCTCACCTTTCCACTCTCTTTTCCTGCTATACCCCAGCTTATACTCTTCTCTCCTTTCAAGCTAACCTAACTGTACCTCTCACTCATAACTTTCCTTTCAAATCCACTAAATCTCATCTCCCTTTTCAAAGCCACTCTAAAAAGCCACAATCTTCTAAAGGCTTTAATTTCCACTTTTTTGTTAGGACATCCTTTCAACCACTTTAATCTTCATGTGCATCTCTATTTCATTTAATTAAATAATTATAATAATAATAATAGTATTCAGTAAGCACTTACTCTGGGTTGAGCAGTGGGAAAGCTACAAGATAATCAGCTTAGATGGCGTATTTGTCCCACATAGGCTTCACAGCCCAAGAAATAGAGAGAGCAGGTGTCTTGGCCCCATTTTACAGATGAGAAAATTGAGTGATTTGTCCAAGGTCACACAGCAGGCCAGTGGCTGAATTTAGGTCTCCAGATTTCCAGACTTGCTTACCTTTGTTTTATCATTTGTATCTATGCACTTATTCTTTTGCCTATTGTTAGCATTGTGCGCTGTGTTCTTAAGTGTGCCAGGAGGTTTTGAGAAGCGTGGCCTAGAGGATAGAGCATGGGCCTGGGAGTCAGATGCAGTGCTCTACACACAGTAAGTGCTCAATAAATACAATTGAATGAATGAATGAATGAACCTGAGTTCTAATTGGGTTCCACCACTTGTCTGCTGTGTGACCTTGAGCAAGTTACCTAACTTTTTTGTGCCTCAGTTGCCTCATCTGTAAAATGGGGGTGAAGACTGTGAGCCCCCGAGGGACAGGGACTGTGTCCAACCTGATTAACTTGTATCTACCCCAGCACTTAATATTGTTTCTGGCACATAGTAAGTGCTTAACAAGTACCATTTTTTAAAAAAGTACCTAAATTAATAGATTGCATAACAGTGCTGAAATGGCAGTTTGGTAGATATAGCCTGGGTAGATAAGAGTCAGTCATCAGTCAGTTAGAGATTAATCTGAGTAGCCTTCCTGGAGAAGATGTGTTTTTAAAGGGCTTCAAAGGCAGGGAGAGCTATGGTCCATCATTCTTGAAAGGGGAGGGAGTTCCAGGTGTAGGGGGAGGAGAGATAAGGGCATGACCAAGAATCAGCATTGGGAGAAGTAAGAAGGAGGCACAGCGAAGAGGTTAACTGCTGGAGAAGAACAAAGAGTTAGAGCTGGGGTGAACTGGGAGAAGAGAGAGGTCAGACAGGAGGGTAGACAGACTGGTCATCAAACTGCTCCCTGCACCCTGGGACTCCTAGTTTTATAGTTCTCCCACACACTCCTCCTGAAGGGTCAGGGCTGTCATTCCGTGTTGGTCTGGCAGAGGCAGAGAGGCTGCTCTGGGCATTGGATGGTTGGCATTGCTACCAGCTGGGGGAAATGGAGCCCACCATCATCCCTCCTTATGTCTTGCTGCTCTAAATGGAGGAAGTGGCCTTGACTAGATCAGAATAATGATCAACAGTTGTTATCGAATACCTACCAGAAGCATGGCATAATGGATAGAGCACAGGCCTGGGAATCAGAAAGTCATGGGTTCTTATCCCGGCTCTGCCACTTGTCAGCTGTGTGACCTTGGGCAAATCACTTCACTTCTCTGTGCCTCAGTTCCCTCACCTGTAAAATGAGGATGGAGACTGTGAGCCCCACATGGGACAAGGCCTGTGTCCAACCTGATTTGTTTGTATCCACCCTAGCGCTTAGTACAGAGCTTAGTATTAGAGATGATCTTGACTCTCAAGGAACCTACAGTCTAATGGGGTGGGCAAGCGCACCCAAGACAATTAAATTACATTTAAAAAGAACATGCAAATAATTTAAAATTAACAAACACAGGAAGATATAAATAGCCAGTTAATAAACTGGGGAAAACATAAACTGTTAAAGGAGGACTGATATAGTGGAGTGGGGATGGCCTAATTGGGTCAGCATTTCACTGGAAGCTGAGCCCATAGACTGAGATAAGACAAAAAGATGCAGAGATGGATAGAGGCAGACAAAGCAGGAGAGACAAACTGACAGAGGCAGAAGTGACAGTCCTTTCCTAACACAAGCCCAGGGAAAGGCCTCCTCAGAGAACTCTTTGGCTTTCCTGCCATCCTACCCCCGACCAGATAGGGTGCCTGTTCCAGAGAGGGACTATTGTCACTTGTGCTGTGACTGGGACCTTCTCTTCAGGATTTTCTAGTCCCGGGGGCTGCTCCAAGCTGGGCCTCCAATGAAAAGGCCTCCCAAGAAGTAAGAGCAAGGCTGCCCACAGAAATAGGGAAACTCCAGCCAGGGAAGGGTGGCCTTGCTATCTTGCTTGTTGTGGGCAGAGAATGCATCTGCCAACTCTTTATTTATGGTATTTGTTAAGCACTTATGATATGCCAAACTCTATACTAAGGGCTGGGGTAGATTCAATTAATCAGGTTGGACAGTCCCTGTCCTATTTAAGGCTCCGAGTCTTAATCCCTTATATTACAGATGAGGTAACCGAAGCACAGAGAAGTGAAGTGACTTGCCCAAAGTCACATGGCAGAAAGGTGGCAGAGTCAGGATTAGAATCCAGGTCCTTCTGACTCAGAGGCCCGGGCTCCATTTAATAGGCCAAACTGCTTCTCCACAGTAGAACTGTGATGTAACTGTGATATAGAAGTAGTGTGGCTTAGTGGAAAGAGCCTGGGCTTGGGAGTCAGAGGTCATGGGTTCTAATCCAGGCTCTGCCACTCGTCTGCTGTGTGACCTTGGGCAAGTCACTTAACTCCTCTGTGCCTCAGTTCCCTCATCTGTAAAATGGGGATTAAGACTGTGAGCCCCATGTGGGACAACCTGATTACCTTGTATCAACCCCAGCGCTTAGAACAGTGCTTGGCACATAGTAAGCACTTAACAAATACCACCATTATTATTATTATTATAACTCTGCTATAGTGTACTCTCCCAAGTGCTTAGTACAGTGCTCTGCACACAATAAGTGCTCAATAAATACCATTGATTAGCAGATGGTTCCCTTTCTCTCTGCTTCACAATGCCCCCAGCGTTGGGATTACCGCCCTGGTAGCCGCACCAGGGGAGCCATTAGCCTTGCAGTGCAAACTTCCCAGCTCCTTCCATGGGTTCTTTGTCCCTGACCTTGACAGCTAGGAGATTTCAACCTTGGCCACAGGCTGCTCCTTGATGTCGTGGTAGAAATCACTCGGAAGGTAGAGAAAGCCACAAGTCAGGTTGGGGGGAGGTGGGAATGGAGGAGTTGACTGCCCCACATTCCCGGCATCTGACCCTGCTGCTGCTGACCCTACTCTGGATTACTGGCTGCTGTGGGGATGGGGGTGCTCCAGGGGCTCCCAGGGGCTCCCAACCACTGCCACCGCTGCCCCCCACCCCCCAACTTTGACCCATAGCAGAACCTTAACGGTGCACGGCAGAGCAGCAACCTAAAGTCCTGTGATTTTCCACTCATGTTACTCATAGCAAAGATGGCTAGAACATTGCTCAGAGGCCCACTCGGTCCTGTGAATCTACGACTTTTTCAGGTTACAATAGAAAAAGACAATCCTGAGGAACATCGTTCTAATATTCCTTCTAAAACAACTCAGGTTCCAAAATTTCCTACAGACTTCAGAATATGCCACAAAATATGCTCCTGTTTTTTCACTGTTTTTCAATCTTTCAATCATTCAGTTGTACTTATTGAGCTCTTACTGTGTGCAGAGCACTGTACTGAGCGCTTGGAAAGTACAATTCAGCAACAGATAGAAACAATCCCTACCCAACAACGGGCTCACAGTCTAAACAACAGGCTCACAGTGTATATACTACAGTCGGTCCTGGAAATTTTTGAGTCGATGTTAAATACAATTCCTCTGTGTATTTTAAAACTTCACTCCTGTAAGATTGGGGGGGAAGTACATCGGGGGAGAAGATGGGGGTCTGTCTCCAGGGGGAGGAGCTGAAGTCAGAAAGATATAGGACCAGAGAGGTACAGAAGCAGAGAGAGACAAAGGCAGAGATAGATAAGGTCAGAGAAAGACAGAAAGAGGGAAAGATAAAGAGACCGAAGAAAAACAGGAGACAGAGTGGTGGAAAAGAGAGAGACAAAGGGCAAGGAGAGGATGAAAGAGAGAGGGTGAGTAGGGAGAAAGGCAAAACATACACACTCTTAGATACACTCACAGATAAAAAGACACAAAGGAGAGAGACAAAAGGAGAGGAGAGGATACAAGAGAGATGGTGGATAGGGAGAAAGGCAAAACACACAAACATTTATAGACCCACTCACAGATATAAAGGCACATATGGTTCCACACAGACACATATACACCTGTACAAAGATACACAGATAAACCACTGACCATCTTGCCTGGGGCTTGGAGGTTGAGGCAAGCCCAGGCTCGCCAGACCATGTCAGCATGGTGTCCGCTTTGGCTCATCCAGACCCTGGCAGCTGAGCCTCTGGGAGGACCAGCCTGGGAATGAACTGAACTAGCCCCACCTAGGTCCTGCCAGGAGAGAATCCAGCCGGTGAGCAAGGGCCAGAGGCAGCAAGAGTGGCCTTTCCAGCTCAGCTTGCAAGTTCTGAGCCAGATCACTGAAGTTGCCCAAGCCATCTCAGCTGCTGCTTCCTTCTGTGGCCACGTTTCATTCAGTCCAGCCACCCTGAGACCCAAGCATCCGGTCCTTTCCTCTGCATCTAAACAGCTACCACATTAATCCAAGTACTTATCTTATTCCACCTGAATTACCGTATCTGTCTCGTGCTGACTTTCCTACCTCCTGTCTCTCACCTCTCCAGTCCATACTTCACTCTGCCGTCCAGATTATTTTTCTACAGAAATATTCAGTCCATGTTTCCCCAGTCCTCAAGAACCTCCAGTGGTTGCCCATCCACCTCCACATCAAACGGAAACTCCTTACCGTCGGCTTTAAAGCACTCAATCACTTTGCCCCCTCCAACCTCTCCTCACTACTGTCCTGCTACAACCCTGCCCACCCACTTCACCCCTCTAATGCCAAGCTACTCACCGTACCTCCATCTCGCCTATCTCCCACCAACTTCTGTCCTTCGTCCTGCCCCTGGCTTGGAATGCCTTCCCTTTGCATATACCCTCCCTTCCTTCAAAGCTTTATTGAAGGCACACCTCCTCCAAGAGGCCTTCCCTGACTAAGCCCTCATTTTCTCTTTCCTTCTGTGGCTCTGACTTGCCCATTTATTCACCACCCCTACCCCCAGCCCCACGGCACTTATGTACATAGTCATAATTTATTTATTCTCCCTCTCTAGACTGTAAACTCTTTGTGGGCAGGGAATGAATCTGTTATATTGTTGTATTCTTCCAACCCCTTATTGCAGTGGCCTGCACATGTTAAGTACTCAATAAATATGATTGATAATCCAGGGCTCAAATCCAGGGCCTGAGCTGCTATCGTCACCATCTCTCCTCCCCAACCTTTGCTACCTCCACTCCTCCTTCATAGAAAGAAAAAAACCTGTTCTCTCTCCTTCTTGGACTCTGAGTCTCGTGTAGGGCAGGAACTGTGTCCAACCTATCTTGTATGTACCCTGGACTTGGCACGTGCTTAACAAACACTATTTTTATTATCACTATTATTATTAGGAGGCTTTTTCCAGGAAGTAAACATTCCTCAAAGAGGTGAATGAGGATTCGCTGATATTTGTCAAAGCTATTTTTCCAAATTGTTCTTCCAGGAATGGGCTGAATCTCCCGGCATTGTTGAGGAGCCTCAGGTTTACAGGTTAAATGTGAATAATTTTAAGTGCAGGTGGACAAAAAGCAAACCAGGGAAAATTACTCCACCAAAAAGTAGTTGTAAAAAATTCACGTTTCCTCAGTATTCAATAGAGAAACAAACCAATAATGCTTTAAACAATCGGGGAGATAGGAGATACAAGAACTGCAAGATACAAGTGGAGACAGAGTTGCTATTGATCCAAAAGCATTTGGCATTATATGCTGGAGCAGCATTTGGGGACTCCTTTGGTCTAATTTTTCTAAATTGCATAAACAAAATATATCGCTTTGAGAGATGTATTACTCTGAACAGAGTTACATGAAATGGCTTTTTCCATGCCTGTGAATTTGGGCCAATAGCTGGATCCTGGCTGAAACCTTTGTGCTTCCCAGCAATTGTCATGCTTAAAGGGCATTCGCCCTTTCCCTTCCTTCTCTGAATTAGAAATCTTGTATTTCCCTATGTTCTTTGGATTCATAGATAGTTTGGGTTTGCATGTTCTACAATAGTGGGAGCTGTGCTGCTCTGTTGATCTTTTGTATCCAGGACTTTCAAGGCAAAGGGCACCAAGGAGCTTGCTCCAGTCTCGGGAATAAAAGGGTTAGCTGGTGCTCAGACATGTAATACTTCCTGAAAACAGAATCAGGCCACAAAGATAGCATTTTACCTTCTGCTCGGGCTGCACAGGGACTTGAATTTCTTCTAATTTTGCACTAATCTGTACTGTTTTGGCTCTTTCTCTTTACCCCCAGGACATCTTTTTTCCCAAACTTGTTTACCATCTCTTGGCAAGACAGACCCCATTCTCCTGAATTCTCCATCCACCTACTGAAGGAAGATAAGCCAATAAGAAACATTACAACCCCATTTTCAGATCATGAAGTAGCCGGAAAATACCCGGCAATTTCTCCTAAAGAAACAAGTAAATGAGTTTCACAGAGCAAAACTAAAATTGGCTTCCTCTGCACAAAACCATGAAGATATTTATATATAATTTATCTTTTTAAGTTGTCATGTGGCAAAAGACCTCTTGCTGTGCAGCAGACTTCTCTTGCTACTTAGAGAGAATTACGTGATTAAATAGAGACCTGAAAAGTTTTGAACAAGCACTGAAGAAGAAAAGGTTTCCTCTTAAAGCCTTAATGAAGTGGGCTCATTCCTCCTCCAACATCAACTTAGTCTTGTGTAGTTTGTTTTCACTCTGGTTAATCACTGACCAAAGCTGTAGTGCGGACCACCAGTTTCCAATAAACCATAAAAGGCAGATCAGTAGCCATTGTTCTTTTTTGTAGGGCTTAGCAGACAACAGCTGAATAAACCTGTTCAAAGTCAGAACAGTCAAGCAGGAACAGAGGCCCTACAATCGGCTCTGGTGAATCCTGAAAAGCAAATTAATTTATTATGACATAATTGATAGCATGTGCAAATACACCATTCAAGAATCCCCCACAATAATTTTGCATAATTAAATAGGGAACCGTTAATGAATAGCATTCAGAGAAAGCAACATTATGAAAAATATCCAATTATTCTCTACTGTATCACATGCTTGTTGTGTATTATCTTCAGTCCAACGCCTCTGTTTCTAGCCTTTTTCCCAGAGTGGGAAAAAGCCCTATGAAGAAAAGTCTTCCCAGAATGTAACCTTGAATTATGCTTCAAAAACTGCCGCCACTGAAGTAGGCACAGAGATAGCTGCTAGACAGCAAAGGTGAAAAGGACATGAAGCCTGACATGGTCATCCTTTTATAGTGTACTCTCCCAAGCGCTTAGTACAGCGCTGTGCACACTGTAAGAGCTCAAAAATTACCACTGATGGATTGATTGACCCTTTAGCCCTCAGTCAGGGCTTCTTTGGACTCTCTCTTTTGGATTAATATTTGGTTTCACAATGCAGGTCAAACCTGACTCTTTTGATTCAAATCTGACAGTTCCATTTGGGGGGAAATTTTCAGGTGCAGAAGCGACCTAAAAAAACAGATTTCTTTTGAAGGAGTCTGATGTCCAAGGGAAGACTGTACAGTGGGTGACTGAACGGCTCTGCAAAGGAAGCCTGGGTAATCAGTTGAAGTTGTGGTTGACTGCTGAGCACAGTGCTTGGCACACAGTAAGCACTTTCAAATCCATAATTAGGATGATTATTACCAGATCCCACCCTGCTGTTTTGCTTTGGCTTCTGCCATTTTGCCCGAAACTGTGACATTTTTGTCGGACCTTGTGCCACCTTCAGGTCATCTGCTTCCTTCCTGCCATTTCTGACAGAATCCCGGCCTCAGGAATGACTCCATCAGATGTTTCTGCTTCCAAATCTTGCTGGTAGGACTACCGGTAACCCATCATCCTGGCTAAGGAGACAAATGAAGAGGGGGGAAATCTCCACACGAAACAATTAGATAAGTAAAATCCACAAGCTGGCTGGGTCAATGGGGCTTTGAAGTATAGGGGTATCAGTATGCATGGGGAACGTCAAATGTCTAAATTGTGCCATTTTTCTCCAAAGGATCTTTGAAGCTGCCTTTGAAGATGGAAAAGGCAATCCCCTTTGTGCTTATAGACAAAGGTGGCATCACCAATCACCACATCCTCCTCTAACCCTTGCCGCCCAGATAGGTGGGAGGACGTCAGACGCTTTCATTTTCAACATTCGTGGACAAGGGTTTTCTTCGGAAAAGTCTCGGATCGGTGAAGAGTCCATTGTCATTAAGTGTTATGTTTATCTTCCCGACCGGGAGCCTCTTCTGGAGCATTTCAACTGCCTTTCGCCAATTGCACCATCATAGAACTGGGGACATTTCCAAATCGTTTGCTGCCGGTTGATATGTGACATGATCTTAAAGGCAGAGGTAATACGAGGCTTCCCCCATCTGCTCTGGTCAGTTTCTTTTCCCCAGCTGGCATCAGTGTGTCATTTCTATTCTCCACACTCTTGGAGCTTCTGACAGCTAAAGCTGCCAGATAAATGATCATTCTAGATACATTTGTGACGCATGATATGCTATAGAAACCAACCAGCATTAGAGCCGACCGGAGTATCATTTTAGAAATGGTAATATGCTGGCTAACGCAGCCTCCGTACGTTATCTTTCAGAAGTCCATTGGTTTTTCAAGGAAGTTGAGATGATTCTCAATAGCTTTGAGATTCAACCTAACTAAAAGAGTTTTTATAGTTTCAGACCCTAAACACAAAAGCTTCGAGCCACAGTCTTCCCTTCCCATTTGACCATTCTAAAATTTAGGCAAGAGTTACACCCTTCTCCAAATAAGACTGGGAGATTTCAGAAAAAATAGAACTGAGTTTTAAAACTACCTGCCAAGAGCAATAGCCTACTCTTACCAGCAAAGGTAGCAGGCAGATCTCATTCCAAGGGTGCAGAAAATGCCATTTAGGAAACGTTCCAATACCCGCTGCTCTGAGTCAAATAAGCGTGGACACACTTTTAGGAGAAACTGTTTCTGAACCGATAAACTGGGACTATGTTTGAAAATCTAGAGGACTCCGTTCCTCTTCACCTGCATCCCAAACCAAACCAACCTAAAAGGTGGCAATTGAAAACTGATGAGGAAGTGCTGACAGACTCGATTTTTGTAAGCCACCTCTGGAAGAGAGTTGTTTCGTTATTGGCTGCTTTCTCTAAGTAACTTTGATCTGGTGCATCTTGCAGAATGGAGTCCTCAAATTAAAATTTTTTTGTAATTTTCTATTTTACAGCCGTTTATTTTTCTCACCTGCACACCCCATGGGGAAACACTGATTGCTTTAATTCTAACATTTGGAGTGGAACCCATTCATGAAACTTTCAGGCTGTGTGATTCAAACGAGGCTTCTCTTGCCTCTTTTTGTTCTCACAAGAAAATCAATTCACTTGAAGAGCCTCTTAATCCCATTTTGGCAATCAACAATTGCCACTTGTATATCGCTCTAATAGATTAAGAAGTGGGATGATGCGGTTGTCTGGTCTAATTCAACCCTATTCAGGTAACTGCAGCCTGAGGCACTTTGTACTGCCAAGTGCAGAACTCTACAGGAAGACTTTTGCTATCATAATTTCCTGTGGAGCTATGCACTGCCCCCACTGAGTAGCCTGAATTACTTTGAATTAGGCCCGACAGCCACAGAGAGTAGAAATCCAGCAAGTAACAATAACCAACTCTTTGAGCATGACTTGCATGGGTTATTTTTTTCTTTGCATTAGAACAGAAAGGAGGAATTTCAAAACGCACATCTATTTAAATGACAGCAACCTGCCATAAATCAAGTGTGAAACAAAAGGGAAAACAGTTTAAGTGAGGGAGAAGTTGAAGTGGAGGAAAAATTAATCAAAACAGTTTTCAAAAACTTCATAGTAAGAGCCTGTGAAAAATTTCAGGCCTACGGCATCACCATGGCAACAGAGAGCAAGCACATGTTGGATACCAAAATCATAAAGGGTTTGTTTTGTGAGGATAAAACAAAAACAGATAGATTTGTGTATGTTTTTTTTCCCTCAGTTATGAAATGTTTAAAAATATTGAAGAAAAAACAGTGAAAGGAGGAAAGCCAAAATGAAGGAACAACTATTAGTGCTTCTTTGGTGGGTGGGTAATAGGCATTCGTAAACAGGCCTTTCTAAATACACACCGAATTCAAACTATGTTGTAATCCTCCCATTTCCGAAACCATGCTGACATCAGCTCAGGTAAGCAAATGCGTGCAGTTTTTCAGATGTGTGTTTGAATCCTAAAACAATCTCTACAAAGAATCAACCCCAATTAGAAAAAAAAAAAGACTCAACCCTGGCATATGTTAAATCATTATAGGCTTCCAAGAAATGCATAAATTGGAAGTAGGACTTAAAACACACTGTCTCGAGAGGTACAAGTTAAAAAATGTTCTGTATAAGGAAACTCTGATCTTGGCTCTATTTGACGTAATTCCTTAATTATTACCAACATGATAAAAATGAATTAAATCTAAATAAATATAGAAGGTTTCTCTTTTTAAGAGTTTCAATCACTATCCCTACTCTTTTACCTTTCTGTGTTCAGAAAATAAAGAGAACAAAGGGGGAGTCCTACTGATTCAAAACTAGCAGAACAGACAAACAACAGAGCACAACTGTTCTCTCATGCATGACTGGGATTAGGATAAAAGCAGAAAAAGACTTCTGAGAAAAAGAAAACAACAAAAGAAACAGGAGTGCTGACAAAACTTTTTTTCTTTCTATTGAGGCAAAGGAGAGAAAAAAAGAGCCCTGCTAATAAAAAAAAGATAGAAGAAGAAAGATTAACAAACAGAAGTAAGGGCTTTCACCTCCTGTTTTACTTTTAGCCCAATCTGGTCAGAGAAACAAAACCCAGAAGTAAAGTAGATCATAACCTCAGACACTGCAGCAATTTTACCACTCAGAGAAGAAGCCCTAACACTACATGATGTACTTTTATGTTATCAGACCATTATTCCCTCAGATATACAGGATGTAGCACAATGTCTCAGGTTCTGAATTTTTCCCTGCTCAGTTAAGACAGGATGTGTGTGAGTGTGTGTGTGGAAGAATGAACACATTCTTCAGAGGAGGGAGATCATGGGAGAGTGGTTAAGCGTTTGCATCGTAAATTGTAATCACAAATAAAACATAAGTGTTTTTAAAAAAACAGCCCACAAGTCAAAGCCACCATGAGCCTGGCTTCAGAGGAAGAGAGGAAGGGAGATTGTGAAGTTTAGTGACTCCATAAGGCCCCTTCATTTGGAAGAATTTCACAAGTCAAAGCCACCATGAGCCTGGCTTCAGAGGAAGAGAGGAAGGGAGATTTTGAAGTTTAGTGACTCCATAAGGCCCCTTCAATTGGAAGAATTTCATCTGCATCTTCATCAAGCACTCTTTCCCCAATTCTTACACTTAAGATTAGTCCAACACTAAATAGAGCAGTATTTTGAACCAGACTGCAAAGATCTTGTCTATCCAAGGTTAGGAAATAATTCTAATCTTAATCTAACCCCTTACTACTCCCACTTTTTTCACCTTTCCAAGACGGGGCACTTAGTTGGCAACACTAAGAATCACAGATACTTGTGGAAATTAGAATTCTTCAACAATGCGTTTGGCCATAAGAATTAATCAGAGCCAGATACACTTTAGAGCCAAACTCAGATCTAGGGGCCAGTCTCTCTCTCCCTCTCTCTCTACATATATTTATATATTCCATATATATATGGAATGAGGGAGGGTTTGTGTGCTGAAATGTAGGTTTTCATTATGGCAAAATATGCATCCTTTGGAGTCACTGCAGGGTACCAGATTTACATGTTTGTTTGGTTTTGCAACCCAGAAACTAGATAAGACTATGGCCAAAATAAAATACCAAAAGATGTACCCCAGTAACCAATTAACCCATTTCTAATATTTTAAATGTCGACAATAGAAGCAAAATTTGCAAGCAATGAAATTTCACTTTTACCACATTCATTTACTCATTTGTGGTTAACGAAATCTCAGATTTTGGGCCATGCAGATAGACTACATAGATTAAAAGCAGACTTCAAACAGATTATTTTAATCCCTTAATGAATCAATTTCACATTTCATATTTTGATACATAGTTATTCCTTAAAGTCCTTTCAAATATAAGCAAGTGAAAAACTTTAGAGGTGTTGATAGGGTGAAAAATATTTACTGGATTTTCAATGATCCATACTATCCCCTCACTCCCTAACTCTCTTTTCTTCACATGCACTCATATACAATGACCAACTGGTTGCAATATTTTAAGAGCCTCTTGGCTATTACCCCTCTGACCAACCTGACCCCAGGGACCAGAGATGTTTTTCATTTCAACATGCAGGGACCTAGGAGTAAGTCGAACTGTGGCCATCCAGAACTCTTCCAGATCTAGTCTTGCTGGGGCAATATAGAACCCTATAAAGCTTTTCCAAGACTAACCAAGAAAAAAAAAAAATCAGAACATATGGCCAGACTAATTAGATCTGCCTTAGGGCAGATCAGAACTTTGCTTTGAAGAGACTTATGGATTTAGGTCTCCATTCATGTACTACTAGCCCATCCTGTTAAAAAAAAATAGAGAATTAAAAAAATACATTGATCCTCATCACATGCTTGCCCCGGTAATCTATTATGAACTCTTTCATTCGTACTCCTCTAACGCTCAGCATTTCCAAATGCATTGTATGCCTTGTGTGGATGAATATTGATTCGGGTTATATAGATGTGTTAATTTTTGAAAATAAGCTAGGCAAAGGTCAGGCTCCAATAGGACACTCATCATTAGGACCTTGAATCTGCAGGAGAGTCCATTTTAGAATACAATGCTCAGAAAATGTACCTTGGCATGGGTCCTCATCTTCCTTAATCCTCTAATAGTTAGGAAAGCCCTGCTGTGTGCTAGATTAAAATCAATGTTCATTTGTGGCCCTGACCTGCACCGATCTGATACTCTGAGACTTTACAGAGAAATAAAACCACATCCCTCCCTCTGCATCAAATTCAGAAACAGAGTAGTCCTAATTGCAGAGTAAATCTTGAGGAAGATGCTCCACTGCCAGATATCCAAGTTTGCCTTTCACGGGTTTTTGGATTGATTTTCCTCTCTGTCCCTTTGCTGGATGCCAGTTGAGAGTCTGAACTGGTTAGGGGAAAGGGAGAGGTGAACTGGTTAGGAAGTAATTTAAACTTAATAGCAAGCTTAAATGTTACATAGACATTAATGTGAAGTAGAAGGGTGATGATCTGCTTCTTTAGAGAAGATGAACCTGACAAGAAGTTTGGACTGCATTGAGTTCATCACTATTGGAGGAGAGTGACAGATACACATCTAACTCCTCTGGGATTAGGCCTACTGACCACTGGATGTCACTATTGCTCCACCAGAGCCTACCTAAATTTAATATTTTTCTGGCTGTATAGAGTGGGATCTTTAATGGCCTCAAGGGACGTTTTGCCCGTGAGCTTATTCTCCACTTCAAATCTTTACATTCTCCTCTTATAGTACTCTTTCTCTCTATGTCTCCATATATACCTGCACATACATACCCAAAAGACTTTGCTTCGGCTTCTTGACTGGAGTGGGTTAGCACAACTAGCTTAGTATGGAGCCCAAATACCAGGGGAAAAGAAAAATCTTCCAGAGACAGTCCCCAGATCCTAAAAATTATTAGCTTCTGAACTGACCGAATTTTTCTATTAACCCATCACATTCTCTGAAACAAAATATAAATAAATAAGATATATAAATAAAACACAATTTCAAAATATAGGTAGTGAGCCTCAGTTTAGAAGAAATGCTCTGAGCAAAGAACCTTACCAGATTTTCCATTTGTCTTCTCTAAAGTTCACCAGAACACTTAGCAAAGACCACCATCCCTGCTACTCGTCCCCCGGGGCTAACTCTCTTACCATCCTGGACCTTTGTTCCAATTTGGTCCTGTCCCAGCAGGTCAGCAAGGGACTCAAGCAGTATTAGTGATGCCTCCACACATTTTTAGAAAACTGGGAAGTTTTGTTTTACAAATCAGAGGACTTGGATTTTAATCCCAGATCTACCACTTGCCTGGGTGACCTTGGGAAAATCGCTTCTCAGCACCTCAGTTTCTTCATCTATAAAATGGGGATTCCATATCTATTCTTCCTCCTACTGATTGTGAGTCTTATGAGGGAGAGGGGCTGTATTTGACCTGAAAATCTTGTGTCTAACTCAGCTCTTTGTACAGTGCTTGGCACACAGTAAACCCTTAACAAAGACCATGACTATCTGTATACCTCTAGACCGTAAGCTCATTATGGGGAGGGAATGTCAGATAATTATGTGGTACTGTACTCTCCCAAGATCTTACTATGGTGCTCCACACATAGTAAGTGCTCAGTAAATACATCTGATTGATTGAGTTTTATTATTATTGCTATTGTGACTGGGCTCTGGACAACCTGGGTGGGAGCACCATGAAACCCCTGCTGGTTCCTCTTATCCCAGATCCCTTGGACTCTGAACCACAAGGAGCCAGAAACTTTGTTTCTCCCTGTTGTTCTTAAGTTATTCATCGTTGTCCAAGTCTTTAATGTCTTTAAGGGGATTTTATCATTTCATCTTTCGAGTGTCTGTTGCCAAATCTGCCTATCCCTGTTATTTTATCTACTTCCAACTGTATTTCCTTTGGATTGTACGCTCCTTGAGAGCAGGGCTTTTGTCTAACAATTGTATTGTACTCTCCCAAGAGCTTAATAAATTCCACTGGTTGAATAATTATATTTATCATATGATGCAGGAGGATGGGTTTCTTCTTCTATTTACTTCTCAGACCTTTCTTTCAAGTGATTATTCCATCTAGGAAAATGTATTTCCTGATTAGATGTTTTGAAAAAGAGGAAATAATATTCAAGAGCAAAATAAGGGGCACAGGTTAGATTAAAGAAGAAATTGTTTGAGTTGTGAAGGAGTGGATTGAATTTCTAGGGGAAAACATTGAATCCCCCCAGAAGAGACTTGAGAAAATGGTAAATGGTGTTTCAGAGTGGTGTAAAAGTAGTTGTGCCCAGTAGCAGAAAAATGGTAATCTTTGATTTCATTGTACATTTTCAGTGACATCAAGAATGGCATTGTCTGGAACTTGGATCTTAAGACTTTTTTCATGTAGGATATTTTGTAAATGTCCAAATCTCACATTCAACCAGCCATGAAAAATAATCTAGGATTTCCCTCCATTCAATTATAAGAATTTTCAATCAATTTTTTATTTTGTTGTATTTTAAAATGCAACTCAGAAGAAGGTTTTTTACTTTGTCATGTAACTAATGTTCACTGTAACCAAATAAAACTAAAAGACATGGCTATGTCCTGATCAGGTCAGAAAGCATATGCAAAAATTTTCTAGACTGATCTGCTTATAATAATAATTATGTTGGTATTGTTAAGTGCTTACTACGTGCCGAGCACTGTTCTAAGCGCTGGGGTAGGTACAGGGTAATCAGGTTGTCCCACGTGAGGCTCACAGTTAATCCCCATTTTACAGATGAGATAACTGAGGCACCGAGAAGTTAAGTGACTTGCCCAGAGTCACACAGCTGACAAGTGGCAGAGCCGGGCTTTGAACCCATTACCTCTGACTCCTAAGCCCAAGTTCTTTCCACTAAGCCACACTGCTTATCCTGTACCTACCCCAGTGCTTGGCATATAATAAACACATAAATTCCACAATTATTATTTGACAGAGTTACCAGAATCTATATGTTGGCCTGGGCTAAACCTTAATTTGGAGCTATATGATTAGTTCCATCCATAATACTGTAAAAAGAAAAACCCATATGCATCTCAGAATAAGACAAACAACTGATGACCAGGTTAGAGAAAGATGTGAGGGGAAAGCACTTTTTAGCTGTAGTGTTAAAAAGAAAGTTTAGTGCCTGGGGATAATTTCACAAACTGTGCCCCCTCATAAAACCAAAGCATGAACAGCCTTTTAATTTTAATTGCCCTGTATTTTTCTTTCATTTTAAGTGATACTTTTATTTCATGACACAAATTACAGGCCAACAAACAGCTTTGTTCATAATTAAATTGAAATAAAAATAAATAAGTGCAACGCTCCCTTCTGCCTCTGCTTCCATCTCTACCCAAGATAAGGTTGGCTCTGGATTTGCCTCCTGCTCCTACCTCAGCCTGGGATAATCCAGCCACAAGATTCTCTTCACACCTCGACCCCTGAAATCCCAACCAGCTCCCACCTGTGTCACCCAGTCTGCCTCTTCTCTTCTAGAATGGGCTTACACAGCTCCTCATTCATTCATTCAGTTGTATTTATTGAGCATTTACTGTGTGCAAAGCACTGTATTAAGTGCTTGGGAGACTACAATATAACAACAGGCAATTCCCTGCCCACAGCGAGCTTACAGTCTAGAGGGGGAGACAGACATTAATATGAAGAAATAAATAAAATAAATTACAGATATGTACCTAAGTTGTGGGGCTGGAGGGGAGTGAATAAAGGGAGCAAGTCAGGGTGACGCAGAAGGGAGTGTGAAAAGAGTAAAGGAGGATTTAGTCAGGGAAGGCCTCTTGGAGGAGATATGCCTTCAATAACGCTTTGAAGCGGAGAAGGTAATCGTCTCTTGCATAAGAGGAGGGAGGGCATTCTGTCCCAGAAGCAGGATGTGGGTGAGAGGTTGGTGGTGAGAAAAATGAGATCAAGGTACACTGAGAAGGTTAGCATTAGAGGAGAGAAGTGGGCGGGCTGGGTTGTAGAAGAAGAGTAGTGAATAGTAGAAGAGTAGCAAGTAGTGAGTAGCTCCTCCCAAAGGTACTTGGCCCCTGCTGGACTGTGAAGCATTAAATTAATGAAGTCTTGTGAAGTCCAGTTGCTTTGGGCAGGGGGCAAATAGGAGAAGGGGCCTCAGGTTTAGGCTAAGGCTTGTCCCATTGGTTGGCTTCACCCATTCTGGTTGGACACAAGGTACTTGCTTAGCTTGCTCCACTCTTCATAACAGCACTGCTTTTATGAGGGGATTTGAGTCTTCTCATTGGTAATGTTTAATTCTGATTGTGAAGAAATCTTAGTGAAAAAGAGGAAACTAATGAACTAGTGCAAGCATAGATGACACCCTCCTACAGAGTCAGCCTTCAGGAAGAGTCATTAAACGTTAAAAAAAATTTAAAAAATCAATGGTCAAGTAAGGAGTTCAGATTTTCATAGTTTCCACATGGTGGGAAAATAAATGAACAAATTTCCCCTCTCCATTTATTTTAGAAAGAGAGTCTCGGGGAGGGGAGTGGGGGAGAAAATCTGAGATGAGTAATCTGATTTAAACTGCAATTAAGAAAAGAAACATCTAAAGATAAAGAAGGAGCCTCACCAGGCCTCCTCTCCGCACTAAAGCGGCCACAGAAAATCTGCAGTGATTTCAAACAAAGGAATGTAAGCACGGCAATAGCTGCAAGAGCAACAGTGGGGGTAACCCTCTTCATCTGCTGCTTCTCTTCCTACCCTCCAGTGCCAGCAGGAACAGCAGCTAATATGTCTGCCTTCTAAACAACAATGTTAATAATGTAAACAACGTTAATGAGCCCTGAATAATTCAGCTGACTGTGCCAAGATCTCCTTCCCCTGTAGAAAGTGGACCAACTGATGAGAAAGCTTTGAGCCCATTTCATACGCATGTGAAGCTCTACTTTCTTGCAGTGTGATTTCTTAGTCAATTTATTTTTTCCAGTTTAGCCAGTAACTTTGGTTTCTCCATTTCCTTGCCTTCACCCTGCTAATAAACCCAGCGTGGCTCAGTGGAAAGAGCACGGGCTTTGGAGTCAGAGGTCATGGGTTCGAATCCCTGCTCGGCCACATGTCAGCTGTGTGACTTTGGGCAAGTCACTTCACTTCTCGGTGCCTCAGTTACCTCATCTGTAAAATGGGGATTAAGACTGTGAGCCCCACGTGGGACAACCTGATTCCCCCGTGTCTACCCCAGCGCTTAGAACAGTGCTCGGCACTTAGTAAGCGCTTAACAAATACCAACATTATTATTATTATTATTATTAACAAACCTGACCCCCAAGTTCAAAGAAATGAAGACGGTCCGAGCATTTGATCCTTTGCCACTGAAGTGGAACATTCGTAAGAGAAGAACAGAGGAGAAAGTAGGAGGAGAAAGATCTGGAAGAAGAAAAGAGAAAGGTAGAAAAGGAAGAGCAGAGAGGAAGAGGACAAGGAGGAAAAATAGAGAACAAAGAGAAAGAGGAGGAAGGATGATTTATTTAGTATCTATTTTGTACAATGCATCATAGTAGCAAGGCTATTTCAATCGTCACATGGTCTATCCATCTGGTCAGTGGTATTGAAACACTGCATTCATTTATTGAGCATATCAATCATCTGCTTTGGTGATTTCACTAATCATTCAATCCTTAGTATTGACAGAACATCTACTCTGTGCAAAGCAGTGTACTAAGGACTTGGGCAGGTACGATGAAGGCAAAAGGCATCAATCCCTGCCTTCAAGGAGTTCCTAAATTAACAGGGGAGGAAGTCATAAATTATCTACAGATGGAGGAAAATCATACAACCCATAAGGATAGAGAGAAATGGATAAGTACTGTGCAAAAATGCACACAGTAAATGTACATTTACATTTACTCTTACTGTGCATACACACATTTGTGCACAGGGTATCTTCCTATCCACACTACCAACCAACATATCACTATCGTGTGGCCCACACATAACTGAGCAAGATGGGGAAAGAGAGAAATGTTCAACATCAGAGAAGCAGTGTGGCGTAGTGGGTAGAATCTGGGTTTAGGAGTCAGAGGTCATGAGTTTTAATTCTTGCTCCACCACTTGTCAGCTGTGTGATTTCGGACAAGTCACTTTACTTCTCTGTGCCTCAGTTACCTCATCTATAAAATGGGGATTAAATCGTAAACCCCACGTGGAACAACCTGATTACGTTGTATCTACCTCAGTGCTTAGAACTGTGCTTTGCATATAGTAAGGGCTTAACAAATACCATCATTATTATTATTATCAGAGTTACTTCATAGATTAGACCACAGAACTATCCACTTCACCAGTTTTCAGATCATTCCTGTGCTATTTACCACTGTAATTACTGAAACACTTCTGTTGATGGAGCCAATGAAGAAATTACCGGGTTTTCAAAGGGGTCATTCTTGTCATGGAGATTGGTTCCTTAAGTTACATACCTGCTAGAAATCCAATCCAGAAATAACCAGTTGGCCATGTTGGAGGTTTCCATGTCAAAAATATTTCCATTTGAATAAAAACACAAATTTAACACTTCCATGACCTTTTTATTTGAGGGGGAACTAGTATTAGGGTTTCTTTGGCTTGTTAACATACATTTAGTGTATTAGTTTCTGCCATCTCTGTTATACTGCACTCTCCCAAGAACTAAGTACAGTGATCAACTCAGTTAGTGCTCAATAAATACGATTAATTGATTGATAGTTTCAACATTTTGATAACCAGTGAAATGACAAAAAACTTCAAAATATTTGTATTTGGGAGTAAACTCCAGCAGCTTAAATTGCCTCTTTGAAAAATATTTCAGTAGTTAAAATGAAAAGACTTCCAGAAATAGCTAAAATTCTGAAGATGTATAACCAAGAAAGTGACAAAAGAGCAAGAGACTGAGGAAAGGAAAAAATGGTAATAAAAGAAGGCAAGGAATAAAGAAAAAAAATAATGTGAGAAAACGAGGGAAAAGGGGAGGGAGAGATTTTGGACACTCCTCTACTGTAGAATTAGCGGACATAAAATTGCAGCCTCTCATAGGTAATTCACAATTTCTAAATATGCCTCACATTTCTTTTCCATACAGTGGCATGTCAACCACAGCCAACACCACTTACTGAATACTTTGGCAGGTATATAATCTTTCATTCAGGGTTATTCAGCTTCAGAAAATCCTAAACTAATCCTTTTCCTCATAATTAAAAACCAAAGAAGAATTCAGTGAATAAAATGAAAAGCCCCATCTTTCAAAGCAGGTTTAACTTAGAGAAAAATGAAATTAATGATCTTTCAGCCATCTCTATTCTGTTGTGGAGAAAGGCCTCCTCTCCCAGATCTCAGGTGTACACTCCACTTTTTCTCACCCAGTAGCACGAATTACTTGTTTTCCAGTGTGAGTGTGTATGGGTGTCTCCTCATTTGTGGACCTGAGCGTGTATTGCTATATGCTTTCACATGCTGTTGGTAATTAGAAGCTTGAAAACATGTCTAATAAATGATTAAAATATCAACTTCTTTTATCTCAAAATCAAATTAGGATATGTGGTCAAAGTCACGGCGTAATTATTTCTATGTGATGAGGGAGAAAATACAAAAAATGAACTGAATTCTTAAATAAGCATTCAAAATTTTACACCTGAAAACAAAGCATTTCCAGGTGTTCAGAACCAAAGCCACGCTAATTTGCTCACCATCCCTCACACTGGTTCTTCTCTCCTGGGGTCAATGGTCATGCTGGAATCATCTTAGCCCAAACACATCCCCTACCTCCCTCAAACCACAGCTAAAGGCCCCACTTCCTTCATGAACAGTTGCTCACTGTTCTCCAAACACTCCAGCAACCGCCTCACACTGCCTCCCTGCCAACCCTTATCTACCTTCTGAGTTCTATATCTCTGCCATTTGTGGTTTTAGTCAACTTCTAAGTTATATATTCAGTTCAAGCTAGGCTTTCCTATACAGGCTAGACAGTGACCTGCTTGATACGTTATGCCCTTAGGATTCCTTCACAGTTGCCTGGGAACTTGAAAAGTTGGGATTTAGAAGCTCTAGTATGAAAAAAAAATAAAACTCACTTTCACCAAGGCTTCAGGAGAACAAGGGGAAGGTTTCAGATTCTGGTATGGAAAATGAGGGCACCTGCCCTCAAGCCAACATCCAGAGTCTGGGTGTTCTAGTGGTTTTCTGTAGTTTCCCACCTTGAGGGAGCTCATTTAGTCTACGTCACAACCAGAGTAGGGCTGTTAAAATAGATGCTGGTGTCTGGCGGGGTGGGAGTAGAATTCATTTTCTAAGCATGCAGTGGCATCCATGGAGTGGAGTCAACTCCATGGTCAAAAGTGGAACTCACTTCATCCCCTGCACTCTTGGTGTTTCTGTTGGAGAGAAGCTATTAAAGCATACCTTCTGTCTAGAATCAGGGAGTTGTGAAAGAGTTAGGAGTCATAAGTCCCATTTTTTGCCCAATCGCCCCTGGAATAAGCAAATATCAAACAGAACCCAGGCATTCCCTTTTACCCAGAGGCCAAGACTACCAGGAGGAGGGAAGGTGAAATAGAATATACTGTTGGAGGTAACTACCCCTCCCCTGTCCTTGTTGACACGGACATCCAGGACGGCACTCTGTACATGGCACTCAGGCTGTAAACCCATTGTGGGCAGGGATTGTCTCTCTTTATTGCTGAATTTGATTTTCCAAGTGCTTAGGACAGTGCTCTGCACACAATAAGCACTCAATAAATATGATAGAATGAATGAATACATGAAATCTTGTTAAAGTGCTTATTATGTGTCAAGCATTGTTCTAAGCACTGGGGTAGATACAAGATCATCAGGTCAGACACAGTCCCTGTCCCACATGGGGCTCACAGTCTAAATAGGAGGGAGTAGGATTTAGTCCCCATTTTACAGATGGAGTAACTGAGGCACAGAGAAGTTAAGTGACCTGCCTAAGGTCACACAACAATTATGTGGCAGAGCTAGGATTAGAACAGAGGACATCTGCCTCCCGCTCCCATACTCTTTCCGCTAGGCTATGCTGCTTCTTTCCACTAGGCCATGCTACTACGAACCAGTGAATAAACCTTTGGCAAATAATTTCCTCATTGCCAACACAAAATCTTTATTTTGTTTTGGGACTTCCAGTGACAAACTGGTGTCAGTAAAATACACTGAAGGGGGAACTGCAAAATGTCTTTTTAAAAAAGGCTTCTGACCTCTTCTGTTTCTTGCCAACTGAGAAATCATTTCTCACACTTTTTTCTTCAGTCATCAAAATAAAATATCAAATCTAAGAAAAGGTGTTGCCTGCTGTTAGCCAGGTGTTTCAGTTGGTCAGTAAATCAATATTCCATCAGCATTCCTTTCTCACCATGAAATTCATGCAATGACAGATATTTTGGAAGCCATTTTCTTAATTTCTCTGGTTCTGTGAAGCTGAGATTATCGCTGTCTCTCTGCTCAGAACTGCAGTTCATATTTATTTTGTTACTTTACCGCTAGGAGATTTGAAATAATCTTTTATCTTAGTAAGGCTGTGACACTAACAGCCTCAAGCCAATTTGCAGAAGGGGGCGGGGGCGGGGGGGGGGGGCGGGGGCAGTGGTGGCAAAAAACCTTCTGCTTCATTTTGAAAGGCAACTGAAATTTCCCATATCTAAATTCTGTTTTTGTGCAGAATAGAAGCTGGCAACCTCCAATTTTCTTGGCTGCCTATTCACCTTAAGGGAGCTGGGTTTCGCTTCAGTTCTCTCTTTCATACCAAGATTGGGAGTGGGGCTACTTCACAGACTGGGAACCCAATCTCTTTCACTACAAACAAAAGCTTCTGATCTGGGGCTTAAGTGATAATGTCTGTCCTTAATCAGACCAAGTTCTTCTCTGGAGTCAAGAAGAGTGTTCCTCATAACGGTACTCAGTCAAGTTCCAAGTCACTGCTTGGTTTTAACTCAGTGGTCAGGAAAGCATTTTAAAAAGCGTTGAGTCAGTCCCAGAGTAGCATCTACCTGGACACCTGTAAAAGGTAACCATTTGGCCTGTCATTAATTAAGGCAGGAGGAAGAGTGAGGCACCAAGAGATGTCCCACCTGTTTTTTCTTTTAACCCCGGCATTAACCTTGCTTTCAGAAGGTGGCAGGGGAGTTGCTGGGGCTGTTGCTCTAATTCATTAGATTTATTGCAGAAAATGCCATTGTAGGGAGGTTTGAATTAGCACTGATCACCAAGAGAAACACTTTGCTTCTTACTATGAAAACATTCCTCACAACATAGTTTGGTCCAAAGCCGATACTGAAATGCATTACCTTTCATCTCAGTTGGGAGATATTACTGTAGTTTTCAACTGCCTTAACTTCTTCAGAACAAAACCATTTGCAGGCAGTGCACCCAATCTTCCCACCTAGACAAAAACTTCTGGGGAATTCTATAGTAAACACTCAACTCAGGAAGCTATCAAAAGGGAAGCCCATCTATATTTACCTGCCTCTTCCTTATCCTTTGGGAATATGCATTTCCCATAAAAGAACAAAAAGGAATCTGAACACTTAAGAAGTATTAATAACACTATTTGTGGTATTTGTCAAGTGCTTAATATGTGCCAAGCACTCTCCTAAGCCCTGGAGTAGATACAGAATAACTTGGTCAGACACAGTCCCTGTCACACATGGGTCTCACATTCTAAATTGGAGGAAGGGCAGAAATCGAATCTTCATTTTACAGATGGGAAAATAGAGACACAGAGAAGTTAAGGGACCCACGCAGCAGGCAAATGGCAGAGCCAGGATTAGAACCCAATTCATCTGATGCCCAGGCCTGAGCTCTTTCCACTAGGCCACCCTGCTTCTCCAAGAAACACCATTTGTATACTGCCAAGGCATTTCAGAGCATTATCCTTTCACCATTGGTCCAGAGGACTACTGTTAAGCAATTTAGCAAAAAAACCCTCATTTCTTCTCTGCCAAAGAAATGGATGGAACATAAGTGCTAATTCTACAGTTAATTCTCCACATCTGTGGTAAATTAATGGCCTTTTGAGTGATGTATCCAATTCTCCTGTAACATGGAGGTTTCATTCTTGTGGTGGCTCTCACTCCAGTCTTTGGCTGTGTCCTTGGGTCCTCAGAAGATCCCTTCTTTACATAGCTTTTTCATGCTACCCCCAGAAATCCACATATGATCCAAAAATTATTATTACTGTTAATATTATTATCATGGCATAGTGGATAGAACATGGGCCTGGGAGTCAGAAGGTCATGGGTTCTAATCCCAGTTCTGCCACTTGTCTGCTGTGTGTCCTTGGACAAATCAGTTAAATTCTCTGTGCCTCAGTTCCCTCATCTGTAAAATGGGGATTAAGACTATTAGCCCCATGTGGGACAGGGACTCTGTCCAACCTTATTTGCTTGTATCCACCTCATGCTTAGTACAGTGTCTAGCACATAGTAAACACTTAACAAATACCACAATCATCATTATTAGTAGTAGTAGTAGTATTACTAAGTGCTTACTATTTGTCAATCACTGTACTAAGTGCTGGGGTAGGTACAAGATAATAAGGTCCCATATGGGACTCACAGTTTAAGTAGGATGGAGAACAGGTATTGAATCCCCATTTTGCAAAAGAGGAAACTGAGGGGCAGAGAAGTTAAGTGATTTACCCAAGGTCACACAGCAGATGGGGATTAGAATCCAGGTTCTCTTTCCTCTAAGCCAAGCTGCTTCTCTTGAATGAAATTTAAAATAGAAAGTTGTCCCCTTTATCTGCATTATTATTATTATGATATTTTTAAGCACTTAATATGTGCCAGGCATTGTACTAAGGACTGTGTGTATGTGTGCCTGGGTGACTTTGTCTGTGAATTTCTCTGACTCTTTGTTTCTGACTCCTTTTTAATAATGTTGGTATTTGTTAAGCGCTTACTATGTGCCGAGCACTGTTCTAAGCGCTGGGGTAGACATAGGGGAATCAGGTTGTCCCACGTGGGGCTCACAGTTTTCATCCCCATTTTACAGATGAGGGAACTGAGGCACAGAGAAGTTAAGTGACTTGCCCACAGTCACACAGCCGACAAGTGGCAGAGCTGGGATTCGAACTCATGAGCCCTGACTCCAAAGCCCGTGCTCTTTCCACTGAGCCACGCTGCCTCTCGCCTTCTCCCTCTTCCCTCTCCCCAGTCACGATTGAGCCACTGGCCCATATCCAGGGAGTCTCCGTCCTGTCTTACTTTGGGCTGGAGAAAAAATGGTCACTCAAGGCTAGTATTTACATGTCAGTCTGTCAACCATTGGCCCTAAATATTCCAAGTCCTTTTTCAGTCCTTTTGCAAGCTTTTAAAAGGCAAGCTCTCCTCCTTCAACTCAACCAGAGAACATGCCTTGGGTCAACTGGCAGCATTTCTTTCTGCTACCACTGATTGATTCATTTAACAGTGGCATTTATTAAGCACTTACTGTTTGCAAAACACTATACTACATACGTGGGAAAGAACCATATAACAGAGTTGGTAGTCACGTTCTCTGCCCCCAAAGGATCTCACAGTTTGGAGCGATTAAGGGTAGGGGAAATAGAATCTTCTGTGGTAGCAGGTTAAGTGGGGGGAAGCATACTCCCGGGTTGCTCATGACTCCATTTCAGCAGGGAAACCGATCCATGAATCACTGATAAACCTTGGGTCTACAGGCTGGGCTAGGTATTCTAAAATGACCACATGGCATTTGTTGGCTATTGCAGACTCATTGTACAGTGACTTTTCTATTTTCAAAATTTTATTCCTTTGAAGTTGCGGGGAGGGAAGTGTTGGATAGTTGCTCACTGGCCAAAGCAGAACGTCAATGCCATCATCCCGCCTCTCAGTTATTAATGTCGGTGTCTGACTGTGCCAGACAAATGCAGCAGCAGCTGGGCCTCTTTCTGTTGTTTCACATGAGCGGCTGGGAGGGGAATCGCGTCGTTTCCTTTCTATCTTTTCTTTTCTGATCGGCCTAATATTTTCCTGGATTACACATATTTGAGGCCTGTGATGCTACCCCAACCTTGTCAATTTCCACTGATGCTGTCATTCCTCCCATCCCGATGTTAACCCTACAGTAATTAAAGCTTCACACACGCACAGCAGCCTTTCCCCTCTTTTCTTATTGCTGGCATGGGCCTGGGGATTGTTTTAAACTCAGAGGCTCCTAATTGGAATCGGGCAAAATCCAGGCTATGGAATACAGTAGGACTGAGTAGCCTGGACCTAGAAGAGATCGGGGCCTGGATTTCTCCTGAACGTTTCGCGGACTTGTAGGGTTGATCCAAACAAAGCAACCTCTTGCTGCCCTACCAGTTGCCTCCTCAGAGAAGCTATCTGAGCAGACTACTTGTAATGAAATCACCTTCTTCAGATCTAGTGGGTTCATGGGCAAAGTTGATTCCTGGAGTAACTGGATCCAAGCCTATCTATACGCTTGACCTCTTCTCAGCAGAGAAATAAAAATTGAAAATTGAGAGTAAAATATATGTCAATCATATATGTAAATAAGCATCTGTGACAACTCAGCAGGTAGTTTTGCTTTCCCAGTGGTTAGAAGATTATCCTTTTTGCATGCAAATGTGGAAGTAAGCAGGTTCACCTGTTGTGCCTCAAACTGAAAATATTTCCCCTGGCCAGGTAAATAATAGTATGGTCACTAAATAATCGTATGGCCAGTCAAAGGTTGCATATTCAAGCTGTTCTTTCTGCCATACACTCTGCAACCTTGGGTAAATCAAATACCTGTCTCTAATAGTAATTATAATTGGGGTATTTGTCAAGCACTTACTATGTGTCAAGCACTGTATAAAACTCTAGGACAGATACAATATAAACATTTCTGACTCGGTCCCCGTTCTGCATGGGACTTGCAGTCTCATGGGGAGGGAGAAGTATCTTATCCCTACCTTTATTGTTCTGTTAGTGCTCAGTCCATGTGGACCAAGGGGAGTATATTTAGCGTTGCCAGCCTTCTGTTTTGGGAATGCTGGAGCTGGCTACACTCCAGCTTCACCTGCCTTCCACTCCTATGGTGCAGTGAATCTTGTGCAACTTGCAAACAGAACCACTAAAAAATCCCCTCCCCACAGATCTTCCTAGGGAAATTCACGCAGGCATTTAAACGGGGATAATTCTGTGTATAGGGACTGTGTCTGGCAACCCTAACTGTTGGTGATATTCTATTATCATGCGCTTTCAAAATTATTGCTTCTAGAAAATAAGCCCCGCCATAGATTTAGTCCCCAGATTTCATAAGGATTGGAGTTGGGGCTCTCCTTATATTAACCTCTTTTTTTAGTTCAAATCCAAAAGCCTTTAGGCATCCACCATGAAAGAGATCAGGAAAAGCCTGCATACTGTTGCTGGTTCTTCACTGAAGCCACAGTCCAAGATGAAGCCACTGCTTCTGTCTGATCAGCTTCTCCCGCCTCGAGGGAAGGAAGCTTGTGGCAATGGGATCTCCTCCGCCCTACTTTCTTCGTCCCTTCCTCTGAAATCCTAGTTACAAATTGACTGTGACAGGAGCCGATAGAAAGCCTGAAGTTAGTGCTTAGAATAATCTCAGTTTTCAAAAAAATAAAACTGAGGATGGTATTTTTTTAAACTGACAACCATGGGAATTTTTAGCCATTAAACTATCTATGGACTATAACCAGAGACTTCCCAGAACCACAGGATGAAAGGGACATCAGAAATGATCTATTCTACCCTTCTTATCCACCCCTACCTTCCGGAAGGCTGGCAGCTAAGCCGTCCTAGACAGGTGCATGATGTATCTATAATATTGTTAAAGAGCTCTGAGGAAAGAAATCCCACCGCCTCCCTTAGTAACTCTCTCCAGTGTTAAACTTCCTTCATTTGGATTTACTGTCATTCCAGCGGGAGCTATCCAGCTTTCTCTGCTAAATGAAGTTGTTTGCGTTCTTTTTTTCTTTTATCAGAAGTTCAGTTAGAGGCTTTGACAGTCCAATCATAAGTGTGGTACTCATTAAATACGAACTACATGCCAAGCACCGTGCTAAGTGCTGGGCCAGGTACAAAATAATCAAACTGATCACAGTCCCTGTCCCACAATGGGTTCACAGTCTAAGAGGGAGGGAGGACAGGTATTTTACCCTTATTTTACAGATGAGGAAACTGAAGGAAAGAGAAGTTAAATGATTTGCCTAAGGTCACACAGCAGAGATGTGACAGAGCCAGGGCAAGAACCCAAGTCTCCCGGATGTTTCCTGGAGAGGAGAAATTCAGAAAAAGCCTTTAGAATGTGAGTTCCTTCTGGCTGGGAATGTGTCTACTGACTCTAATGTATTGTACTGTCCCAAGCACTTAATACAATAAATACTATTGATTGATTGAGTTTTTTGGCCATATTTTTTATCTGCTGTTGAGTTTCAAAAGCATAAACAATCTCTCTCTCACACCCCTCACTCCATCTGCCTTCTGGGACAGTTGAACTTGAGTCTGCTACCTGGAAGAACAATCACTGCAATGGCAGCAGATGTGCCTCTATCTCCTGCAGGAATCAAAGCAATCCTCTTCTGTGTGATGGGGAACAGGATAGCAGAATCGCCACAGCTGGCTCCTCCTGCTCCCTCCACTGTAGGCCTGGTCCCAGGAAAGGGCCTCTCTTCCCTCTCACAGGGAGGGATTCAGTCAACTTCCAAAACACACACTGACTCCCACCTCCTTCCAATGGGAGAGAATTAGCTTCACTCTTCTTTAGAATAAGTCTTTTTTTTATGGTATTTGATAAACACTAATTATGTGCCGGGCAATGTACTAGGTAGATACAAGACAATCAATTTGGACGGAGTCCGGGTCCCATATAGGGCTCGCAGTCTTAATCCACATTTTACAGATGAGGAAATTGAGGCACAGAGAACTGAAGTAACTTGCCCAAGGTCTCAGAGCAGACAAATGGCTGAGCTGGGATTAGAACCCAGACCCTAAATCTTCTATCAGATCATTGAAGATCTTGAAAGAGAGAGAGACAGACAGACAGAAAGACAGACATTTCCATCTGCCCTGATTGGATTAAGCACTCACTTTCATGGGGTTAGGTGCAGACAAACTCTTGAGATCTTCTACTTCTAGCATTCTAAATAGGAGAGGCAACAGGTAAAAGTAAGTCTGCATATTATTCAAAATAAAAACCCAAAACTGTTTTCAGAAATTAACGCAGAAGCTACCACTGCCTGGAAGAAACAGTAATCCCTTGGACAGATACACATCTTTCCCATTTTATAATGAGGATACCCACAATAGTTGATTCTCCTACTTCTCCATTCTATAGTATCTGGAGAGTCTGTGTATACCAAGGAGTAGCTATTAAAGAAAAAAGTATTCAACCTTTCCATTTGAGGCTTTGTACATCCCTTTAATTGCCGAATAATCCTTTGCCAATTCCTCCCTAACATTAAGTGCTGAGAGAGAGAATACAATCCATTTCAACTATGCCTCTCTACCCACAGGCCCAAAATTACATTAGGCCTACCAATTATCAGGCTAAAGGCAAATAAGAATTGGAATAAAAAATAAAAATACAACCCACGGCATTAATACCTTCCTTCTGCAGGTTCTTGTTTCTCACTGCCGGTGGCTGAGTCATCACAGTGAAATTTCCAAGGCCAACAATTTTATGGACTGTTAGTTTTTTTGAATCTCTATGACAAGATGTGAGGTTCTAGAATTCCCTTTTTCCTTGCGGATATGACATTTAAATTTGGTGCATAATCTGAAGGGTCTTTGTATGAATGAAAGCCCTCCATGCCCAGATTTGATCATCTCACATTGCCAAACACTTCCAACTTTCCTACTAACTGACCTCTGCATCCAGCAGCTTTCAAGCATCTGCATGTGTAACGCCCAAATTCTGAAATTTGGATTACAATTTAGATTTATTATTGTTTTTTACTACTGTCAGCATGTGAGAGAAGGAAAAATGGGCATATTACAAAAATGAATTCAAGCATAATTAAGGCTGTTTTCAATTGGGACTGCAGTCGGTACAATTCTTTGGCTAACAATTACAGACAGATGCCATGCAATAGAATTTTTTTCCTGATAGCAAGCTCGCTGTTTAACAGACTACTGAGGTAGCTCATTAGCAATCTTGGACCTGTTTTTGCATTTGTGATGTGACTATAGATGTCTGATAGTAAGCGATCTGGGCTTTTTGCCATGAAAATCTTTAATGACATTTCCACATAAACCCTAGTTATTGATGGAGGAGTTCTCATTCCTGATTTCTTATCCCACACTTTCAGTTTCAATTACCATAACAAGTCTCAGATTCAGCAGCACTCTCTTTTAGTCTAAGAAGAGTCATTGCAGTGCAAATCAATCAATCAATTGTAATTATTAAGTACTTACTGTGTACTGTACTAAGCATCTGGGAGAGTACAACACAACAATATAAAAGACACATTCCCTGCCCACAATGAGCTTACAGTCTAGAAAGGAAGCAGACATTAATATAAATAAATAAATTATGGATTTATACATAAGTGCTGTGGGGTTGGAGATGGGGGTGGTGAATAAAGAGAGCAAGTCAGGGTGACCCAGAAGGGAGTGGGAAAAGAGGAAAGGAGGGCTTAGTCAGGGAAGGCCTCTTGGAGGAGATGTACCTTCAATAAGGCTTTGAAACTGGGGACAGAAATTGTCTTTTGGATATGAGGTGGGAGGGCATTCCTCGCCAGAGGCAGGATGTGGGCGAAAGGTCGGCGGTGAGATAGAGGAGACTGAGGTACAGTGAGTAGGTTGGCATCTGTAGTAATGAGTAGTGGGGCCGGTTCAGTTGTAGTAGGAGAACAGGGAGGTGAGGTAGGAGGGCACAGGTGATTGATTGCATTGTGCCAGGGAAACATTAAGAAAGAAACTCCATCTTTAACCTAAAACAAACCCTGGTGCAATTTAGAACCCTCTTGAAGGCTTGAGATGATGGTCCTCTAAACTGTAAGCTCCTTGAGGGCAGGGAAAGTGTCAAACTCTGTTGTACTCTCCCAAGTGCTAAGTAGGGTGCTCTACACACAGTAAGCGCTTAATAAATACTATTGCTTGGTCTGCTACACAGATTTCCTGTCGTGAAAGCACATCATTTACCTGGGCCTAAGGTTCATTTCTTGTTTCATTTTGTGTTTTCCTAGGGAGCTTTGAGACTCATAAAGGGGGACCAGATGACTAGGGCCTCAAGGATTGCTTTCACTCTCTGTGGTGTCACTGCACTAAAAAATGCCAGAGACACTGAAGGGTTTTTTTGTTTTGTTTTTGTGGTATTTGTTAAGCGCTTATTATGTGTCAGGCACTGTATTAAACACCAGGGTAGATACAAGCTAATCAGTTTGAACACAGTCCCTGTCCCACATAGGGCTTACAGTCTTATTCCCCATTTTATGGATGAGGCAACTAAGGCCCCGAAAAGTTAAGGTAGTTAAGCCTCTGAGTTTGCCCTTCTATAGCTCCTGTATTCCCCGACTTGAGCAAACCAGAATGTAGATAATTATTAATAATAATATTGTGGTATTTGTTAAATGTTTACTATGTGCCAAGCACTGTTCTAAGCACTGGGGTAGATACAAGGAAATCAGGTTATTCCATGAGAGGGTCACAGTCTGAATCCCCATTTTACAGATGAGATAACTGTTGCACAGAGAAGTTAAGTGACTTGCCCAGTGTCACACAGCCAAGAAGTGGCAGAGCTGGAATTAGAACCAAAGACCTCTGACTTCCAAGTCCATGTTCTTTCCACTAAGCCACACTGCTTGAGATGAGAATATAATTGTACAAAATATTATTTTTAAAACATCATTATCTTAAATATTTCCTCATCGCCAAGAAGCCAATAATGGATCCAGGAAGAGCATCTCTCCTGTAGAGACATATCTGTCCCTTTTATTGTTGTGTTGTACTCTCCCAAGTGCTTAGTACAGTGCCCTGCACATAGTAAGTACTCAATAAAATATGACTGGCTGATAGTTCACCCTCATCTAGCTTAGTGTTTTGTTTAACAAAGGGCAGTTCTGGGGTCTGTATTCTACTCTCACTGTCCTTAAGAGTATTTGTAATTTGTAAGGGCAATTGTGATATTTGCTATGAATTTATTTTATACCAAATACTGTGCTACACACTGGGGTAGTTGCAATACAATTGATCAGACACAGTCCCTGTCCCTCAAGGGACTCACATTCTATCAATCGCATTTATAGAGAGCTTGCTTTGTATGCAGAGCACTGTACTAAGCATTTAGGAGAGCACGATATAACAATATAACAGAGTTTGTAGACACAATCCCCGCCCACAACCCATTTTACAAATGCAGAAATTGAGGCACAGAGCAGTGACTTATCCGAGGTCACACAGCCAGAACGTGGTGGATTTGGAATTAGAACCCACGTCTCCTGACTCACAGTTCTTTGCTCTTTCCATTAGGCTACAGAGCTTAATAATAATCATGGTACTTGGTCCCGCTTACCATGTGCCAAGCAATTAGTAACCACTGAAGTAGATATAAGTTAATCAGGTTGGACACAGTCCCTATCGCACGTGGGGCTCACACTTTAAATTCCCATTTTACAAATGACATAACTGAGGTCCAGAGAAGTTGTGTTTTAACCAGCGCTTCAAACAGTGCTTGACACATAGTAATTGCTTAATAGATACCATAATTATTATTATCTAAGGTCGTGCAGCAATGTGGCACAGCCAGGATTAAAACCCAGGTCCTTCTGACTCTCAGGCCCGTGCTCTATCCACTAAGCCATGCTACTCGCAGAAGCACTGACTCCACAGCCATTTTAGAAGCTTGTCTGCATTCTTCCATGACCTGCAGAACAGGGAGAGAAGTTGGGAAAGAAGCTTTCTCATGTTATGCATCCCGCTCTCAGATTCCCTGTATCCTGAACTACAGAAGCTGCAATGTTCCAGCCAAAGGGTGTAGTCAGTGCTCAGCCTCTTCCATATTTCCGAACAGGACAGCTCCTTAGGAAGGATTCTCTTCAATAAATAAGCCAAAATCTTGATTCCCTTTAAAAGTGGATTTATTTGAATCACCTGCCCCTTTGCGTATGGTAAATAAAATCCCTTATAAGGTCCTTGAGGGTGGGAATCATTCCTACTAACTCTATTGAACTATCCCAAGTCAGTCAGTCAGAAGCAGCGTGGCTTAGTGGAAAGAGCCTGGGCCTGGGAGTCAGAGGTCGTGGCTTCTAATCCCACTTCTGCCACTTGTCAGCTGTTGTGACTTTGGGCAAGTCGCTTAACTTCTCTGGGTCTCAGTTCCCTCATCTGTAAAATGGGGATGAAGTCTGTGAGCCCTACTTGAGACGTCCTGAGTACCTTGTATTCACCCCAGCTCTTAGAATGGTGCTTTGCACATAGTAAGTGCTTTACAAATGCCATCATTATTATTATTATTTATTGAGTACTTACTGTGTGCAGAGCACTGTACTAAGTGCTTGGGAGAGTACAATAAAACAATGTAAAAGGCACTTTTACTACCCACAGTGAGCTTACAGCCTAGAGGGACTAGCTTACGGTCTAGAGTCCTAGTGCTTAAAACAGTGCTCTGTACAGAGTAAATGCTCAATAAATACTACTGATTGTCTTTCATTTCCCTTAAAAACAGAACAAAACAAAAAACCTGTAATGGATATTCCACCCGCTGTCTTGTGTGGATGGTGGTGTAGACTTTAAGTTTGTCCTCTAGACCAGAAGCCCCTCCGTGGGCAGGGAATGTGTCTATTGTTACATTGTACTCTTCCGAGGTCTTATAACAGTGCTCTGCACACAGTAAGTGCTCAATAAATATGATTAAATGAATTAATACAGCTGCTGACTGGGACATCTATTTATCAGTGGGAGGTGGAGGGGGCTGGGGTAGGGATGAGCAGTTGGAGGGATAAAGAGAAAGAAGGGGAGAGAATCCTTGCCAGACCTGACATCCTTCTCCACGCTGTACTGTATTCTGATTTTTGGATCCCTAGCAGAGGTTAAGGGCCTGTGTTGGGGATCGGGAACAATCCTCACTTAGAAGCTATTTTACAGGCGCTCTGGCTTGGCACAGCATATATTCAAGTGGGATTTGATTAAGATGGACAATTGGCTTCTGCTTCTCACCTAATCCAAGGCACTGGAGCAGAGAGGACGATGCCTGAACAATTTGGAGGCAGCTGCGGCTCCAGATCGACCTTTCCTTGGCCCTGATTTGTAATCAACCAGTTTTGTGAATTTCAAATCACATCAGACTCACCCTGTGAGAAGACTGTTGGTTTACCAACCATTAACCATGCAGTAAACTGCCCTCAGAAGTTCGGGGTGCCATGGTTCCGGCAACCCGGGCTTCCTCGGCTTAGATCGATGGCTCTGGAAACAGAGAAAAACCCCAAGAAAATGAAGCATCCCTCCTCGTCAGGCCCCAGAAACCAGGAGGACTTTTTCTGGCTGTTGTTTAATTCTCTCACTACAGATATTGCTGCCGAATCCAGCTTCACATTGAAAATGCTGACTCCCACGCGGCCATTAATGCAGTAATGGAAAAATGAATTACAATAATGATATGTGCTTCTGCAACTTTAATTTACAGTGGGCTTGAGAAGCACTTCCAGGAGAGTTGACGTCATTACACTCGTGGCAGGGTTGCCCCACCTAAGGTGCTGGTGAAGACAACACCTGCAAGCTAAGAGCCGAGATCCCGGAACTTCGCCCTCGAGGCCCAGCTAGATTCCCATGGGTCACGGAGGATGATTGCTCTCTGAGGTCTCCCCTCGCGCCCCAGAACCGCACGCTAATTACACCCTGGGTTTGGAGGGCTCCAGGTTGGAGAACAGAATGTGCTAATTCTTCAGTTCACCCAGTTTATCTGGTGCCATTTCAAGTCAGCCCATACCTAAAATTAAATTGCAATTAGCTATCCAGTTATTCTTGGTTTCTGTTGTATTCCTTCCCCTGGTATTTCCACGGACTAGTCCAGTCTCTGTTATCATTCCCCTCCTCTAAGATCAGATTGGGGGGGCCTATAATCCCCTGATTATTTCTTAACTGAATTGCTTTAAGAAGGGCCCTTGACTAAACCATTTCAAGTAAGATCCTTTAGTAATCATTCTTTCTTATTCTTAGTCAGAAAAACCATCAGTTAATCATATTTATTGTACACTTACTGTGTGCAGAACACTGTACTAAGCACTTGGGAGAGTATAATATATATAATACTCCATCGTAATTCTTCTCAACCTCTCAGCTGCCTTTGACACTGTCAAACACCTCCTCCTGGAAACGTTATCCAACCTCAACCTTACTGACACTCCCCTCGGCTGCTTCTCCTCCTATCCCTCTGACGGCTCATTCTGTCTCTTTCGCAGGCTCCTCCTCTACATCCCATTCCCAAACTATGGGAGTCCCTCAAGATTCAGTTCTGGGTCTCCTTCTATTCTCCACCTCCACCCACTCCCTTGGAGAATTCATTTGCTTCTATGACTTCAGCTACCACCTCAATGCGGATGATTCCCAAATCTACATTTCCAGACCTGATCTCTCTCTCTGCAAATTTCTTCCTGCCTTCAACACATATCTACTTGGATGTCCCACCTACACTTCAAACTTAACATACCTCAAACTTAACATGTCCAAGATACAAGTCTGTATCTTCCCACTCAAACCCAGTCCTTCCCCTGATTTCTCCATCACTGTAGGCAACACCACCTTCCTTCCTGTCTCTCAAACCTTGATGTTATCCTTGACTCAACTCTCCCATTCAGCCCACATATTCAATCTATCACTAAATCCTGTTAATTCAACATTCACAACATCGCTAAAATCCAACCTTTCCTCTCCATTTGAACTGCTACCATATTAATCCAAGCATTTATCCTATTCCCCATTGATTACTGTATCAGCCTCCTTGTTTACCTCCCTGTCTCCTGTCTCTTCCCTCTCCGGTTCATATTTCACTCAGCTCCCCGGACCCTTTTTCTACAAAAACGTTCAGTCCATGTTTCTCCACTCAAAAACCTCCAGGTATTGCCCATCCACCTCTCCATCAAAGAAAACCTCCTTACCATCTACTTTAAAGCACTCAATCACCTTGCTCCCTCCTACCTCACTTCACTGCTCTCTTACTACAACCCTGCCGGCACATTTCATTCCTCTAATGTCAACCTACTCACTGCACCTTAATCTTGTCTATCTTGCCGTTGACTTCTTGCCCATGTCCTGCCTCTGTCTGGGAAGACCCTTCCCTTTCATATCTGACAGATAATTACTCTCCCCTCCTTCAAAGCCTTTTGGAAGGCACATCTCTCCTCCAAGAGGCCTTCCCTGACTAAGCCCTCCTTTCCTCTTTTCCCACTCCCTTCTGCATCACCCTGACTTGCTTCCTTTATTCACCACTCCCGACCCCAACCCCACAGCCCTTATGTACATATCCTTAATTAATTTATTTATATTAATGGCTCTTCCCTCTAGACCATGAGCTCATTATGGGCAGAGACCGTGTCTATCAACCGTTATATTAGACTCTCCCAGATGCTTAGTACAGTGTTCAGCTCTCAGTAAGCACTCAATAAATATCATTAATTGATTGGTGCACTAAGGGCCAAGAAAAGAGTACATGAATGAGGTGTAGACTCCATCTCTGTTTGCTAAGGGACTCATAATCTAAGAGTTAGCCAGTGGGGAGGGAGGTTGAAGACAGACATGCAAGCTTAGAGGTAAAGAAAAAAGATAAATAAAAAACCAGGATGATGATAAGTATAACAAATGCAGGAAGGAACTGTGGCTAGTGGAGAAGGGTTTCAGGCTCCTTGCAGTTCATTATTATCATTATAGTACATATAATATGTAACATAATATAATAATATAGTATTAGCTATTATAATTAATAATAATAATATGAATAGTTATAGTACAGTAACACTTACTGTGTGCCAAGCACTGTATTAAGCCATGAGGTAGACACGAGATCATTAGGTCATGTACAGTCCCTGTCTGACCAACAGTCACAGAAGTCATAGCCTCTGCCACAGTCTTCCCAGAGTTCTAAAAGTTGAGAAGACCTCACTCCACTGCTGTTTCAATCAATCAGTCATTTACAGAGCACTGCACTATGCTCTTGGGAGAGTACAGTGTAACAGAGTGGGTAGAAATGTTCCCTGCCCACAAGGAGTTTGCAGTCTATAGTTTACAGTCTAGTCTGAGTCCTTCACAGGATGGAACAGGAGCTTATGGGAGGCATTTATGTGTAAATGTTGGCTGGAGGGGTGGTGCTTGTGTATGCATGCATGTGTATTTTGTGAGGGATTTTTGCACAAGGGGCAGAAGAAAATGTTTCTTTGTTTACCCCCCATCCCAAAAAATAAAAAATCTGTTGGGCTTTCCTCCAATGTGACAAAATAGTTATTAGTCCCTGTTTAAATGAAACTGGGAAGTCCTTGATGCTGTAATTATTGAATCACTTACTTTGATTATTGAATCTTACCCAGAAACAAAAATGTTTCTCTACAAAAGAAATATTATAAATTATTGCAATGATACTTACAGCTTGGCTAAGCCTTCAAAAAATATTCTGTCATTACTGAAAGAAACAGATTGCTAATCTGAAATAATGACCCGGTTAGGTGGCAAATGCAACAAAGTCATGAAAGGAGAGATGAGAGAAGGAAGGCCCTTTGACAGTCGATAAATAGGGAAAGTTGGATAACTAAAGTAAGAAATCTTGGAAAAACCAAACTAAGTCACTGGTTCATTAACAATTTTGTAGCCTCAGATATCGCATATTCAGAAGCTTTCAGATGCTTCCAAGTCTGGGAGCTCCACCACCATCTCTGGGCTCAGCCAAGATCCCTGCTAGCTGCCTCTGCAAACTACTAGCTCCACAGCTCAAGTTAAATGCTCTTTTATCAAGGGTTCCATTGGAATAGTGGGATCAAAGATAACAAAATAATAATAATATTCCTTGGATAGATAGCACTTTTTAAGCTTTCCAAAGTGCTTTCACATCACTGTGTGTATTTACTCTCACATTACTAAACTATGGGGGGAGAAGGGGAGAGCTAGTATTGTGCCCATTTAGCAGTGGGGGAAAATACAGAGGGTAAGATCATCAGAGCCAGTGGTAGAACTGTTTGTGTAATGGGATTCGTGGCGCAGTGGAAAGAGCACGGGCTTTGGAGTCAGGGCTCATGAGTTCAAATCCCAGCTCTGCCACTTGTCAGCTTTGTGACTGTGGGCAAGTCACTTAACTTCTCTGTGCCTCAGTTCCCTCATCTGTAAAATGGGGATTAAGACTGTGAGCCCCATGTGGGACAACCTGATTCCCCTGTGTTTACCCCAGCGCTTAGAACAGTGCTCTGCACATAGTAAGCGCTTAACAAATACCAACATTATTATTATTATTATTAGGTCACTATATAGTATCACCAAGATTTTTAACAATTAAGGGCTTACAATCTCATTTGAAAACTCCTTGAAGGCAGAAGTCATGTCAACTAATTCTATTGTACTGTACTCTTCCAAGCACTTAGTACAGCATCCTGCATCCAATAAGCGCTCAATAAATATGGTTGACCTGGAATCTCATCCAATGGAATACCCAAATGAAACTATTTGTTATTTGAAGGAATTAAAATTCAGAATCTATAAAATGCCCAATGAGAATGGAGTCACATTAAATCCTCAAAAATCTTCACTGGTTGCCTATCCACCTCCATATCAAACAAAACCTCCTCACTATTGTCTATAAAGCTCTCCATCACCTTCCCCCCTCCTACCTCACCTCCTTTCTCTCCTACTACATCTCAGCCCGCACGCTCTGCTCTTCTGTTGCTAACCTTCTCCCTGGACCTCGATCTCGCCTGTCCTGCCGTCAACCCTTGGCCTACGTCCTACCTCTGGCCTGGAACATCCTCCCTTCTCAAATCTGCCAATCACTCTTCTCTCCGTCAAAGTCCTACTGAAGGCACACCTCCTCCAGGAGGGCTTCCCAGACTAAAGCCCTGCTTTTCCTCAGCTGCCCCTCCCTTCTCCGTTACTATGACTTGCTCCCTTTGCTCTTCCACCCTCTCCCCGCTTCAAAGCATATATGTATATACGTGTATAAGCATATATTTATATATGTATACTTCTATACTTCTATTTATTTATATTGATGCTTGGTTACTTGTACTGATGTCTGTCTTCCCCCATCTAGATTGTTAGCCCTTTGTGAGCAGTGATTATCTCTTGTTTTATTGTACTTTCCAAGCCCTTAGTACAGGGCTCTGCACACAGTAGGCATTCAATAAATACGATTAAATGATTGCATTAAATGTAAGCTCATTTTGGGCAGGGAACTTGCCCACTAATTCTATTGCATTGTACTCTCCCAAGAGCTTAGTACAGTGCTCTGCATCTAGTAAATGCTCAACGAATACCATTGATTGACTGAATGCATGATGGACTTCAGCTGGATCTCACTTTCTACTGATAATGTCAACTCAGCCTATATTGATCTCACCTTGAATACACAAATCTGTTGCTTTCTGCCCTGAGAAAATGAGGATTTGCATTCAAGTTTGCAGTTTTTGATTTGTGTGGTTGTTTTATGGAGGTGGGTTGGGTTTCTCCCGTATTAGTCTGCCTGCCATGAGTTTTAAGAACTGTAGCATTACTTCTTTCTTCCTTGAAAACAATCTGGGTCAAGTAGAATATTTCTAATTGGTGTTTCAATGATAGCCTGTTCATAAGGGGCAAAATGCTTTATTTGGAACATGGAAAGCAAATAAAAGAAAGACTTTATTTGCTCTGAAAAGCAGATAGTCTACCCACAGATAATGTTTCTACTGTGTGCATTTTTCTTCATTCTAATCCAAACCCATTGGGTAAACAGCTGCAAATGCTGATGTAGCTGACTTCCAAGTTGCCATAAAACATTATCCTAAAGATCATCAGGATGTCAGAGTTAATAAATCAATCTAGGGGTTGAATAATACTCCTGGATGAATAGCTGATCAGTGTATTTGTGCAAGATTTGATGAAAGCTCAGCAGTAGGTGCCCTGCACATTTTGTTTGTAAATAGGAAAGACAGAATTGGTACAGAAGGGAAATGATTAATCCAGTAAGCAGTAATTAGTCCATAAGTTAAGGATTTGTTTAATTGTGGTTTATTCCAAGTAGCTTTTGAACAATATTCTGAATTAAACCCAAAGTAGTTTCTACTTACTAACTTACCCTTTCTTCCTGGCAGAAGCCCCTGAGTTCATGTGTATTCATTAAAATTCAATCCTAATTGCTCCCTCGTCAGCTATGAATCTTAAGAAGCTTAACTGCCAAGTGCTTAAATTGTGTTTGCTAACAGAAAATAGAATTTTCTGTAATGATGAGATGTGGGTGACTCGGTATTATTTTTATTACAGTGATTTCACCAAACTACATTTTAGAGACTATACTGAGCCTACTGACTTTATTTCTAAAATACAAATCTTGGTTCAGTGAAGCTCACGACTTAGAGAAACCAGATGTAGAATTAACTTACGTTTTTCCCAAACATTTATAGCTGATACTGGCAGAGGGCAGTGGGGTGGGGAGTGTCTGGAGCTGGAGCTTTGTGCCTGTGGTGGGGTAATAATAATGATGGCATTTGTCAAGTGCTTACTACGTATCAGGTATTGCACTAAGCACTAGGATGGATACAAGCAAATCGGGCTGGACACTGTTCCAGTCCCCCTTCCATGTAGGGCACACAGTCTCAATCCCCATTTTACAGATGAGGTAACTGAGGCCTAGAGAATAATAATCGTGGTATTTGTTAAGCACTTACTATGTGCCAGGCACTGTACTAAGTGCTGTGCAGTGAAGTGACTTGTCCAAGATCACACAGCAGGCAAGCGGTGGAGCTGGGATTAGAACCCATGACCTTCTGACTCCTAGGCCCGTGCTCGATCCACTACACCTTGCTGTTGGTCTCAGACCACTATTCTCAGCCCCGCTGATAGACGACAGCCTTCAGCGCTTTCAATCCAACTACATGATAGGGTACAAAAGTGGCAAAGATCATGCTGCGGTGGGGAGGTGGGATGGCAGGAAGGCCCAGGTTCTTCAGTGCACAAACCAAGTGACATATTCCTGATCTACAAGGAGCTTACACTTTAATGGAGGAGATACACATAATATTTCTAAATAGAATAATCAAAGGAAGTAATTGAAGGTACAATTGAATCAGCCTAGTCTGGTCGAAGGAAAACGAGCCTGGAAGTTAGAGGACCCGGATTCTAATCCCTGCTCTGCCACCTGATTGCTGTGTGACCCTGGGCCAGTCACTTAGCTTCTCTGCACTTGTTTCTTCATCTGTAAACTGGAGATTCAATACCTGTCTTCCCTCCTACTTAGACTGTGAACCCCACGTGGGACAGGGACTGTGTCCAACTCGATCATCGTGTTTCCATGCCTGTGCTTAGTATGGTGCTTGGCATCTAGTAAGTGCTCAACAAAAAATATTATCATTATTATGAAAGTGCTCAGGCTGGTTATACATCAGTGCTGTAAATTGCTGGGGGGTTGAATTGCTGAGGGAAAGTTTGTTGTAGGGGATGTTGAATGTGGGGAGTACTGTGATCTGTTGAATTTGTGGAAGGAGTTCCAGGCTTGGAGAATAACATGGATAAAAGAGTGAAGGTGGGAGAGGTGAGAGCAAGGTAGGTAGGAGGTTTGCTTGAGAGAAATGAAGAAAATGATCTGGGTAGTAATGGATGACAGAGCAGTGGGTGTAAGTTGGTGGAGTTTTGGAGCTGAATGGAAGAACTTTTTGTTTTATTTGGAGGGTACATGAAGCAAATGTAGGATTCTGAGGAATGGAGAGAGGTGAACTGAGTGACTCTCCAAGAAGATGTTCTATTTTTATGTCTGCCTCCCCTTCTAGTCTGTAAGCTCCTTGTGAGCAGGGATCCTCCCGTCTACATATTCTGTTGTACTGTATTCTCACAAGTGCTTAATACAGTGCCCTGTACTGAATAAGTGCTCAATAAATACCACTGAATTAAAAGATTGTTGCTTCTACCCAGAAAGGGAGAATTTGGTAGGACTAAAGATTTCCACAGTTCTTTCTTTAACATTTTCTTTAATGGTATTTGTTAAGTGCTTACTATGTGCCAGGCACCACACTCAGCTCTGGGGTAGAATAATCAGATCAGACACATTCCCTGTCCCACACAGGGCTCACAGTCTTAATTCCCATTTTTCAGATGAGGTAACTGAGGCACAGAGAAATTAAATGACATGACCAAGGTCACACAGCAGGCAAGTGGTGGAGCTAGGATTAGAATCCAGGTCAATTGACTCTCAGGCCCATGTTCTTTCCACTAGGCCATGCTGCTTCTACACATTCTACACCCTATTCCAATATTTGGATATCGGGTGACAGATGAGAAGTTCTTCGTAATACCTAACAAAATCTCCTGCTATATTAAAACTTCTTCCCTTTTGTTCTGTCTTCTGTTGGCATGGAGAACAAGTGGTCACTTGGACCCATTTTTCTAATAATCGTATTAGATTTAGCATGATCAGAAGGTGAATTGCGTACATCTTGCTGTCATTTGTTTGGTTCTGCTCTTTATTCCACTGAGGAGCAAGTTATTGATTATTTTAGAACTCATCTGAGAGACAGAGTCCTCTAGAGGACAGTAGAATGAGACAGGTTTTTCACGGAAAAGTGTTCTTAAGTGCTCAGAGGAGGAATCACACTTTACCACCCGTAAACATTCAGTTTATGGTTGCCTTAGTTTATTAATGTTAAAATTTTAAATTATAAAATCATTTTATTGATTCATACAATATGTGAACTTCCTTTCAAATTGGCCCAAAACACTCACCCTTTCTTTTAGCCAAAGAATTGATGATGTCATAGGAGATCAGTGACAATAATTTGTTGACAATACATGCACTTCTTTCACTGTCTACTTGAATATATTTTTTACACTGACCTCCACTCTGTCATGTTATTCCAACACTTTGAAAGAAAAATACCCTATCTTATGTAAACAGTGCCTTCCTCTTCTCCCAAAGTGAGTTCACTTTCAGGATCTTGTGGACCTGGAAGGAACTGCACTTACTTGTTGACTGGATTGCAAGGAATTTATGTAGTTTGTAGGATCTAATTACATAGATAAACCTTGAATCATTGCTAGAGAAGGATGTCTTTTGTATTAGTGATTTTGCCGACAAAACTGCCAATTTTCACCCCCAAAAAGTTGATCTTCTATCCAGGAGTCAATAGATTTAATGGAAATCCTTCTCTGCTAATGCTTCTATTATCACTGGATCCACAGCTCATGCCAGCTGCAAAATGGTAGCAGCAAGATATTGCCCCTGAACCTGCATCAGTCCAGAGCGGACAATTTGGTCATCTCTGGAACTGCTCAAGGAGAAGTTTCATGCACACCAGCGCTGAAAAAAGGATCTCTCAAAGAAATGGTTACCACCTACTATCAACAAAAAGTAGTGTAATCATCAGTACCATTTGCATCACCAGAAGAGGAATTTCTTTGGAGAAAGGGTTCCCATATACTATCACCAAAGAAAAGAGTAATTTGTTCATCCTGCAAGGCTCTTTAATGAGATAAGTGCTAAAAGGGAGGAGTATGGGAAGCATCTGGGAGTTTGGATTTCTTTGGCTTTATATTAAAAAAGACAAGACTTCTCTGCAAAGGTGTCTATCTACCAGACTGTGCTGGGCTAATGTACTCTGGCATGTGAGGCCAGTGGGTCACTTTAAGAAAGAGAATCTATAGTAAACCATGATCCTGGTATGTGGATGGTCACCTCATGGGACATTCCTGTTCTCTTGAGTGGGTCAGTGAAAAAATTCTCCCCCTGAGAAGCAACATGGCCTAGTGGATAGGGCACAGGTCTGGGAGTCAGAAAGACCTGGGTTCTAATCCTAGCTCTGTCATGTATCTGCTGTGTGACCTTGAGCCTCAGTTGTCTCTCAGTTATATCACTTCCCTGGGCCTCAGTTATCTCATCTGTCAAATGGGGATTAAGACTGTGAGTCCCATGTGGGACAGGGACTGTGTCCAACCCAATTTTCTTGGTATCCACCCCAGTGCTTAGAACAGTGCCCGACACATAGTACGTGCTTAACAAATATGACAATTATTATTATTACCACACAAATATTTGCTTTTCTTAGCCATCAATATCTATGTTCATGGTTCTCAACAATTTGCCAGCTTAGCCCATAAATTTGGGTCCAGGGCAGCTCTCCCATTGGACAGAGGTGGGAAATAATAATCATCATAATCGTTATGATTCTGTTAAGCACTTACTATGTGACAAACACTGTACTAAGCACTAGGGTAGACTCAAGATAATCAGATTGGATACGGTCCCTATCCCACATGGGGTTCAAAACCTAAGTAAGAGGGAGTTGGGGATTGAAGCCCCATTTTACAGATGAGGAAACTGAGGCACAGAGAAGTTGGGCAACTCAACCAAAGTCACACCACAGGCAGGTGGTGGAGCCGGGATTGGAACCCAGGTGCTCTGACTCCCAGTTCCGGGTTTTTTTCAGTAGGCCATTCCCAAATATCAACACCTGTCACCTGGCCAACCATGCCCCAACTCCTGACCACTGTCACTCACAGCAAAAGCTCCTTTGAATCCTATTGAGCAGGAGTAGCGCTCAATAAATATGATTGATTGATTGATTGATGGGTGAGGCCATTCTAGAGTGCCAGCCTGGGGTAGTGTGGCATTTTTCCAGAAGTGGGGAGTCTCAATTAGGGGGGAGGCTGTGTTGGAGAAGGAAATTTAGGGGAAGAATGTCCAAGTTCTAATTCCCCACCTCAGGTCAGTTGCCCTGAGTTCTACCTCCTGGTCCCCTCAGGGATACTTCTGCCCTAGGCCTCTCTCCCAAATGTGCTTTTTGATGATAATCTGACTCTCAGGTTCCCTTAATCCTGATTAAATTACCGTCAAAAATTGGTAAAGATAGCTCAGTTCACAATCACTGTGTCACCTGAGGAATTCAAAGCTTCCTCTGAAGGAGAGAGGTCACATTCAGTTTAGAAGTCTTTCATCCCAGGTGCTCATATAGCTAAAAGGATCCTCTTATTCTCTGCCAGCAAACATCCTTATTAAATCAGATCAAAATATTTTGGCCAAATAGGTTCTAGTGAACAGCCTGGAGAGAATTACTATGGTGTGCTTTGATCAATTCAGATCAGACTGCTCCTTTAAAAACATGCAGCAGTATCAGAAGCATTATAGGAAGAGAGAGAGACATCCTTACAAGGAACAGGAATCAGCAGCAAGCATCTCATTAGATCATAAAATTGATTTTGATTGTTTGAGTGGCCTTTTCCTGCTTAAAATTCTAGATCTTGTGAAATTAGGAGGAGGCTTCATCAGCTGGGTTCAGTTCCGGGACCCAGTGGCCAGCAGCACTTAGCCTTAGTATTCACCTCTCTCATCTTTTTCATCTAAAAAAAAAGACAAGGCAAGGTTCCCCCTTCCTCCACTCCCCTTGTCATACTTAACGAGCAATTTTAAGACTCTTTTATATAGACCTCCATTTTTCAGGAAGAAATGTGTTGAATTTTAAAGGAAAAAGCACCCTAAGTAGTATACCTACCAAACAGTACACATCCTCCTCATCATTACAGGCAAAAATCCTAACTCTGGAATTGTAGGAGAGTTATTTAAACACATTGACAACAGATACAAATTCCAAATCCTGTGAAAAAGCCAAAATAGCAAGAGCTAGAGCAATTTTCCTATTGTTTTTATTTGTGAAAAAGCAAAAGAACAATCTGTTTTATGCCTAGACCTCTGCATACAAAGTACTGCTTAAAGAAGCAAAACTCTGGAAGGAAAAAGGGAATCTGACATTCTACTCCACTTTAGCCCAAAGGCAATGGGCAAAGGAACCATATCTCCACAGGAACCTCCATTTCCTGGGATGAGCCAGTGGAATGAAGAGCACCAATGCTAAAGAAAAAACAAAACAAAGCACAGAGACGGATTCCTCTGCCTGCTGCTTTTCTGCTGCCTGATCCTAGGTCTGCCTCCAAAGTACTACAGAAAAATACCCACCAGACCTACTGCAACAACCCACATTGTGTGTCATCAGTCCATTCAGACTTTTTTCAGTTCCTGCTCCCACTCTCTCCCAGCTTCAAAGTCTTTTTGAAAGCACATCTCCTCCAAGGGGCCTTCCCAGACTAAGCCCCACTCTTCCTCATCTCCCACTCTCTTCTGCATCACCCTAACTTGATCCCTTTGCTCTTCCCCTCTCCCAGCCCCAAAGCACACATGTGCATATCTGTAATTTTACTGATCTCTTTGCTCTTGCCCCTTCCCAGCCCCAAAACACTTATGTACTTATCTGTAATTTTATTTATTTGTATTGAAGTCTGTCTCCCCAACTCTAGACTGTGAGCTCATTGTGGGCAGGGAATGTCACTGGTTATTGTTATAATGTACTTTCCCAAGTGCCTAGTAGAGTGCTCTGTCTCTATTTGTATCTTTGTACTCTCAAAGCACTTAGTACAGGGCTCTGCACACAGTAAGCACTCAATAAATACAAATGAATGAATGAACAATAAGCCCTCAAATACAATCGAATGAATAGATGAAAAGTGTGACACAAGTTTTAGGGACAAGCCCACAACAACTTGATGTGAGCAAGGCTCTGCTGTTTTTACTTCGTGTGTGTGTGTCTGTGTGTGTGTGAGAGAGTGTGCGAGTGTAGGGGATGGGGGCAGGAGAAGCAACCTATTACACCCTACTCACTGTGTCTCATTCTCATCTCTCTCACCACTGACCTCTCACTCACACCCTCCATCCTGGCTGGAACCCTTTTCTCCTTTGCATCAGGCAAACCTCAACTCCCACCATCGTCAAAATCCTACTGTTGTCCTACCTCCTCCAGGAGGACTTCCCTGATTAATTGTTGTTCTCCTTGTCCTGTTTCCCCTCAGCTACTGCTTCAGTACTTCCACATCATCTTAGCACTTGAGTGCTTACTCCCTGTACCCCTAGCTGGCAGCATTTATGTTCATATATCTTTAAACTCTACTGCATCCCCCTACTTTTAATTTACTTTAATGTCTGTTTCTGCTGCTACATTATAAACTCCTTGAGGGCAGGGATATGTCTGCTAACTCTATTGCATTTTGCCTAATGCTTAATACTGTGCTCTACACAGAGTAACCTCTCAATTTTTTATTTCTTTCATTTATTATGGTATTTAAGCACTTACTATGCATCAAGCATGGTTTTAAGTGCTGGGGAAAATACAAGTTAATCAGGTCAGACACACAGTCCCTGTCCCACATGGGGTTCACAGTCTAAGAAGGCGGGAGAACAGGTATTGAATCTCCATTTTAAAGTTGAGGAAACTGAGGCATAAAGAAGTTAACTGATTTGCCCAAGGTGACACTGCAGACAACTGACAGAGCTGGGATGAGAACCCAGGTCCTCTGACTCCCAGGCCCAGGCTCTTTCCACTAGGCAACATTGCTTCACCCCAAAATAAAATACAAATTGAGTGAAAAGGTGGGGGACAGGGGAGAGAAGGTTGATGGGAAGGAGGATAAGGAGAAGGTGTGATGGTGAAATTAGCTCCTCCATTTATAAACACATCCTGTCTTTTTAAGATAAAAACACAGCCTTCCATGTTGCATGGTCTTCAATGAATCGTGTTCTCATACAAAAAAAAAACCATTTTTGCTTAAAAAGCAAGCAAATCCAAGTGCTTGAGTGGTTCTTATTTTCTTTTTGATTTGGAACAATGTTTCTTTTGGCTCTTGATGTATTTATGAAGTCCTAACTGGGAAAAGTATTGCAAACAGCAGGTCATAATTCTTTGACATGTGACCTATAGATTTCAAACAGTGAACTGGGCAGAGTGACTACTGGGAATGTGTGTTTTCTCCTCCTAACTTCTCCTTTGAGACATATTTACTGAAATACTTTATTGCCTCAGCATTGAACATAATTTAACACTGCAGTTAAGTACTCAAGCATTTAAGTAAAAGCATGCATCATTTGGACAGCATTTGCTGAGAAAAATCAGCTGTTCACTAGCTATCTACCCTGAAATTTCTAAAATTTTAAGCAATTAGCTCTTTAAAAGGAAAAAAAGTACTCTAATTTAGTTAGCTTCACTGAAGTGTGCTCTAAAGAGCAATTCAAAGCTTCAACTTTTGCTTTCTGTGTTTTAAGGGTAAGCATTCTGGATTGGCAAAATATGTGAATTTAATTAATGTTATCTAAACAAAAGAAGAAATACCAGAATCCTTTCATTTAGAGGGGACCAATATGTTGACTTGTCAATGAGAATTTAATTAGAGTCTTCAAGCCTACCTCCAAAATTTCCTTTTATCTAATTATCACTTTTCTATAAACCATTATCACATATTACTTGGTTTGAAATGTTTTGCTAAACAATCCAGACTGCAGTTGTGAGGTGTTGAGTGCTCTTAACAAGCTCAATATGCTTCCATAGAGCAACTTTTGTATCCATATTGAGACAGTTTGGGCTTAACTGTAGCAGAGAAATTAGCTGCCAGGAGGAGGTGATTTAGGACTTCTTTGGTCTTGAGTCATGCTTTCCCTTATGAAAGAAGTCAGATTCAGACCAACCTCTTTGAGTGAGCCTCTGCTGGGGGTAGGAAGAATCAATAAAGAGGAGATGGGACAATCAATCAATTGTATTTACTGAGCACTAATTCTCTGCAGAGCCCAGTATTAAGCACTTGGGAGAGTACATGGGTTCTAATTCCAGCTCCGCCACATGTCTGAGTGACCTTGGGCAAGTCCCTTCACTTCTCTGGACCTCAGTTACCTCCTCTGAAAAATGGGGATTGAAAATGGGAGCTCCATGTGGGCCAGAGACCGTGTCCAATCTGATTTGCTTGTATCCACCCCAGTGCTTAGCACAGTGTTTGGCACATAGTGCTTAGCAAATACCACAATTAATTTATTATTATTACAATTAAAACATAAGGCCATGCCCAGGATTTGCTTACAGTGACAACCGGGTTCCATAAACTGCCTGCTTCCTGGGATAATCTTGCCATGTGCTTGTTTGTCATGAGTACACCATTGTAGAAACTTGATGAAGGTGATGATAATAACAATAGTAGTATTTGTTGAGCATTTACTCTGTGCTTAGCATTGAGTGCTGGAGTAGATACAAGGTAAGCAGATGGACCACTATCCCTGTCCCACATGGGGCTCACAGTCTAAGAAGGAGGGAGAACAGATAATTGCCACTCTACAGATGAGGAAATTGAGGCAAGTTAAGTACCTTGCTAAATTCACACAGCAGGCAAGTAGCAGAGTTGGGATTAGAATCCAAGTCTCCTGGCTCCCAGGCCCGTGCTCTTTCCACTGGGCCAAATTGTAAGGTTAATGGAATTTGTATGTATTGAGATGTTGTAGCTGTGATTTAGCTTTAGCTTTCTTTTATTCTCTTTCTGTAATTTGAAATTAAACTCCATTGGGTGCTTCAGTTCTGAATATTTTGGAATGTGTAGCAAACTCATTATGGGCAGAGAACGTGTTTCCTAATCCAGTTGTGTTGAATACCCTCCCAAGTGCGTTAGTACAGTGCTCTGCACATAGTAAATGCTCAATAAATACCATTGATTAATTGACTATAAATTTCTTTTAGAACCCAATCCCAGCAACTGCCAGTAGATTAGTCATTCAGCTCCTCAAAGTGGACTTTATAGGTAATGACCATAATTCTGAAATATTTTAAAGGACTCAGGTTTCTAACCTGATTTTTGCTCTCTTATACTTCCTTCGTTGCAGACTTTAGACATTTATTGAGCATCTCTTGTCTGTGTATGGCAAAAATAATTTATTTGGGAAGGGCTTTTCTAGTGGAAAATTCCTCTTACAATCTGAACTGGCATAGGGGACATTCACCTACCGGCACTAATCCAACACTTGATGGAAATGTCTGGTGGAGAGAGAGGATGTGTCCCCTATCATTTCTCAATCAGTCGTTTCCTAGAGTCTGCTCTGGAAATCCTAATATAATAAAAAATAATGGTATCTGTTGAGCATTTACTATGTGCCAGGCACTGTACTAAGAACTGGAATATTAGCACACCCTTCAGATTGACAGACTGCCCTGCCTGAATTTTTGGCCAATTTGCTTGTCTTGATTTTGGACTGAACATTTGCTTGTTCATAGTTTTTTCTTCCTGGATATTTGCCTTGTTTTCTCTCTCCTGTCAACACAGCATAGAGTGAGGAAAGGGGTGAAGAGTGGAAAGAGAAAAATAAAAGATAAAAATCGATGTGTAGATTCAAGAAATAGTATTTGGAAATGCTCCTAAAGGCAAAATCGTCCTCTACAATTAGCATCCCGTTAAAAGGATTGGAAAGAGTTTAGACCTTCCTATGTTATTTACAAAAGTTTGGGATCTTGAAAATCAATCCTGAATGCTAGTTTGAGAAATGTTGCCCTTTGGATATAGACTGCAACAAAATATAAAGTAGCAACCAAAATCCAGAATGCTTGCGACCTGGATTTCTGATTAGTAAATGCTCAAGCAAAACATATGATACCCTTGGCAATAGCAATGTTCTTCAGACAGTAAGTACTCTAATCACTGATTGATTAGTGAACAGGGGAAGCAATGTGGTCTAGTGAATAGAGCATGGGCCTGTAAACCATTAGGACCAAGGTTCTAATTATTCCAGCTCTGCCCCTTGTCTGCTGTGTGACCCTAGACAAGTCATTTCACTTCTCTTTGCCTTAGATACCTCATCTGTAAAATGGAGATTAAGACTCCATGGGGCAGAGACTGTGTCTAACCCAATTATCCTGTGCCTATTCCAGAGCTTAGTACAGTGTCTGGCACATAGTAAGCGCTTAACAAATATCACATTTATTACAGTTATTATTACAAACATGGGCGGGGGGATGGACAGTGCACACTCAAAAGACAAATAATTCCTTCCGCCAGAAAATTGTGACCTACATGCCAAATTTCCCAGAGTCCTGATAAATGGATTTTCTTTACAGCATATACCATTCTGAGAGGAGAAAGAAGAGTAAAGAAATGTATCAAAACTGGAAATTGTTCATTATCTAAACAGAGAAGTTGAAACGGAACAAACAGCATGAAGTGTCAATCAGGCTGCCTCCTGGACAAATTAGAAGGCAATCAATCAATCAATGGCATTTATTGAACACTTATTGTGTTCAGAGAACTGTAATAAGTGCTTGGGAAAGTTTTAGAGGCTCAAATATCATAGACAAAAAAAACCCCAAAAACCACACAGGTAAAATCCAGACATTTCCACCAGCTTCCAAAGTGATTCCCATATTTTATGGCTTCCTTCAAAATAGCAATTTATAGACCACACTTAGTCCCACATGTGTTTAGTCACTAACCAGCTTGACGACCTCAAGCTAGGTTATCTCTGAGAAGCAGGGTGGCTCAGTGGCAAGAGCCCGGGCTTGGGAGTCAGAGGTCTTGGGTTCGCATCCCGACTCTGCCCCTTGTCAGCTGCGTGACTGTGGGCAAGTCACTTCACTTCTCTGTGCCTCAGTTCCCTCATCTATAAAATGGGGATGAAGAATGTGAATCTTACTTGGGACAATCTGATTACCCTGTATTTACCCCCACGCTTAGAACAGTGCTCTGCACGTGGTAAGTGCTTAACAAATACCAACATTATTATTATTATTATTATTAAGGAAGCTTCTTCCTGATGATGATTCTATGACTGTACTATTCACTGTACTATTCATTACCACCTTTCTCTTGAATGAAAAAACTGTACTTGTGCCAAGATAAATATCAGGTTTGGAATTTGGGGGGAAACTTAAGATGGGTTGTACAGTGCTGCCATGATCACTGTAACCCATCACCAGGAGGCCCCTGAAATGCAGTTCTTTGGCCAATTCTTAGGGAAAAAGGTCTCTACAACTAAGTATCAAGGCTCCCCCTGCCTCACAACCCTCCAGGTAGATCTTTGGTTAGGAGATCTGTGAATTAATCTACTAAATGTCTCAGGAGTGTTAGGAAAATTAATTAGTCTGTGCTTGCAAAGTGTTGAAAAGAGCAAAATGGCTTTATGAGTATTAAGTACTCATTCCCAGTTCCCAGTACTGTTATATTTGGGTCCAGAAAAGTAGAGGGTGAGCCCCATATGGTCTCATTTCTCATACAACTGATGGACTCTTTGAAAATCCAGCACTGTACTATTGAACTCAATAAATCAATGGTATTTATTGAGTGCTTACTACATGCAGAGCACTGTTCTAAGCACTTGGGAGAGTACAACACAACAGAATTTGCAGATATATTTCCTGCCCGTAATGAACTTACAGTATAGAGGCAGACTCAAGGCAGACTTATTTAAGAGAGACCTCATTTAAATCACTATGGCATTAATGGGGCCAATTTTAATTAGCCACCCTGAAACTCTCAGCTGCCATTTTGACATATTCCTCACACAACAGAGCTCAGGACCAGGGGGAGGTAAAATCTGCCGACGGCTATCTTTCATTTCCTTTAGTAGATCATTAATCATAAGGAAACAAATTTCATCTAAAACTACACATAACATGTCCCTAGTACCTACCACTAGTCACTTCTACATCTAAATATTGCCAAAACTAAAACCAAGTAGAAATCTAATTCCCAAATGTCATTTGTCAAATTTAATGTTTAAATTCTCATGGGGTTATGGCTATTATACATGCAGATTAAACTCTTATTAAAGGACATTTTATGGGAAATTATTTATCTTTTTCTACTTCCTACTCAAATTTGAGTTCTTAAGTTTCGTAATGGTGCTGGTTTGATGTACAAACACATGATAAAAGGAGTTTTGAATAAAAGGAGCTTGACTAAAGCTGTATTCAGAAACAGGAGAGAGAGACCTCTGCTGGGAAAGGAAAATACCCAAAAGGTAGGCCTGAAGAAATCTTTAGAAATCAATCTTTAGAAATCATCTAGCCACCCCTCATAAACTGAAATGAATTTCACAAAAATGAATGGGGCTCTTTTTAAAACCCTCAATTAATAGCCAAAATACCATAATATATCAGTCCATTAGGCAAAGATTTTCTGACCTTGCATTTTCCCTAAAAAAAAATGTAAAAATATTACTTGCTGTTTACCTAATTATTTTTAGTAGCTGTATTAGAGGCTTGGATATCATGGAGTTATGAATGTCTTGTCAGTAAAATAAAAACATAAAAGCAGACTACATTACAGGGTGCCACTGATGTTATTAACCAACGAACATATTTCATTCATTCATTCATTCATTCATTCATTCAATCAATCAATCCTATTTACTGAGTGCTTACTCTGTGCAGAGTACTCTCTAAGCACTTGGTAGAGTAAAATATGACATAATTGGTAGACATGTTCCCTGCCCACAAGAAGCTATAGCCTTGGGGGGCTATTAATAAATTAATATTTATTACCATTAAATTGAGTTTATTGGTATGTATTTATTGATAGCTGAAATGTTTATTTTCAAATGTTCATTTTAAAAAATTCTACCAAATTGTAAATTGCTTAATGCTCAAGTCTAAAGCCCATATCTTCTAAGGGAAACAGCATGGCCTAATGGAAAAAGCCAAACTGAGAATCAGGGGACCTGAATGCTAATCCCAGTTTACATGCTTGCCTGCTGTGTGACTTTGGGTAAGTCACTTAACTTCTCTGTGCCTCAGTTTCCTCAGCTAAATGAGGATTCAATATCTATTCTCTCTCCTAGACTGTTGAGTCCTATGTGGTGTAGAGACTGATTGATTGACATAGAGTAACCCCAGTTCTATGAACAGTAAGCTGGGGCTCATGAAGTTCACAGTCTAAATCAGAGGGAATACAAGTATTAAGTCCTCATTTTACAGATTAGGAAACTGAGGCATAGAGAAGTTGTGACTTACCCAAGGTCAAACAGCAGACAAGTGGCAGTGGATATAGTGGTCACTTAGTGGATATATAGTGGACAAGTGGATATAGTAACAAATACCATAATAATAATGCATTAAATAATAAAGTAAAAGTTTGGTTAGGCCCTCACTTAATTACTATTACTTTTATAAAGGCCCAGCCATACAGCACACCTGACCTCAGGACAGTATTAAACTCTAGAGTAGATAAATGTTAATTAGGTTGGGCACAGTCCATGTCCCCTATGGGGTTCACAGTCAATCTCTATTTTACAGATGAGGTAACTGAGGCACAGAAAAGTGAAGTGTCTTGCCCAAGGTCACACAGCAGCCAAGAGGCGGACTCAGGATTAGAACCCAGGTCCTTGCTTTATCCACTAGGCCATGCTGCTTCTTATTTATATGCCTGTCCAGCCATTCATTCAATCGTATTTGTTGCCTATTGAATGCAAAGCACTGTACTAAGCACTTGGGAGAGTACCATACAACAACAGACACATTCCCTGTCCACAATGAACTCACAGTCTAGAGCAGGACTCCTGGGTTGCCTGGCTCACCCGATGGTAGGAACTGGAACCCAGACAATTCCAAGAAGGATTGAGACAATGTAAAGAGAGAATGGAGTTAAAAGAGGAGGCTCAGTTCTCTCTGTCTCCCTGGTAGAATGAGTGAAATTCATAGCTTTGGCTCTTGAGTCAAAGATGTCCTGCTAACGGGTTTGCCACAGAAAAGTCAATGTTGTTATCTTTGGAGTAACACAAATCAAGCTAATGACTGGTACCAGTTCTAAGAGAGAAGTAGTGTGGCCCAGTGGAAAGAGCACAGCCTGAGAGTCAGGAGACCTGGGTTCTAATCCCGGCTCTACCACTTGCCTACTTTGTGACCTTGAGCAAGTCACTTAACTTCCCTCAATTTCCTGAACTGAAAAATGGGGTTTTAGCTACTTGTTCTCCTCTCTCTTAGACAGAGACCCCTATGTGGATTTGTTCATTTATTCACTCAACTGTATTTATTGAGCTCTTACTGTGTGCAGAACACTGTACTAAGCACTTGGGAAAATACAATACAACAATAATCAGACACATTCCCTGCCCCCAATGAGCTTGAAGTCTAGAGGCTCCTAACCCCAGCTTTCAGTGCCAGTGTGGTGGCCTTCCCAAGACAGAACCCATCTTTGTTCACAAGCTTCACCCAAGCTGCCCCCGAGATATGTGAGTTGCTATGGTTCCTGATGAGTCTGGGTGAATCTGCTTATTATTACTGGTATTATTTCTGACATTGGTTAAGCACTTGTTTCGGGCAAAGTTTTGGGGAATGGTACAAGGATATTGAAGCAGATATGGTCTCTGGCCTCCAGGCAAATTCAGGTAAAACAACACTATGGCAGCAGGAAATATGCTCTATACTAAGCTCTGGGGTAGATACAAAATAGTGTTGGATACAGTCCATTTCCCTCATGGGGCTCACAATCTTAATTTTACAGATGAGGTAACTGAGGCACAGAGAAGTGAAGTGACTTACCCAAGGTCATGCAGCAGACAAGTGGCAGAATTGGAATTAGAACCCAGTTTCTCTGACTCCCAGGCGCTTGCTCTAGCCACTATGTTATGCTGCTTCTCAATTTCCACTACAACTCAAAATGCACAAATAGCTCCTCTAATGCCAATCTACTCACTGTACATCAAGCTAATCTATGACAATGCCAACCTCTCACCTATGTCCTTCCTTTGTTCTGGAATGTTCTTCCTATCTGACAGACCACCACAGTCCTCACCTTCAAAGTCTTTTTAAAGGCACATCTCCTCTAAGAGGCCTTCCCCAACTAAGCCCTCATTTCCTCTCCTCCCATTCCCTTCTATGTCAGGCCTTGCATTTGAATTTCTGCCCCTTACTCACCCCTCCCTCAGCCCTACAGCATTTAGATACACATTCACAGTTTGTATTAATGTCTGCCTCCCCCTTAAGACTGTAAACTCGCTATGGACAGGGAGCATGTTTACCAACTCTGTTATATTGTACTCTTTCAAGTGCTTAGTATAGTGCTCTGCACATAATAAACTCCCAATAAACAGAATTGATTGATTAATGCACACACACATACACACTTAATCCAGAGCCTCTGTGTTGCTTTTCTAAATTCCTCTGAAGTCTTACTCATTTAAACAATAAATCAATCTTGCAAATTAGCAAGGTTATGCATTTATCCTTCCTTTTATCCAGTCCTCATCCCACCACAAAAAAAAAAATCCATGCTGAATCGGGAATGGAAGATTTACCTTACAATTGAAAATATAAAACCAGTGCTAACACTACACTTTAAGAAGCTAATATTCTTATAATCACACCATTGCCCAGATCCCAGGGACAGGATAGAAAAAATTTTGCAGCCAGTCAAAATTTCCTATAGGCTGATCACTTTGCATTCTATTGACCTGACTGCCTTAAGGGCTCTTTTTTTAAAAAGAGACATTCTGACATTGGGAAAGAAAATGATCTTCTCAGTGTTCTCATGGGAAATGCTAATAAAGAATACGCTCAATTGTTGTGTATGGATTAATTGTGCTAATTATTATAAGGAGGATGTTTATGGTTTGTCAAAATGTGTTTCAGGTTTGTGACATAGACAAGCGTCCACTAGGGATTGTACCAGGACAGTTATTTACCCCTTTTTGTAATCTCTGTGGAAATGCCAGCATCCATGATTAAATGGCAGCTTTGTGACACATTACATCCTGTACCACCAATATATCCCTCAACTAAGAAATGTATCCTATTATTTGCAAATAATGTGATAATTACATCAATTAGGCTGGTTGTCTTATGATCAGTTGCTCTACGGCTAACTAGGAGCACTAGAGAATCTGCTTCTACTTACCCATTCACATCGTATAATGTGTTTCTACTGTTTCCCTTCTCAAGTAGTAGCGATTAAGTTGGAAGTAGGAATAGTGTTCATTAAACACCTTCTGTGTGCAAAGCACTGGGAAAGAGTATACAAGTGGGAATAAGAAAATGTCTTTGGAGAAGTTTAGCCACTGTGTTATGAGGCCATTTAAGCAAATACATTTGGACTCAGTGTGATGGACTCTTTTGAGGAAAATGGAGGAGCAGCTCATCCCATCATTTCTATTCACCTTGGGAAGTGACATGGCGTAGTGGATAGAACATGGGCCTGAGATTCAGAAGGTCATGGGTCCTAATCCCTGTTCCACCGCTTGTCTGCTGTGTGATCTTGGGCAAGTCACTTTGTTTCCCTGGGCCTCAGTTACCTCTTCTGTAAAATGGGGATTGAGATTGTGAGCCCCACCTGGGACAGGGACCGTGTCCAACCCGAATTGTTAGTATCCATCTCTGAACTTACTACAGTGCTTGTACTAGTACAGTACAGTTAGTAAGCCCTTAAAAAATACCACAATTATTATTATTTCCATTCTTGCATTTGTTCCAGATGTCAGCCATCTGAAGGGCAACTGCTTCAAAGCTAGCTGTTGATTTTCATAAACCACCTAGGCTCAATTTAGCAACTTTCTCTGAATTATGGATCTCTCATGTCCAGATCTGAGGGGCACCCACATCTTCTTTAAAGCCGGTTTTAGTTTAACATGAGAATGAGTTTGAGATGGATGAGGTAAGCCAGATGTCTGGAGTTCCATCAGAAGCGCTATTGACTCCCATGCTTATGCCTGTACCAGTTGTTTCAGACATTCAACTCCCCAAACTTCCGACCGGCCCTGAAGGTCATAAATTTTACTGATAAAATTGAAGCCATTAGGTATGATCACCCTGAAATCTCCCCTGCTTCTCTCCAGTCCCTCCCCCCTCACTCTTTCTATGACTCTCCCATCTTTTCCAGCTGTCTCAAGAGGAGATCTCCTGCCTCCTCTCAAAATCTATCCCCTCCACCTGCACCTCCTACTTCATACCTTCGCACCTTATCAAAACACTTGTCCCCTCCTTTCTTCCCTCCCTGATCGCCATCTTCAACTGTTCACTTTCCAGCATGTTCTTCACTGCTGCTTTCAAACATGTTCATATATCCTCTATCCTTAAAAAACCCTCCTCTTACCCTATAGCTCCCTCCAGTTGCCACCCCATTTCCATCTTGCCATTACTCTCCAAACTCCTTGAGCGAGTTGCCCACACTCCCTGCCTCCACTTTCTCTTTGCCCCTCCCCAGTCTGGCTTGAGTGCTTTAAAGCCAAAGGTAAAGGGTTTCTGTTTGATGTGAAGGTCGATGGGCAACCACTGGAATTTCTTGAGGAGTAGAGAAACATGGACTGAACAGTTCTGCAGAAAAATGAACTGGGAATGACCTGGAGTGGGGAGAGACAAGAAGCAGGGAGGACAGCAAGGAGGCTGATAGAGTAATCAAAAAAGGATAGAATAAGTGCTTGGACTAACGGGGTTGCAGTTAGAATGGAGAGGAAAAGGTGGACACCAGCACTTTCCTTTAGTCCTCTCTACCTTTTAAGCCTTATTAAAAGCACAACTTCTTCAAGAGGCCTTCCCCCATTAAACCCTCATTTCCTCTACTTCCTCTTCCTTCTGTATTTTCCTGTGACTTGGATTTATACCCTGTAAACATTTCATATTCACCCTCAGCCCCAGAGCAGTTGTGGACATATCCGTAATTTATTATAATGTCTGTCTCCCTCTCTAGACTATCAGCTACTTGTGGGCAGGGATCGCATCTTCCAACTCCATTGTTGTACTTTCCCAGGTGCGGCTTGGCTTAGTGGAAAGAGCATGGGCTTGGGAGTCAGAGGTCATGGGTTCTAATTCTGGTTCCACCACTTGTCAGCTGTGTGACCTTGGGCAAATCACTTAACTTCTCTGTGCAACGGTTACCTCATCTTAAAATGGGGATGAAGACGGTGAGCCCTACGTGGGACAACCTGATTACCTTGTATCTACTCTAGTACTTAGAACAGTCCTTGGCACATAGCAAGTGCTTAACAAATAGCAACATTATTATTAGTAGCAGTAGTAGTAGAGAGTTCTGCACACTGTAGGCATTCAATAAATAGCAATGATTGATTGATTTAACACCCAAAGTGACAAAGCAGGCTTTAGATGAGTCAGGATCTCAGATCCAATCCCGTTTCTTTAAATTCTAGTTCTTTTCTTCTAGTTATTCCTTGAATGTGGGGCACTGGAAAATGTAACCCAGGTGGTCTGGGGGAGGGAAATCTATGTTGTGTTTTTATGTGATCGAATATAATACAAGGAAAAAACCTGACAGAGAGCCAATTGGCTCACTGTCCACATTGCTTTCAAGGAACACAGAAGTGCCATCTGTCTATTCTTGCTGCTAAAGAAACTTGCTGCCTGATCTACTGAGTCTCCTGTGGCTCGAACCTTGTTGAATATGCCTAGAGGTTAAATTAAACCCAAAAATATTTATGAAGGGTCCCGATACTGTGGATCTGTGGCGACACACTCAGACTCAGTTGGGAGCATGTGACTTGCCTCAGACTTGGAGGGTTCAGTCAACTGTGGGGCGACAACGCAGGGGAAATTGAAGGATTGAAGGGAGGGATTGATTGGGAGGCCCTGGCTGTAGCTATTCCCTGTGGTTCCCTTGGAGCAGGCTCACTCCCTTTGCCCCCTACCCCAAGCCCAGGCGGGACCAGGAGAATTAAGGGGCAGGGACGCCACAGCAAGAGGCGGTGGAGAAGGAAGACGGTGAGAAGGAGATGGCAAACAACATAGCAGAAAAGTAATTTTCCATTCATCTGGCCAGCCCCCTATGCTGAACGAGGCATGGTATGGTAGGGACCCAGCAATGGCTGCAGGTATTGTTCAATTGTTCCCAAGTGAGGGGGTTTTCGATTTAAAACAGTGGCCTCCCTACTTCCCTGCCCAGTTCATTCATAAGCTCTGCCCTTCTGATGTATTTTAGACTAGTAGATCCTTTCCTTCCTCATAAAACTAGCCCATTGAACCTGGGGTCCCTCCAATCCCCCCTCTCAATCAATCAATATCTATGGAGTGTTTACTGTGTGCAGAACACTTGAGAGTATAATACAAGAGTTGGCAGACACAGGTTCCCATCCTCAAGGAACTCCCAAACTAGTGTGAAGACGCAGACATTAAAATTAGTTACAGGTAGGGGAAGCGGCAGAGTAAAGGTTGCTGTGGGGCTGGGGGTGAGTATCAAAGTGCTACAGGAAGGAGGGCTCAGAAGAGGCATCCAAAGTCTCTTTTCCCTTCGCTGCTACAACCACCTGCCCCCTTTCCTTCCTTCCCAAGTCTGAGCCCTGAATTCTCTGCCTGTGGAGCTGGTGGGTAAGGCAAAGAAGGTGGAATAGCAGTGGTGGTCTGGGTGTTAGAGCTGTGAAGGGGAAATGGTATGGAGTAGATTTTGAGTGGGGTGGGGAGTGGGGTGAAAGAAGTAGGAGGGACAAAGGGTGAAGGGAATGGAACGAGCAGGAGAAACTGGGTGGGTGAGCTCAAGTTCTATCTTCCTCATTCAGGTTGTGGTTCCTGTTCCCCAGCCCTTCCCCTCACAGAGTACCTGGCCCTAGGGGTTACCAGGCGAACAGACAAGTAAAGTCTTGTTTCAAGTTGTAGAGGTAACACCTAAATAACAATGCTTTTAAACAAATCTGTTTAATGTGTAAACAGAGTGATATGCAACTGTCCACTCCCCCAAACCCTTTCCCAAATAGAAACAAGCTATTCTTTCTCTCTTCCCTTTCAGGTCTTCCTCCTCCTCCTCCCTCCCTTCCTTCTTTCTCCCCCTCTTGAGATTTAAATTATTTTAGAGTTGCACTTCCACAATGAAGTTAAACTGGGTTAATGTATGTTTAACTTGTCTCTCATTCAACGCACACAGTTGATCTGTCACAAAATCCTGTCAATTCTACCTTGACAACATCTCTAGAATCTGTCCTTTCTTGTTCATGCTAATCCAAGCACTCATTTCCCACCCTGACTACTGCATCAGCTTCCTGGCTGACTTCCTTGCCTCTCCCCTCTCCGGTCCATACTTCACTCTGCTGTTCTGATCATTTTTCTGACAAACTGTTCAGTCCTTAACTCCCCACTCCTCAAAAGCCTCCAGTGGTTGCCCAACCACCTCTGCATCAAATAGAAACTCTTTACCATCAGCTTTAAGGCACTCAATCAGTTCGCTCCCTCTTAACTAACCTTTCTGATCTACTACAACCATTCTTCTAACACCAGCCTACCCTCTGTACCTCATTCTCATTTATCTCTCCACTGACCCCTTGCCAACATTCTCCCTCGGGGCTGGAACTCCGTCCCCCTTCATATCAGACAGTCTGCCACTATCCTGACCTTCAAACCCCCCTAAAATCACATCTTCTCCACAAGGCCTTCGCTGACTAAAGCCTCTTATTTTCCCTATCCCTTTCATCAGCTGTGAACCCCTCACTTTGATACTTACAACAGTCCACAGTACTTGGGTAAGTATTCTTATACTCTACTATTTCCCTTATCCCTAATCTATTTTAATGTCTGTCTCCCCCTTTAGACTGTTAGCTCCTTGTGGACAGGGATTATCTCAACCAACTCTGCTGGATTGTACTTTCTCAAGGGCTTAGTGTGGTGCCCTGCTCACAATAAGTACTTAATAAATACTGCGGATTGATTGATAAATGGCTCTTTTCCCACCAGCTCCTCAAAAGCTTTATTTGGTCGGGTGATTCTGCAAATTTTTCATATTACCTATGCTACCATTTTAGGCTGCTGATTCTACCGCACCGGTGCACCTTTGAAAATGATCAGATCTAATATGGCCTACTAGCAAATATTAATAAAATAACACATAAAAGAGAATGAAAAGAGGTATGAATAATGAACCTAGGTCAATAACCAAATGCATTTAAGTTCTGAAGAATATAATTTGGGGATATAATTACTAATTAATAATAAATGTATAAGTTGATAGATTTCCATTTATTACAGGATGTATATGAGATCTCACATAAGATTAGCTATCACATATCCTATATTCATTTTAGATACAATAGGGTTTATGTATAAATGTTAAATCTGTATAACTTTCTATTTAATTATGGATTCATAATTATTTCTTAGAATATAAAGCAATTTTAAATTTTTTTAATTCCTCCGCTCCTCCTCCCTTCCCCATTTGGCCCTACTCCTTCCTTCAGCTCTAACCCCTTCCCTGCCCCACAGCACTTGTGTATATTTGTACATATTTATTACTCTTAATTTTATTAATGATATGTATATATCTATAATTCTATTTATCTATTTTGATGGTACTGATGCCTGTCTACTTGTTTTGTATTGTTGTCTGTCTTCCCCTTCTAGGCTGTGAGCCCATTGTTGGGTAGGGATTTTCTCTATTTGTTGCCGAACTGTACTTTCCAAGTGCTTAGTACGATGCTCTGCACACAGTAAGCGCTCAATAAATATGATTGAATGAATGAATCTCTTAACTCACTCAGTTCTTTCACTCCACCCATTTATTTTGCTTCAGCAATTTCTAAATGTGAAGTCCTGTGATTAACCTTTCATCTAAGGGTGATTTAGCATATACATATGATATGAAAATCATTCTACCATTTGCTTTTTAATAGATATTTTTGAAAATTCAGCTCCTCCCAGTGAATGACATTCAGGAATGTTTAATCCCAAGATGAAAGTCACATATTCTCATTTTCAATAACTTCAAAGGTTTTCCTCAGGAACCTTCAATAAGTGAGGAAGTCAATTTCTTTAAATCATTTCATACAGCTAAATTATATGTATTATATGGGTGCATATATATACACCCATATAACATATATATAATTTATATTATTATATATATAATTTAGCTGTAAATATATAGTTATATATAATGTATTATACATACAGTATATAATATTTTATATTTATATATAGAGATATATATATATAAAATTTAGTTGGCTTTTTGCCAACTCTAGATATTCACTTTACAGTGAAAAGAGTCAAGAAAAATGGGCTGAAAATTGAACCCTCCAAAAAGAATAAAATTAATGATAAAATGAAAGTAGAATTTAAACTTTATTCTAGTTACAGTTTAGCCTTTTTGACCTCATTTCTTCTGGAGATTTCTGGCAAGCCTGAGGTTTTTTTAATTTGCCATAAAAAGCATGCCAACAAGAAAGCTTTCGGACTGTTCTCTTAAAATATTCCAAGCTTAATTGAGGAGGACATCAATAAGGTTTTTTTTAGCCCATAGCCATCTGAATAATTAACACTAAACTAGTTCATCATTACCAACTTGATTGAAGGAAAAAAAATAATCTGCTAAATCCTGAAAACTAGGAGTGGTTTCAATAAAATGAGTTCAAATCTCTTCCCAAGTATTGGATTCAAGATTTGGAATATTTTATTCTTCTTCATCACTTTCACTCCAATTATTCTCCCCCAACCCCACAGCCCTTAGGTAAATATCCTTATACTTTACTATTTCCTACCTGTAATTTATTTTTATATCCCTCTCCCTGTACTGTAAGCTCCTTGTAGGCAGGGATCATGCCTACCAACTTTAGTCTATGTACTTTCTCAAGAATTAAGTGCAGTTCTATGCTCACAGTAAATTCATTCAATATATACTATTGACTGGTGGATTGAATCATTGTTCAGGGCCCCCTCCACCCCCAATCTCTTATCTCCTTCCTCTAGACTCTAAGCTCACTGAGGGCAGGGAACATGTCTACCAACCTCTGTTCTTTTGTACTTTCTCAAGGCCTTAGTACAGTGCTATGCATACAGTAAGCTCTCAATAAATACTATTGATTGATTGCACCCTACCAAGCAATGCATATCTTGCCTGTGCCTCTTCTCTCTCCATCCACCCTGGGTTCAACTTTTCAGAGTTTCAGCATTAACACTCTCCTTCACTAGTGTTTCCCAGTGTTTCTAGATTGGTGAAATTGTTAGCCAAGCACTTCTATGAAACACTCCAAAGATCTGGAGAAAATGATCTAGTACCATTCTTTTAACATTGTACATATTTTCAGCCAGACACATTAACTGGTTTTATTACTTGAAAGAAAAAATGATCAAAAAGAGAATAGCCAAGAGGTGTCCTAGGGTATTTGCAAAATCACTGCTGAAAATATTTTATATAAGTTTATGCAATTTTATATGTTTTAAAATAAGTCTGAGCTTCCCATGCCAGTGTAAATTCAGCACTGAAAGATTTCTTATGGGCCAAAGATGTGGTGAAAACATTCAATTTACTACTAAATTCTCATTTATAAGTCTCTTGCCCCTTACAATCCCATGTACCTGAATTTAAACACTTTTCAGACTAAGAAATAATTGAGCTCATTCCCTTTCATTTGAAGAAAACCTTTCCCAATCTAAACATTCAGGATGAGTTCTCTGAACTAAAAGGCCAGTTGTCATCAAGGACCTCCGAGTTTCCTCTTTCTATCAAGGAATGAATGTTTCACCCTCTTCAGATAGAAAGCAGATAAAATTTTGGTTTTTTTAAAGTCTCATATTTCTGCATCATCCAGCAGATATTTAAAGCCCCAGGGGGATGGTCACATACACCAAGTTGCCAGTTGGCCTTTCGAATTGGATTGGCGCTCAGCCAACTGGCTACCCATTGGTTATTCACAGTGAAACAGGAAACGAACTACTTCTCACTGCAGACATCCTTCAGTTGGAGTTGTTTACTCCGGGAATGAATTAATTGCCGCTGTAAAACACCGTTCGCTCTCTGTCTAGCATACGTCTGTAAACACTGCAAGAGAGAGTGGCCCTTTGGCAGGTGGCTGATTGGATGTAAATGGCCAATGGTGACCAAGCTGCCAGTTGGTTCTACTCTCAACTGACTACATGCATATTTCATCTATTTAGTTCCTCCCGATGAATATTCAGGGTATTTATTGCACTGCAATTTCTACACTAGTACAAATGCAGGCTTGAGGAATAAAATCACAATGCTGAGTAATGCAGGGATCAATTTACTCCTTTTAGAAATATATTTCTTTTTCATAAATAGTAATCATGCTGGTTTGGAAACCAGCAACAGGAGCTGTGGTGGAAGGTGCTGCAAAGCTAAAAATTTAAAAATGGACAGAAAAGAAATATGGATGGGGATTCCAGTCCAGCTGAAAACTGGACTCTGGCATAAAACTAGGCCTCTGACCACCCTAGATAAGATAGCAACCGAACAAGGCCAAAAGAAGGTAAAATGAAATACTGTCATGGGAGGCAGAGTGGCCTAATGGAAAGAGAATGAGCCTGGGAGTCAGAAGACCTGGGCTCTAATCCCAGCTCCGCCACTTGCCAGCTGCATGACCTTGGGCAAGTCACTTCACTTCTCTGCCTCAATTTCCTCTTTTGTAAAATGGGGATTCAAGACCTGTTCTTCCCACCTCCATCCTTCCCCTAGATTGTGATCCCTGTGTGGGTCGGGGGCTATGTCTGACTTGATTAGCTCAGTTCTTGGCACATATAAGTGATTAACAAATACCACCATTGCCAGTCACAAAATTCAAGTCTTACCTCTCTTCTGGCCTCTGCCCTTAAACAGAATCTAGATTACTAAAGACTTTCAAAAATTACTTATCAGTCCATGGTCTCAGGGAGACAACTTCATCCATGCTATTTCCTCTCTTCCTCTCAGCATGGCGTCCTCATTAGCTCCTCCAAAATGGATGATGCTTTGACATTTCTCTGTGACTGAAAAAACCCAGACATCTTTGGGTTTAGATCTAAGCACATATTCAAGAATCCGAGGCTCTAAAGACCCTCTTCCTTTCATGCTTCCCTGTAGTAGCAGTATAGTAGGGAAACAAGGAAGCAGGGAAGTAAGGAGGTCTAGGAGAAAGAGGATAGGCTCTGGAGTCAGAAGACCTGAGTTCTAATTGCATCTCTCTCACTCGTCTGCTCTGTGGCCTGGGACAAGTCATTTAACTTTGCTGTCTTGGTTTCCTCATCTGCAAAATGGGCATTCAGTACCTGTTCTCTCCCCTACTTAGACTGTGAGCCCCACGTGGGAAAGGGACAGTACTTGCCCTGATTATCTTATATCTCTCCCAGCACTTAGTACAATGTTTTGGCACAGAGTAAATGCTAACAAACACTACCGCTATTATTATTATTCACCACATAAAGGGACTTTCCTGAGGCAGGAAAAAATATTGATTATTTGGTCAGTGTGGGGCATTCCTCTAGCTGCTCTCACAAGATGTTTTGTCAAAGAGACTTTCTCCCTCCAGAAACTCAATTTCTGCCTCATCCCATCTGAACACCATCAGCCACTGCTCGTAGATCACAGTGTGTTACCATTAAATCATTGGGATATTACCAATTCATCACTCCTTTGGCTTCCCTCCAGTAACAGGGCCAAAGAAACACCCGTGTGGAAAAGAGAACATCTTGGGTAATTAGTTAGCAACAGTAGCAAGAAAAACAAAATGATCTTAAAAGATAAATAGATCTACACTTAACTGTGATGTATTTTCAAAATTTCCCCTGGGCTAAATCTCTCTTCACCTACTTTCAGAATGTGATCTTTTGTTATTTTTATTTAATGAGAGCCCCTACAGAACTCTGAACTTTTGCACTGGAAATGAGTTGAAAACAAAGAATATTTATGCTGTCAGCAACATGCTTTGCCAGTCATCTTCAGCATTATCCTCTGTACTATTGCTAATTACTGAAAATAATTACGTGGCAGTAAGAGCTTTTCCCTTGTTGTTTTTGGACTAATAGTAATAGAAAGTCCTCAGGCAAATTAGAACTATAGTAACTGCTTTGTTCAAGAGAAAGGGAGAAGAATTGAACTGAGATTAAAGCGCATGAGCAGTGCCAGGCAGAATCACGGTCATTTCAGCATCCTCAGAAATATTCTCATCCTCCAAATGTACTCATCTACTAATTATTTTCAAGATGAAGCTGGTATACAACACAACCATTTTTACCCATCCAAAATAAGGAATCTTCCCTAGTCCATGAGAAACAGCTCCCACTTTGGAAGCTAATGAATTTAGCCTCTCAGGAAAATTAGCTGGATTTTCCAGATGCTTCCCTGCCTTTCACCCACCAGTGAATGAGCTTCTTTTCCTCAACACCGAGGGCTTCTATCCCTTTCATTTTGGAGTTGTGGGGTTTAGAAAGTACTTGGCTTTCCCATCCTTTTTCCTCTTTAGTTTCTTCCTATCTCCCTCCTTACATTTCATCCCCAGTCACTGGAATTATATGAGGTTTGGGAGGAAGCTTAGAAATGAGTAAAGGTTGTTGATTTTCTTTTCTTGGATGCTCAATAAATGTCATTTTGTTGACATTTGTAATCTGCATTTTTCCTCTCCAGTGAGGCAGTAATTATTTGAACTCTTTTGAAGAAAAGATCTATAAAAAGTTCATGGTATTTTTATTATTTGTCAGTTGAGCAACCTCTATCCTTTATAACAATAGAAGAGGCCTTCCCCAACTAAGCCCTCTTTTCTACAGCTCACTCTCCTTTCTGTGTCACCTCTGCACTTGGAATGTGACCTTTGGACATTTAATATTCACTCCACAGCACTTGTGTACATATCCTTAAATTATATACTATAAATTAGTTATTTATTCATATTAATGTCTGTTTCCCCCTAGAGAAGCAGCATGGCCTAGTGGCAAGAGCATGGCCCTGGAAGCCAGATGATGTGGGTTCTAATTTTGGCTCCACCACTTGTCTGCTGTGTGATCTTGGGCAAGTCACTTAACTTCTCTGTGCCTCAGTTACCTCATCTGTAAAATGGGGATTAAGACTGTGAACCCCGTATGGGACAGGGACTGTGTTCAAGCTGATGATCTTATATCTACCCCAGTGCTTAGAACAGTGCTTGGCACATAATAAGCGCTTCACAAATACCATAACTTTTTTATCTTCTCTAAACTGAACGCTTGTTATGGGCAGGGAGCGTGTTTGCTAATTCTGTTGTACTCTCTCAAGCACTTAGTACAGTATTCTACATACATATACCTTTATGCCAACTACATACCTTTACTGAAATTTTCTTAGAATGTCTCACTAAATGTCAGGTGAACAGTACTTCTGCATTATGAACCCAAATCAGCATATAATGAGTCTCCACTTTTTTAAAATGTTTGGCTAGTGTGGTGGGATCCACTCTGATCTTGGGGAGGATATATGCCTTTTACTTTACTCTTTCAATCATCTCATTTGAATAAACTACTCTATAGATCCCACTGCTTATTCACCTCTCTGCATATGGACTGCCTACATCCTGCCTCATGCCAGGAATGCCCTCCCACTTCATATCTGACAGACAATTACCTTCCCCACCTTCAAATCCTTATCGAAGGCACATCTCCGACAAGAAGCCTTCCTGACTAAGTTCTTATTTCCTTTTCTCCACTCCCTTATGTGTCACTCTGACTTGCTCCCTTTATTCACCTCCCCCTAGACCCCACAACATTTATGTACATATTCGTAATTTATTTATTTATATTAATGTCTGTCTTCCCCTCTAGACTGTAGGCTCCTTGTGGGCAGGGAATATGTCTCATGGTGTTATACTGTACTCTTCCAAACGTTAGGTACAATGCTCTGCACACAGTAAGTGGTCAGTAAGTACAATTGATTAGCAAATTTCTGTTTAGGAAAATGGCCATATCAATAATCTCCATTGTTTTTGTTTTGTTTGCCTTTTTAAGTTTCTCAAGCTGCAGCATGTCTGATCTGTTGGCCAGGATTTGTTGAGCTGGTTTTTGTTTGCCTGTTTCTTTTTTGATTTTGTTTTTTAATGATATTTGCTAAGCACTTACTGTATGCCAGGCACCATACTAAGTGCTGGGGTAGATAATAAAAGCTAATCAGGTTGGACGCAGTCCGTGTCCCACATGGGGCTCAAAGTCTTAATCCCCACTTTACAGATGAAGTGACTGAGGCACAGAGAAGTTAAGTGACTCACCCAAGGTCACACAGCAGACAAGCAGCAGAGCAGGATGAGAACCCAGGTCATTCTGACTCCCAGGCCTGTGTTCTATCCACTAGGCCATGCTGCTTCCCTGTTATCATGGGTCTGCCTCAGAACAATTTAGAGCAAATATTTTCCCCACATTCTAGAGTTTATGCTTATGAAATGGTGTTATTCCCTACAATAACTTGCAATTGAAAGTGGATTATTATTGTTATTACAGGTAAAGGACATTAGAGTCTATTAATCTGCTCTTTTAGTTTTGGTTAAATATTGGTTTCGGTTTCCTCATCTATAAAATTAGATTGCCTGTAGATTATCTTAGAAAAATAGATTATCTTCCAAGGATAACTCTGGTTAACTCAGTTCTTTATCAGGTATTTTGCCTTAGAATACATTACAGATGTTAGCAACATTTTATTGATTTGAGTTTCCCTATTCAGTACATTTACACACGTGTCAATTTGACTGCTTCATAAAACCTACAATTAAAAGATCATAGTTAAAAGAAATTAATCCTAAATCTCTAAAAAAATGCTTTTTTAATCCCAAATAAAATTGAATATTACCCTAAAGGGTTAGCAATGAAAAAGAAAATTTTTGAACTTTATATAACATTTCCTAACACCTTCCTCAATCAGCACTTACTGTGTGCATTTATATTTAGCCACAGCTTACTTTTCCTTCAGTGTGTTTGCAAATAGTTAACTAGCCCCATTAAAATCCAAAGGCTATTTGAAACAGAGTTTGTTCAGCAAGCCAGATAGAGTTAACATGAATTGTAAAGTAATAACTTCTCGTATATTGTTAATCCCTTGTAAAGGTATTTAGGGACCCGACAGAGTGCCATAACATTCAGTTAAACAAGGCAGTCAAACTGAAATACCTTTCCACTTCAAGTGGAAACTCCTGACCATCAGCTGTTTAACTCCTGCTTTTCCACAATCTTCTGCCACAACAGCCCAGCTTGCATATTCCATTCCTCACTGTCTCTCATTCTCATCTTTTACATGTCTCGTGATTTCATATAATCCTAGAGCACTCTCTGGGATGCTCTAGGCTATAATCTCATCTTCTAGACTGTAAGCTCAATGTGGGCAAAGAATCTGCCTTTATTGTTATATTGTACTCGCCTAGGCACTTAGTACAGTGCTCTGCACGCAGTAAGCACTCAATGATATGATTGAGTGGGAGGGGAGCAATCCCTGAACCCCTCACTTACTCTGGAGCCTCTGCATTCCTCTTCCAAGTCCATTCCAACTCTGCTACCCCATCTGAGCCATAAAATTCTTTAGCAGGAGCCACAAAGGCTGAGAATTTTGCACATTCAAGTGTCTGGAAGCATACGGTAACTAGACAAGGGATAGGCCATCGGAAAACGCAACTGTCCATTGGACAACTGGTCGGTTTGGCCATTTATTTCCACTACCACTGTGAACGTGGGGTTGAGCAAACACAAGTTTTTGTCTGCAGCAAAAGGTATGTCCAAGTCATACGCTGTTAATATTACCAGTGGAATGTTTCAATTTTCCACACAGGACAAGCCTCAAACCCAACATTTAATTAAGAGAACTATCCAGAAGGGAGGCACAGTCTCTGAGTCCATCTCAGAACTCCTGACGTACCACCACCACAAATGCCTGCCTGACTGGACATTTCAACTTTTCCAACTCCTGCTTCCACCTTAAGTCACCATCAGGCTGGGTCCAGCGTCTTGATAGGCCAATGGCAGGAGAGGTTAGAGTACTAGGAGGAGCATTTTCATTATCTCTTGGACATCAATAGCAAATTGTGCAAATTTCTGGGCCAATCAGGAGACACTGGCACAGAGAGTACCCATCTCAGACCCTTTGCCTTATCTTCACAAGCTCAATGTGATCAAAAATGACTACTTAAGAAATTTCCATTCAGTGGTCTAAAAGATAGCCTGGGACCTCAGTTGCTGTTGAGATTCTGCTCAGAATCTTTTTATTTTACTCAAAGTGCCATGCAGTTTACCTGTTGTAAACATGATATTATATTAATAGTAGCAACATACACTGAGCCCCCTCTTGGTGCAGTGTACTGTACTAAGCACTTGGAAAATGCAGAATAAAAAAATAACATGCTACCTGCCCTCAAGGAACTGACTCTACAGTGGGGAGAGCAAACATAAAAACACTAGAGTGGTGAAAATAAATAATTGACTACAAATATATACCTGAGACCTGGGGAGGGTATAAATAAATTCACAAGGGCTAGAGTTGGCTGAAGGGATAGGGGATATTTCTCTATCAAACATTTGTCTTCACTGAGGACTTACTGTAAGCAGATCACTATACTAAGCACTTGGGAGAGAACAATATGATGTACCCAGCCCACAGGCCCACAGTCTAGATGGGGAGACAGAAATTACTATAAATAAATGAATTACAGGCAAGTCCATAAGAGCTGAGAATGGGGTGAAAAAAGGGTACAAATCCAAGCATAAAGGCGACTCAGAAGGAAGAGGGAGTAGAGGAAATGAGGGCTTGGTCAGGGAAGGTTTCTTGGAGGAGATGTGATTTTAAGAAGGCTTTGAAGGAGGGGAAAGTGATGGGCTGTCGGGTATGAAGTGGGAGGGAGTTCCAGGCCAGAGGGCAAGGGGCTAGCGGTGAGATAGATGAGATGGAGGTACAGGGAGAAGGTTGACATAGGATGAGCAAAGTGAGTATGCTAGATTGTAATAGGAAATCAGTGAGGCAAGATGCAGGGGGCTAGGTGATTGAGTGCTTTAAAACTAATGGAAAGGAGTTTCTGATTGATGTGGAGGTGAATGGACAACCACTGGAGTTTCTTGAAGAGTGGGGAAACATGGACTGAATGCTTTTTTAGAAAAATTATCCAGATGGTAGAGTGAAGTATGGACTGGAGTGAGGAGAGACAGGAGGCAGGGAGGTCAATCAGGGAGGCTAATTCAGTAGTCAAGGGAGGATAAAATAAGTGTTTCGATCAGCATGGTAGCAGTTTGAATGGAGCATAAATGAGTACTTTGCCTATAGTTTCAAATCCCTTGAAAAAGGGAATAAAGATAACAGAAAAGATAAAACAACATTTATTACATTTCATAGGAGCCAGTGTGATCTAATAGAAAGAAACACAGATCAGGGAGTCAGGAGCTCTAAATTCTAGTCCTGGTTCTCCCATGAAGCTGCTAAGTGATCCTGGGAAAGCCATTGAACCTCTCTGGACCTTAGTTTACTGAAAAGTGGGGGTAATCTGCCTCTTCCTAACTCATGAGAATGTTGTGAGAATTAAATGAGAACTGCAGTGGAGGCATTTTGGAAAATGAAAATGCTATTCAAATTCAAAATAAAAAAATAATCATTATTATTGTCCCCCTCCTTGGCCTGATTTTGATTTCCTTTTAGCCAAAGGTACATGGCCATTGTTTTTGGGACTGACTGCTTAAATCGTTTTCGACCTTCTCCTCAGAACACCTTCCCAACTCTCCTTGTCTAGAATGCAGTCGCACACTGAGCTGGCCCTCCAGGAGAAGGGTGTCACCCCCCTCCCCGCCATCTACCACACTCCTTCCTGGAGATCCAGTCCGGTCTGCTCCCCGAAGAGTGTTGGCCACATCATAAAAACCTTTAGAACGCTGGGAATGGTGGCACTGGGGACTTTATCCCAACCTGTTGGAGTGGCAGAAAAGCCAGAAAATTGCTGCTTCAATCTATGTGCTGTAAGCTCATATACATTATTGTCCTTGTTTTCTTGAGAAGCAGTGTGGTACCTTGGCTAGAGCTTGAGCCTACAAGTCAGAAGGACCTGGGTTCTGATCCCAACTCTACCACTTGTCTGCTGTGTGTGACCTTGGGCAAATCACTCAATTTCTCTGTGCCTCAGTTACCTCATCTTTAAAATGGGGATTAAGACTGTGAACCCCAATTTGGGACACAGACTGTGTCTGACCTGATTAACTTGTATCTACCTCAGTGCTTAGTATAGTACTTAGTACACAGTAAGTGCTTAATAAATACCATCTAAACAAAATTCATGGTTTGTTGTTCTTACGATTTCAATCTTTCCTTTCATAATTATTGCCAACCTCTCCACATTCTTAGTCTATATACAACCTATGAGTTAGGGATGCCGTCAAAATGATCATCCTGGTTCCTTTCTCCAGCAACTAAGTATAGCTCTGTGTACACAGACTCTCAATACATACTACTGAATGAATTTACGTTCTGTGAGGCACTCTATTAATACCAAATAAAGGAGTAATTTCTGTTTTTGAGTTTTAAGACTGTTACATAAAGGAAGATATTTCAAAATGGAGTTTTTTTGACATGATTAATTGGAAGTTAGGACTTCAAATTGACTGCATTGTTGAAGTCAAAAAACAGACTATCACAAGAGGCAGTGTGATGAATGAGAGAATATTTTCTTATTCTTCACTTTGCCATTAAACAGTTTAAAAGAAGCATATACGCTTACACAGTCTTTTCTATTCAATAACACAACTCATTAAGAGAGAGAGCTACTCATTAAGAGAGAGCAAGGAGAGATCTCAGAGTCATTAGGAATACAGAGTAGGGAAAAATAAAGAGCAGTCTTCCACTCCCCATGGCAAAATTTGGATGTAGATTATAATTAGATTGCCATTAGTAAATGGCAGAATGTTAAGATTTAAATATTTTAAATCCTGGCAACATCCCATCAAATTCTGAAAAAGAAAAGGTATACAATACACATAAATGATCATTCACAATTATTAATAATGCAATGAACTAGAGGTACTGATTTATTCTGCACATTAATGATAATTCAGCACTCATTAAGCGCATGCTTGACAGGAACACATTTCAGCACAGCGGGTTTTAACATTTATTTTCTTTTGGTAAACGATTTGTTTAAGGCTTGAAGTACAGTACGGAGATGAACCTGAATTCATCCTCGATGAATTACTTATGTGTTGAGATTTCCTTAACATTAGGCCATGGTGATTGACTACTGGCAAAGTATTTCTAAATTTGCACTGAAATGAGTTAACAGTCGCATAAAACAACATTTGCATGAAAATGACAATGTATTGTACAGTTTAAACAACCAGGTCCTCCACTCACCTGACGATGACCAAAAGGAAGAGACCAGCAGATGGCAGCAGATCCACTATTGAAAAATAGATCCAGGTTTTGCAGGGCTATTGAACTAACGATTATCATAATTTAGATTAAAGTCGAATTTAAGTCTTGTAAATCTTATAATGCAAACTTCTGTCACATCATGATTTTTTTCAGTCCCCGCCAATCTAAAAAAGGCCAGTCTCATCCACATTTTGACAAAGTAACCGCAAATAAAATGCAAAGCAGGGGTGAAGGTGTGTGGCCTCGTGGATAGAGCGAGCACAGGCCTGGGAGTCAGAAGGACCTGGATTCTGATTCCGACTTGGTCACACATCTGTCGTGTGACTTTAGGTAAGTCTTTTTACATCCTCTGTGCCTCAGTTATCTCATCTGCAAAATGAGGTTCAAGACTGTGAGTCCCATGTGGGTCATTGACTGTGTCCAAACTGATTAGTTTTCATCTACCCCAGCGCTTATTACAGAGCCTGGTACATAGTAAGCACTTAAATACTTTAAAAAAATACAGGAACCCACCAAAGAAAAATGGAATATGAAAGAAATATACCTGGCTCATCTGAAGGATGCTGCATAAGGGTTTTGCCAGGCTTCCCAACAGGAGGTCTGGTCCTAGAACCCAGGCTGGGCTTCCCTGCTACCGACAGACCAGGATTTGGCCTGTAAAAGCCATTGCTCCAACCCCTCAAACAAAGGTGGCCATTTATCTGGTTTCATAAAGGACAGTCTGATTTTCAGCTAGTCCGTCTCCTGTCCTGGACTGATTGGACTTCTCATCAGATATTGTTTTTAAACACGCAGATTACTCCACCTCAGATCCCGTGGCCACGTCTCGTGGTTCGGCAGTGGTGCCTGAGCCCCCTGGGACAAAGTTTACAGTGCATGGGGTCGGGGTCCCTCCGGAGATGGGCTCTAGGTTCCTTGGACATGTACATGTGGCATCATACTATGTATGACGCACTGTTGTGGAAACAGCGTAACACCAGTAACATAGCACATCATCACTTCTGGGTCAGTGCAACCAGTGCAACTGGACCTCAAACTGACTCCTGGATTGGGGAGCTGCCCAGCCTCTCCCTGCGTCTGTCTGACAGGTTTACCAGTTACCTGCAGTTTTCCAATTTTTCAAAATTCTCTGAATTTTAGAAATGTATTTTCTCTTCAATTTGGAGACTTCAGAGTTCTCTAAATTAGCAAGTTTTATAAATAATATTCTAAAATAAGTTCTAAACATTTCCCAAGGTGCCCTTCGATTAAAGGCGAGAAAAATTAGGGCATTCTTCTGAAGGAACACATAGTCCTGATATCTCTGATAAGAGAAGGTAAAGAAAAATATCAAGTAGGTGCTCAATAAATGTTGAAAATCAGCAGCAAGAGAGCAAAGAACAAGGCTATGAAATTATAAAAGGAAGAAAGAGGCACTTTTTTAAGATCATCTATCTTTAGGGGACAGTATTATTGAAGTATCTAAATGCTTATTTTTATGATATTCATTATTAATAATAATAATAACTGTGGTATTTGATAAATGCTTACTATGTGCCAGACACTGTACTAAATGCTGGGGTGGTTACAAGCATATTGGGTTAGACACAGTCCCTGTCCCCATGGGGCTCCCAGTCTTGATCTCCCACTTTACGGATGAGGTAACTGAGGCACAGAGAAGTTAAGTGAAGTGACTTGCCAAAGGTCACACACCAGACAAGTGGCAGAGCCAGGATTAGAACCCTGATGCACTGACTTGCAGGCTCATGCTCTTTCCACTAGGCCATGCTGCTTCTTTCTCCATCATCCTCTCTCAGGACCAACCCATGGCAGTTTAGAACCTGTTTATAAGCTTTGTTTTGAAGGATTTTAATTTAAAAAATAAAGAGAAAAAAATGAATATTACCAAAAAAACCAGAATAAAAAGCGATGATAGAGTGTAATACAAAAGAGCTCAAATTGATTCCATTTTTAAGCCGGCAAATTCCTTCTGATGGTTGCCTGCCCCACCCACAAAGCTTCCTCAAGGGGATGTAGCAATCAGGCTTTTCTTGTGCTTCTTTTCCATCAGAACTTCTATCTTGTGCTTCTTTTCCATCAGAACTTCTATCTTCTATGCATTCTCCCACCTGGTATTCCTGGTTTCCTAAAGCCACCTCCTTCTTCCCCTGCACCTAACAGTTCCCATTCTCCTCATCCTTTCACCTCCCCACTTCTTCCTCCCCCTCCACCTACATTTCCCAGAATGATGAAATGATCCTCGATTATCAATTTAAGGGTCTTTGAAGATGAGTTACATTGGAACTAGTACAGACATTGAAGGCTTCTCCATTTTCTCAGCTGGAAAAAATGGCATGCAGTAAAATTAATATCAGTGGCTGAAACTATCTTATTTCAATTATTCTCTCTGACACGTGGGTTTAGACCTTCAGAAGCTCTGATTGCTGAGCACATAGAGAATTGAAAAAGTCTACAAATCAGGTACAGAAGTACTTTGGGCATACTAACTCCAAAAATGCCTGTGAGAGCTGTGATGTCTGCAATCAAACTGTTAAAAGCTACTGATGATCTAATATCAGATTCCACATTTCAGGTTCTCTCAGCCTTAGAAAGCTCTGACTCTGCTTTATCAATTAGTTCTAAGCTGTGAAAATTCACCCAGTAACACCTCCCTTCAACAACCTACTATGTGATGTTTCCTTGGGGTGTTAGAAACCAAAGAAGCTCCATTACCCCTGGAATCAGGCACCATCTCTTCACAGGCACAGCATCATTTTTCAAGTGTTAGGCAAGACAGTGTGTGGTCCCAAGAAAGGTAGTAACAGAAAAAAAAAAATCAGAAGAAGCAAGAAAAAGCAGAGGAGGAGGGACAGAACCGCTCTAATAATAATAATAATATAATAATAATAATAACAATAGTTGTGGCATTTGAAGCACTTAACTTTGTGCCAGGCACTGTACTAAGCACTGGGGTGGATACGAGCAAATAGGGTTGCACACAATTGTCCCACATGAGACTCACAGTCTCAATCCCCATTTTACAGATGATGTAACTGAGGCACAGAGAAGTGAAGTGACTTGCATCAGGGCACACAGCAGATAAATGGCGGAGCAGGGATTAGAACCCATGACTTCTGAATAGGACTTAAGCTTACCTATAAGGCTTAAAAAGACCCAAAAAACATTGCATTTTCCATTCCATTATATCCTAGTACAGTCAGCTAAATAAGCTATCTGGCCCATACCCCCAAAATGTTGGTTTACATCCTTCCCATACGGCAGTGATATCAGTGTAAACCACAGCCTCTTCCTCTTTCCTGTGGCATCAGTCACCGCTGCTGCCTTGTGGCTAAGTGGCTCCCTGCTCTACCTGTTAATGGGTCCCACTTTAGGTAATTCAAAAGGCAGTACAGAAGCCCCCAAATGAGAAAAGTCCCACCTTAAATTGAAAGTTCTTGTCACTATATGTAAATTCATCAAATGGTGATATTCATTGAGTGCCTATGTGCAGAACACTGTTCTAAGCATTTGGCAACACAACACAATGGTAACACCACCTCCTCTTCTTTCACATCTGACAGACCACCACAGTCTCCATCTTCAAAGCTTTTCTCAAATGACATATCCTCCAGGAAACTGACTGATCTCTCACCTCCCTGCCTGCTTTCCTTCCTTACTGCGTCACCTAAGCATTTCAGTCCAGACCCCCTATGCACTTACTACTCACCCCCAACCTCGTAGCACTTATGATCATGACCCGTACTGCCTGATCATCACCTCTGTGGCTAATGGAGCTTTGGATTTGGATTTGAGACTCCTGATGCCATTGTTGCTACTGGACACCGCATGAGAATGAGAAGCAGCATGGTGTAGTGGGTAGAGTATAGTCCTGGGAGTCAGGAGGTCATGGGCTCTAATTCCGGCTCCACCACTTATCTGCTGTGTGACCTTGGGTAAGTCACTTCACTTCTCTGTGCCTCAATTACCTCATCTGTAAAATGGGGAATGAGACTGTGAGCCCCACATGGGAAAGGGGCTGTGTCCAACCCAATTTGCCTGTTATCCACCCCCAGGGCTCAGTACAGTCTCTAGCATATAGTAAGTGCTTAACAAATGCTGTAATTATTACTATTATAGAGTAGGTAGACACGATTCCTGCCTTCAAGGAGCTTACAGGCTAGTGGAGGAGTTTACAGCCTAGTGGCAGACCATATAATAGGTACTAGAGGAGTTTCAGTGACACTGTATAAAATTCATGGCCTGGCTCTGAAGGAACTTATGATTCTAAAGGAGACTGGAGAGAAAGGGGGCTCAAAAAAATTCCATTTGTAAGAAAAGCTCCTATAAATACCTACAAACCAAACTGTCTGAACAACCAAAGCCTCTGACTTCCAGAAGTCACTGGAAGTCAGTGACGGAATCTCGCACCCTTCAATGCCCGAGTTGACACTAAAGGGCTTTTTCCAATGAGTGTGATGGTTATTTGGGGTTGCCAAGAAGTTAGGGATTTTTCAAGGCTTTAAGATAACAGGTGCAGATAAAGATTCCCTTTGGAAACATGTCCAGTAACCTAAATTGGACAAATTACTTACACGCTGTGTTTATTGCAGTCTCCTCTGGATCAGAAATGGTCATAGTGGTCATTATTATCAATGGTCATTGATAATAAAATCAGTTTAAAACATATGGATAAGAAATCATATATATTTACACAAATCATACACATACAGCACTTAGAACAGTGCTTTGCACATAGTAAGAGCTTAACAAATGCCATCATTATTATTATATAAACACTTCCCAATCATTCTCATCGGGGCTTTCGAAGCACTTTTAGGGTTCTATTACACTACAATAAATTAATGATAATATATGTTACTACTTAGTATTATAAAATGTATAATAATTAAAGAGGGTTCTTTTCATCTCTGTCTCCCACCATTTTACTCTCTCCAACCACTGACAGGAAGCCAAACTCCATTAACCTTCCACTCGATAACTTTTAGATATCACTCTCATCCAAGATCCAGATGAAGAATTGACATTCCCGGGAACAATTTCTGATTTGGATGTTTTGCACCAGTAGTGCTGAAGTGAGAGGAAAACCACCACAAGTGAAGGAATGAATCCAGTAGTGATGAAGAATAGCCAGTAGAACAGAGTGCCTGAGGAAAGGATCCTAAGAAGTGAAGACAAGCAAGCATTCCTAAAGAAAGGAAGACACTAAAATAGAGAGAGAAAAAAAAGAAAGGCTGCTCTCTATAGTGAGCTGAATGTAGATATGAGCTGACTGCCAGGATGGTGTTGGAAGTTCTATTTTTAAACAGCTCCCTCTGTTTGTAGTCCACAGATTTCAGACACTATAAGGAAGCTGCTGAGAGAGGACTGGTTTCTCTCTTCCAGAGTGAGCTCGACAGAAATGCTCTGGAATAAGGGAAGAAAAGGAGGAAGAGGAAGAGGAAGCTCATCCATTATTTTTCCATCACCTTGAAGAAAGCGCTTATCAGATGTGACAGAGGCTTCAACAGGTAATAACAATTATCTTCCCTCTTGGTGGGGGGACCTGAGCTTTTTAAAAATAGCACGATAAAGGGAGAAATGCCACCATCATCAGTATTTTCGAAATCCTGAAATCTCCGTGGATGGCCAGGATTTTCTCTCTGCCGCGGCCCGCGTTAGCCAGCATTAACTGTTTCCTTCCCTTGTCCGTCATCCTGTAGCCGACTGAAAAAGGTAGATTGGTATGTCGATGGCTAGAATTTACATCTCGCTCCTGATTCTTTTTTTCCTCCTTGCCTTTCTCTAGCCCACATCAAGGGCCTGGCCTGTCACCCTAGTCATGTCCTGGGTATCTCTAGGATGTTCCCTCTTCTGTGCTCAACCGAAGTCCCAGACTGAAACGGCAGCAGCTGAGCAGCTGTCCATGGATGCTGCTTCATTTTTATTGCTTTTTCCCTATTGTGGACTGCCTGCATGCTCCCTGCATCCTTCAGTGTGTGTTGCTGTAACGGGAAGCCCAGAAATCAATATGAGTCAGTATTACAGTGGAAGCCGGTCTCCATGGTAAAATGCAGCACTCTACTAGCAGGGCCGGAGCGGACACTACTACACAGAGAGATCACCCTGGATGTCTATTTTTTCAAACACTAACGCCGAGGGACCCCACCTCCCCACCGGGGCAATTTAGTTTGTCCCGAGGCCTGGTTTGTGACTCTCTGTCTGGATGCCCCTAGGCCTCTTAGGTACTGGGGGGGTAATGGGAGTTGGTTAGGGCAAATTCTGCCGGATGTTAGTCTGTTCCCAGGTGTTTCTTGAGCACAAGAAAATGGAAATTAATCTGGCCAGCAGATCTGGCGGAGAGACAGCCACGAAGAAAGCATCTTCTAGCCATGTGATCATCATCTGCATTATGCTTTGTTAGACCAACTGGGAGAAGCTATGTGAGTCGGGGAGGATTTGGGGGGACCATGCCTCTCGACCCAAGCCTCGGCAATTCCACTCACACCCCAGCAGACCCCGGCAGCGGCAATAACGGTGGCGGCGGCCGTGGCGGCCGAGCCCCCCTCGGCCTCGGCCACTGCGTCGTCCGGATCTTGCTCCTCTCCGCCCTCGTCTGCCTCTCCCTCCTGGGCAACGTCGCACTGTTCGTCGTGTTCCAGCGGAAGCCCCAGCTGCTGCAGGTGGCCAACCGCTTCATCTTCAACCTGCTGGTGGCGGATCTGCTGCAGACAGTGCTGGTCATCCCCTGGGTGATGGCCGGCTCCCTGCCGGCGCTGTGGCCCTTGGACCAGCGGCTGTGCGCCACCATGGTCACCCTGATGCATCTCTTCGCCTTTGCCAGCGTCAACACCATCATCGTGGTTTCCGTGGATAGGTACCTGGCCATCATTCACCCCCTCTCCTACCCGTCCAAGATGACCCCCCAGCGGGGCAACGTGCTCATCCTCGGCACTTGGCTCTGCAGTGTGATCCAGAGCACCCCACCCCTGTATGGCTGGGGGCAGATCGCCTTCGACTGGCGGAACGCTCTGTGCACGGTCGTCTGGGGCTCCAGTGCTTCTTACGCGGCTCTGAGTGCTGCCTCTTCCTTCCTGTGCCCGGTTGCTATCATGCTGGGTTGTTACGGGATGGTGTTTCGAGCAGCCAGGAGGCAGAACGCCCTGGTACATCCCATGCAGGCAGGCGACCCAGAGGACCGAGTAGACAACCTAGAGGACCGAACGGACGAGAGCAGCAGCAGCGGCAGCAGCACCACCGCCACTTCTGCTTCCCACCCTGCCCCTCGGATGTGCCCCGGGAGGTCCAGCGCGTACCACTGCAAAGCCGCCAGGGTCATCTTCATTATCATCGCCTCCTACATCCTGGGCATGGGCCCTTACAGTATCCTGAGCATAGTCTCTTCCGAAACTGAGGCAGCTGTCCCCCAGTGGGCATTTTCAGTCATACTCCTGCTGTTCTTTCTCCAGTGTTGCATCCACCCTTATATCTATGGCTACATGCACAAAAGCATAAAGAAAGAATTTGTCATCCTGCTGTTTCGATTTTTTTGCAAAAAGGTGCAGCCACAAAACTCCACCTCAGACCCTTACTTTACGGTGGCGGATGGCAGAACTTTCCCTTCCCATTTCTCCACCACTTCGGCCTGGAAATCCTAGTAGATGGGATGAGCCTCTCCGAGTCGACCCGGGACTGCCCGCTGAACGGCCGACGTCAGAGAAAGCAGAAGGACTTCTCGAAACGGGCTGGCCTCTCGCACGTGTCACTGGTCACCGTCCGTCTCGCTACGATTCACGGCAAAGGACATTACGACAACCGATTCTCTCCACAGGCTAGGTAGGTAGAAGAGGGTGGAGGAACTGGAGAAGCTTCCTGCTGCTTATCAGAGTTTAGACTTGGCGACCCTTACTGGGATTATACACCAGAAGACGACAGTAGACACTAAACACTTAAGGTAAATAAATAAGGGCTATCCATTCTGGAACTGTTTTTGGTGTTTTTTGTCTTTTACTGGAATTATCATGCTCCATCTCGGAAGGGAGAGTGCCACCTGGAGATGCACTGATTTTCATCTCCCAGGAACGGAGTAGGCCCGGTCGGCCGCTTATTTTCAGTGGAAATGCACCCAGTGGCTGGAAATACTCATAGGGCAGACTGTTTTCCTGTTTCTAAATGATTAACAATATGAGGCAACAAGTGGTTTCAGAACAGGGAAAAACACAGAGCACTGTACATTTAGATTGAAGGTAGGAAGGCTTCAAGGCAAGTAGATTTGTTTTCAGGAAGGATTTCATAGAGAAGAAAGAGATTGTAGGCTATGTATTAAGCAGGATGTTGTTACAAGCCAAAGGAGAGACAAACAACCCAGTTAAGACTTCAGTGTTGTAAAACTTGAACTACCTGTAAGAGTACTGACATCAGAAACTTGTATTTCATGCTTAGAGCAACTTAGCCATTAAGCAACTTTTAAAGAACAAAATTCAAGTCAGGGGAAGCAGCATGGCCTAGCGGAAAGAGGACAGGCCTGGGAGTCAGAGGCCCTGGGTTCTAATCCTGGCTATACCATTTGTCTGCTAGGTGACCTTGGGCAAGTCACTTAATTTCTCTGGGCCTCAGTTTCCTCATCTGGAAAATGGGAGTTAAAACCTACTCCCTCCTACTTAGATTTTGAACCCTATGTGACTGTGTCTTACCTGATTAACTGATTAACTTGTATCTACCCCAGCACTTAGAACAGTGCATGACAAATAGTAAGCGCTTAAGAAATACCATTATTGTTAAGTTGACTAAAAATGTTCATTCATTCATTTAATCGTATTTATTGAGTGCTTACTATGTGCAGAGCACTGACTAAGTGCTTGGAATGTACAGTTCGGCAACAGATAGAGACAATCCCTGCCCAACAACGGGCTCACGGTCTAAACAGGAGACAGACAACAAAACAAGACAAAATAAGTAGTTTATTGCCTTTGGCAACCTTAATGTCTCTTCATGAAGCTTCAAAATTTTCTCAGAGACAGTTGCAGTTGTGGGAAAGTTCCCCACAGGAGAGGGGACAATACGCTAGTATGTGTCATTAAAATCCGATTTTACATTACAACCGGTTCCCCGGTAATGATAGGCAGCCATCTTGAACCAAAAGCACATCATTAAAATTGTATGAATAGGAAGTTTTTCTGTTAGAATAGGAAAAAAAAATCTTACACTTTTGGCAAAATTCCTACTTCTTTCTTGGACCTAGAGCAGGAAGAGTGGCAAACTGCACCAAGGAAATGTTTGGAAAGGGAATTAACTAAGGAATTAATATATTATATTAAGTGTGGTTCTTAATATAGAAACCATTTTTCAGCTTACAAAAATTGTTCATCAAAACCTTTGTTTTAAAAAGTTTCCTCCTGCTTATAGAAGAAGCTTTGCCAACAAAAGTCCCCTAACAGATCATCATTGAATGTATCTGCATGAGTTGAACTACTTGGCAGTTTGAACAAGTAAAGGAAGTTAGTGAATCTCGCTAACTTCCTAGATAAACAAACAACAGCCCCTTTTTCACCGTAACTAAAGGGCAGTTGAGAATCCACAATTAAGTTGGCCTGGTACAAACAAGATATTTTTGTCACAAGACTGCTTTCTTGGGAGTTTTGTTTTTTTTTGGATTGGTGACTGTTAGGGGTGAAGGGGACACTTATGTTCCCCTTCAGCCCATCACCAGTCTGCCTGGATTCGGGGGACTACTGTGAATCTCAACTCCAAGCTGGTCTTGAGCAGGGGATGGGGAGAACAGGAGGATAGGGCTGACGAGTAAAAGAATCTAAATTATTCTGTCAGTCAGGAGCTGCTGCTGACTCTGGGCTCCTGAGATGCACTTGTTGGAGAGACTAGTGCTGTGTACCCCTTTGATGTTTGCTTTGCCTACATCATTCTGAACTGCTCTCACTTTGATGGCATCAAGAGTTTGGCTGGACCTGAAGAGAAATATGGCCAAAACAGTACTGTCAAAGGAAAATAAATCTCTCTCCAAACATACTTGCTCCTTGTAGAAGGGAGCCTCTACCAGTCCAGTCCCACCTTTTATACCCAGTTTAGCAAACTATTCAGGAAAAAAGAGTGAAACAAGCAGATAGAATCAACAGGGCAATCGAACAATTTGGTTGGGAAACGTTTGCCTCATATAAACCCAGCCCAAGACTCCAAACAGTATTTTATCTCCTTTTCAGGACAGAAGTGCACTAGAAATTACTTTGTAGAACATACTTTGGGCTCAATTTTCTCACTATCACCGATGGAAATGGTTTTGGGTCAAAAAAATTACATAATTGTGTCCCTAGAGTCCATGCGGCTACTGTTCTGACTCTCATCCTCGCTGATTACAGTAGGAAGTGGAAGAGAAACTTGACTGCAAACTGGGGTGACAAATCAGTCAGCATTCAAGAAAAACAACACCTAGCTATTAACCAATCTGTGGAATGGATTCAAATTTTATCACTAGCCCAAGTTAATAGTGATTAAATGGAGTTAAAGCAGATTTTGTAAAGTATTTCTAACCCTTGGAGTTTTCCCTTCATTTTTGTTGTCTACTTTATAAACATATAGTTTAATCACTAGATTGTAAGATCCCTGAGGATAGGGATCATATCTACAAACTCTTTTATGGTCTAGTGGAAAGAGCACAGGCTTATGAGTCAAAGGACCTGGGCTCTAATCCGTTATGACACTTGTCTGCTTTGTGACCATGGGCAACTCACAGCTTCTCTGTGCCGCAGTTACTTCATCTGTTAAATGAAAATGAAATCTTCCTCTGTCCTACTGTCGGCACCAGGTGGGACAGGGACTATGACCAACTTGATCATTTTGCATCTACCCCAGCAATTAATACAGTGCCTGGCACATAGTTAATGCTTAAATACCATAATAATAATTATTTTTCTCCCAAGCTCTTAGTATATTGCCCTGCACACAGTAAATAATAAATACCAGTGAGTGATTAAGCTAGCCAGAAGTAGTTTGGCCTAGTAGAAAGAGTAAGGGCCTGGGAGACAGAACCTTGGGCAAGTCACATAACTTCTCTGTGCCTCACTTCTCCTGTTCTCCCTCCTAGACTTTGAGCCCCATGTGGGACAGGGACTGAGTCCAACCTAATTAACTTATACCTACCCTAGCACTTAAAACAGTGTTTGACACACAGTAAGTGCTTAACAAACACCATTAAAAGATTGCCAACAAAATTTTGTCTACACACATGGATCCTGCTATAAAAGAAAATTATATTTTCTCTCAATGTTCCATCAAGCTCAAGTGTTTGCCTCGGTCACCAGAAATTCAAGTGGAAATTGCAACTTTCATGTGGTTTTAAAGAAGTTCATTTTCACCGTTTATTAGATGTGAAGATTTCTGTGGCCTGAAACTACCCATTTTTCTTTAGTTTTCATTGCTACTCTTTTTGGTAATTTTTAACATTACACTAACACCTCATTAGTTTGATATACAAGGGCTCAGAAAAAATACTTTGAATTAACAGGTTCACAGTGCCTGATATTTTTGTTCAAGGCAATAGGGCAATTAAATTATCTGGAGAAAACTAGTGTCTGGGATTATAACAGAGTATTTTAAATAAACTGAAACCAGTTTAGTAAGTGTGTTGTATGCACTTTGCCATTTGAAAACAAGCAACTGCAAAAACCATTGGTACCCCTTGGCTATAAAAGCCCAGGTGTGAAATGTTTTACAGCAATTCACAAAATATTCATTCCTTTGTTTCCACAGCACTTTATAAAGGTTTATATAGAAGAAATCTCTTTATTCTAATTGCAAGTGGCTTTTGAATTAATTTGATCTGTATTCACTAATATTTTAATAAACAACGATAGGTAATGTAATTAAGAAAGATAGCTCTAAAGTATGTGCTATTTTGAATAAAGCAATAGTGGCTTAAAAAGGTTTTACTGTACTAATATATGGGGACACTATAGCTTTGGAGAGCTTTTTTTGAACATAAGCACAATGTTTATTTGCTCTGCTTGTTTAGATAAGCTCCCCATTTAACATTCATAGTAGAATGTTTTAATCATGAAAATAAAATTTTGAAAGAATACAATAGCACTCTTGGACTAGTAATCTCTCTGCATTTTGCAGTCCTGTACTTGATCAAGAGGTGGGTTTATATTGGTATAAACCAACAAAGCATATTCTGTCCCCTTTTTCAGTGACAGAATACAACATGGTGTAGTGAATAAGAGCACAGGCCTGGGAGTCAGAAAGTCATGGATTCTAATCCTGACTCCACCACTCGTCTGCTATGTTGACCTTGGGCAAGTCACTTCACTTCTTTGTGCCTCAGTTATCTCATCTGTAAAATGGGGAGTGAGACTATGAGCCCCATGTTGGACAGAGACGGTGTTCAACCCGATTTGCTTGTATCCACCCCAGCGCTTAGAACAGTTCCTGGCACATAGTAAGCGCTTAAACAAATACTATTATTAATAATAGTAATAATTAACTAGACTGTGAATGAAGCAATCAGGTTGCCCCAAGTCCTGAAATCTGTGTGCTGCATATCTTCCATTTGAAATCCAAAGTCCAAAACAAAAAGTGCCTAATATTCCAGTAGGTTATAGCTAACCATTCAAATAGGTAAAATTCATTATCCTGAGATACGTAGGTAACCAAAGGGTAATTTAAATGATTGAACTAGGGAGTAAAGCCTAGGAAAAAAATCATTTTTTGTATTTGGAATTTGTCAAATCTAAAATGTTGAGAAATTTTTTGGGATGACATCAACATTATAACTACTTAATGTACCTGAAACCTGCTAGCACTTGGTTATGTCTGTTGTTTGTTATATACCTTATATCCTGCCATGTTAAAACAAAACAGTCTTCAGTCTTAAAAACTCTCTCATCTCCTTGTGTTCAACTTTCATGTTAAAGAAGTTTTAAATGGTAGATTTTGGTTTTTTTGAAATGCTGTTGTTTTTAAAGCATCCAACAGATTTGTACTGCAGTCTCAATGTTGGCAATTTCATCTTCGAACTGACTGGCAACTCTATCCGCAGCTGCATGTAAATGGTCTTTGGAAATGAAAACGCGCTATTAGAATTCGCATGTACAGTAGTATTTACAAATGGTCACACAGCTTACTTAGAAACACACTTGGAAATTTTACGCAATTCTTCTTCCGGTTCAGGCTTAAAACCTAGCTTCACAAATATACAGTAGCGAAGTAAGATGGCTCAAGTGCTGAGTCAGGAACATGCCCTAATTTATGGTCTTGGGATAAATCTTAATAGACAGCTTCCACATCACTCTTGGTCCTCCTCATCAAAGGCCCCCAGTTGAAATGTACCTGGAGAGAGAATAATCCTCTCACTCCAACAGGATGCCCTTTGGGGAGAGGGTTGAAATCCTACCTTGAATGGGAAGAATATTGAACTACCGAAGTTCAGTCTCGGCCTGTTCTCTAAAGAGATGGGATTTTATTCTAGGACTTTCCTTAAGCATTAAGGGAAAACAAATGTTACAAGCTTATCCACTATGGCCTTTTTGGAATTCTGGAAACAGTGTGACAACCCAGCCCTCACACTTGGCTCCCCTAACACCGGCCTTTCTGTCTCTCTTAATCAACCCCTTGGTCACATCTACCCTCATGGAACTCCCCGCCCCCCCGCATTTCATATCTAACAGACCACCATCTCCTCAACTTCAAAGTCCTACTTTAAAAAACACCTCCTCCAAGAAGCCTTCCCTGACTAACCTCTTATCTCCCCAACTCTAGTCTCCCTTCTGTGTCACTCCACACCCAAAGCACTTATGTACATAACCTTATACACTGTTAGTTCCATAGCTATATTTTATTTTATTGTCTTTCTCAGTACAATGAAAGCTCCTTGTGGGTAGGAATCATGTTGACCAATTATATTCAATCAATCATATTAGAGTGCTTACAGTTTGCCAAGCACTGGACTAAGTGCTTAGTCCAGTAATAATAATGATGGCATGTGTTAAGCACTTACTATAAGCAAAGCATCGTTCTAAGCACTGATACCAGGTGATCAGGTTGTCCCACGTAGGGCTCAAAGTCTTAATGCCCATTTTACAGGTGAGGTAACTGAGGCATAGAGAAGTTAAGTGACTCGCCCAAAGTCACACAGCTGACAAGCGGCGCAGCTGGGATTTGAACCCATGACCTCTGACTCCCCAGCCCATGCTCTTTCCACTGAGACACACTGTGTCTCTGGCAGGAGAGTACAGTGTTTCAGAGTTGGTAGACACGTTCCTTGTCCACAATGAGTTCACAGTCAATGGAGAGATGCAGACATTAATATATATATATATATGTAAAAAAAATTTAAGCTATGTACGTAAGTGCTAAGGGAGGAGTGATTAAAGAGTGCAAATTTGGTGGCAATGCAGAGGGAAGTGGGAAAAGACTGTACTGTACTTGTACTCTCCTAAGGGTTTAGTACTGTGATCTGATTGCAGTAAGTGCTCAATAAATACTATTGACAAACCGTGATGATTCCATAGCAGACTCTTGCCCTTGTGACTTTTTTTAAATTATATCTGTTAAGTACTTACTATGTGTCATCCACTGTTCTAAGCTCTGGGGAAGGTCCAGTTAATTAGGTCAGACACAGTACATTTCCCATATGGAGCTCACAGTCTAAGTACGAGGGTGAACAGGTATCCCCATTTTACAGTCGAGGAAACTGAGGCACAGAGAAGTTACATGACTTGCCCAAGGTCACAAAGCAAGGAATTGGCAGAGCCAGGATTAGCACTCAGATCCTTCTGACTCCCAGGCCTATGATTTTTCCACTAGGCTTCACGCTGTTTTGAGCTTTGGCCCTCAGAAAAACAATCCACTCTCAAAGTATATACAAGCTTTCCCCAACTTCCTATATTGGAAATGAAGTTTCCTTGCCCAGTTCATTTCAAATACAACAGACCAATTCAAGCTGTTATGAACTTGGGCCATCGGAAAAACAGACCATTATCAAACTATGTTGAAGCTCCATGACTCCCCATATTGAAGTTTCTTCATCCATTTCATTTCTGATACAACAGACCAATTCATGCAAAGTTGGGTGCTGTTCTTCCATAGTCAAAAAAGACAGAACATAGACTATCATAAACAAATGCCATTAAGAAATTAACAAACCTCATTTATGCTACCCCTAAAAATTCTTCTCAATTTTGTCATCTTTATTCAGGAATTCCACACATGGCTCTCCTAAAACAGACAGGGGCGGAAGCCACAAAAGAATGATCTCTTTTGGTATTGGAAGCCTTTGCTCCTGTTTACTGATTTATAGTCCCCATACTTCGACGAATGAAGGTTGTATGGCAAGTGCCTTTTTCATGGAATCTCATAATCTATAACTCCAAATTAAATTAGAACATAGCTTCTTGTGCACAAGCAGGGTGTTGTTAATGTCCACAAATCTCCAGATCCCTTCCTCCCTCCCTCAACCCTCCCACATTATATTTCAAAAAAACACTTTTGAAGGGCCCAGCAGTCACAGGAGCTCTATGTGAGGACAATGTTTGCATATATTTGTTTCGATTGCTTGCCTTCTTACTTCTCATGCTTTCAATGGGTTTTTGCTAGAATGAAAATTTGCTTGCCGAAAGTAGTAGGAGTAGGTTACTCAAATAGTTTGTTACAAAACATTTTTATTTTTCAAGTAGGCATTGTAAAACTACTCATTTCTTCCAATATGTGCTGAATAAAATACGTCTAATTTTATCTGTCTGCATTTGAAGTTGCTATCATTTTATCTCCAGAGAATTTTATAGTAATTTGAGAATTCTGAACAATATATTTACATATGAAATAGAGAAAAAACCTCAAACATGGCCTAGGAATTGATTTATTGGGTTTGGAAAACACATAATTCTGGGAAAAGGTGAATTATTGTGTCTTTTTAAATATGGGGGTGCAAATGTTTTTTTCAATGTTTGGCTTTATTTTAGCTTTTGTTTCACATGATATATTTGTGTAGCAGTGCTTGCTCAATAACATATACACTAGAGCATGTTTATATAACTTTGCTTAACTTAGGGGTCGGGTCCAGCAATCAATCAATGGTATTTATTGAGCTCTTCAATCCAAAACTTCAAAAATTTCCAAATCTTTTGAAATGAGGACATTGTATTAACATAAGAATGATGGCACTCGATAAGCAAAAAATGATCAGGATTTAGCTAGGGTTTAGCCAGAAGATCTGGGATGCTCAGTAAAGATTCTGAATGCTGCTCAAGTCTTCACAGCATAGTCACACCCCCTAGAAATGCTTTAGCAATCCTCAAATGCAATTATTCTCAAAATTACTCTGGATTATTTGACATTTCCTTTGATCTTGAGTCCTCTCATTTTTTTATTTTATTAACTTTTGTCTTTTAAGTCTCTTGAATCCACATTGGAATTTAACAGGCAAAATGGTCCAGTAATAGAGCAGTGAAGCCATAGGGCTGAAATGAAAATAAGACCAGGTCTGCAATTGAGCTAAGCAGGTCTGCCAGGCCCAATTAGCACTCCAATATAAATCTGCCTGGAAATTATATCACCCCGCCTGAAGTGGGGGGACCAAACTAGACCATTGCTCCAGGTTCCTGCCAGTTCTGATCAATCGGTGCCATTTATCCCAACACTTAGAACAGTGCCTGGCACAGAGTAAGTGCTAAACAAATACCATGATTATTATAATTATTATTGAGGAAGAAGCCATGTGGTCTAGTGGATAGAGCATGGGCCTGGAAGTCAGAAGGACCTGGGTTCTAATCCCAGCTCTGCCGTATGTCTGCTATGTGACTTCGGGCAAGTCACTTAACTTCTTTGTGCCTCAGTTACCTTAACTGTAAAATGAGGATTAAGACTGTGAGCCCCAGGTGGGACAACCTGATCACCTATATCCCCCGAGTGCTCAGAACAGTGCTTTGCACATAGTAAGCACTTAACAAATACCATTATTACTATTATTATTATTCTGTGGGCCTCAGTTCCCTCATTTTACACAATGTGGGTTAAGACTGAGCCCCATGTGGGATATGGACTGCGCCCAATCTGATTAGCTTGTATCTACCCCAAAACTTAGAACAGTGCCTAGCACACAGAAAACACTTAACAAAAACCATGAAAAAAGATGAGACTATGCGTACTAATGCTCTAAAAATCACAACTAGTTAATAAAGTTTAAAATTCTTGATACTCAAGCTTGCTCAGAGATTAACATCCCCTCCCACCCCACAACCACTTTCACATTTCTCCATTCCCTGGTGATTTTTTTTTTTAAGGTAACAGTCGTGGGGCGGGGGGGGAGGGATGAGAAATATCCTACGAAGAAGTATCCTAAGAAGTATCCCAGGACCCTATGCCATGCTCTAGATGAGCAGGAATACACTAATAGAGCACTGGACTGGGGAAGGAAACTCGTGCCTGCACTGTTTGAGTGAACATCATTCATTTATGTTCACCAGCTGAAGCCAGAAATCTAGTTGCCAGTGGCAACCTGATGATTGTAATCACAACATTAATTTCAGATTCATATGTGGATTTTGTCACTGTCATCTTAAATTATGCCTTTTTAAAACAAGAATTATTAGTACAAATTGGAATGTTTAATTTTTTCCTGGATATTCAAAACAAATTATATACTTGACGTTTCTATAATCTACACTTCAATTTGGAAATTATTTCCAGGAAAGGAAGAGATGTTTGCCTCTTAAGACTAAAGGTACTGAGGCTTGTGTAGTAAACACACATTTTAAGGTAATGCTATAAAAATTCAGATACTTACTCATCAGTCCTTTTGTCCTGCACCTAGGCACCTAAAGCTCAATGAAGAACAAAGAAGGTTCTGCCTCAGATCTTGAGAGCTGAGTGGTCAGGCGGCACAGGAAACAAAGTCAAAACAAAGTGAATGGTTTAAGGAGCACCTTTCCAAAAATAAAACAGGATATTCTGTTTAGGGTACTAGTTATGGCCAAGGTGGCTCAGGAGTCAAGTTAAAAATCAATGTTGTACGAAAATCCCCCACATGTAAGAGAACTAGAGTTGAGGCTTCAGATGATATAACATAAGACCTGAATAACATACAATCCTTATGATGATGTGGGTGGGTGTAATAGAAATGCACAAATGCCTAAGGAAGAGAATACCCAGTGAGTTTCATTATATATGTATATACATGAACTTGCAACTTTTGTATTCCAAAAGGTGGTAAATCATAACACTTGGAAGAAAAGATAGGAATCAGGTGAAGGCGTGTGGTTTTATTTGAACAAAAACAGCAGTATTTGGAATTTAATAAATCCTACATTATGCTAAATGGATTTTCAATTGCAAAACGATAAACTAGCTGTAAAGAAGGTGCAGTATATTCTGTACATAATTTCAAATTTTAGAAAATTCACATTTTACATAAGATTTACCAGACATATTTGATTAAATAATCTGTTGCTCTAAACAAAAAGGAGGGCAAAAAATGACAATAATTTCTGATTTAAATTTTGTTTAATCCTTGTTCAATTATTTTAAATTTACTCTGGTATTTGCAAATGACTAGATTATTTTCCAAGAAAGTGTATGACTGACATAAATCTGTTTGCTTATGCTTATCTTCCATAAAAATCTGTATTTTGTGCCATATAAACTGCTGCTCAGCTTTCTTTTTAAGTTTTAAAATAATTATACAAGGTTTCTCACTACATGGTAAAAAAAAATATATATGTCCAACAGCAGGGGAGATATATTTCTAGGATTTCTTGAATTCTTCAATCCACCTTCACAACACTGTATATCTTACTAACAAACCAGAAGCAGGCAAAAAATCCAATCGTCCCTAAAACGAGAAGAAGAATTTAGGTTAATAAGTTGCAGAGCAAATCAAAATAATGAAAATAAAGAAATCCAACTTCTGAGCAAGCCATTTTTCCTAAAGATCTCAAAAGAGGCACTATCAAACACAATTTTCAAGACAGCTCAGTGAGAAAGTGAGCACTGCATGGCTTGATGGATAGAGTACAGGCCTGGGAGTTAGGAGGCCCTGAGTTCTAATTCTGACTCCACCACTTGTCTGCTGCAGGACCTTGGACAAGTCACAACTTCTCTATGTCTCAGTTACCTCACCTGTAAAATGGAGATTAAGACTGTGAGCTCCATGTGGGACAGGGATTGTGTCCAATCTCATTAGCTAGTATCTACCCTGGCACATAATACAGTGTGTGGCACACAGTAAGTGCTTAGTAAGTGCTTAACAAATACCATAAAACAAGCAGGGCAATGCAATCCTCTGAAAAAGAATATGATAATTTTATTAGGACCGAGATATTCTGATGAAAGAAATGAAAATGACTAATCTACATATACTCTTGAAATCTGGATACCAAAAACAATGTAAACTCAAAAAAGAGGCTTTTCTGGCTTGCATTGTATAATAAAAGCTTAGAACTTGTTATATGATTGAGATAGAAAAGATAAATATTTTTTTAAATGTATTTAAAAATAGAGTAAGCAAGCCTTGAAAACCTTGCGCCATCATCAAGTTCTCAAGTTCTCAAAGATGCAAAGGATTTTAAATTAAGTCTCAGAATTTATGCAAAGTTAAACTTCTTTAGGCTAATACTGTAGCAGTCTAATTTATGCTGGAGAAAGTTTGGCCCTAAACAAAGATAAGGTTCAAATGACAGAGACTGCTCTGGGCAGGCCCTTTGACCATACCACTGGGGAGATAGCATGGTGCATTGGAAGAGTGCCAGTTTTAGAGCCTGGGTTCGAGCTTAAGCTCTGCCACTGGCCTTCTGTGTGATCCCGGACCAGTCGATTAACCTCCCTCTATCTCATTTTCCTTATCTGAAAATGGGGCTAATGCCTGGCTTTCTATCTACTGCACAGGGGTGTTGGAAGGCAAATATGAGATAAGATATCTGGGGGTACTTTGGAAATAAAAGTGCTGTGCAAATCCACAGCATTATCTTCTACCTTGACTATGCCACATTCTTTAAACCCCAGCCTTTTTTCAAGAAGCTTTTGTCACATTAAGAAAAAAGGGGTGGAGCACCACACCTTCCCCAACCGATCACATTTCCATTCTAAACAACTAATGCATCCTTGCCATTACCTCTTTTCCCGGCTAGCCAACCAATATTTAGGGAAACATGGGAGGCAGCGTGGTCTAGCGGATATAGACCAGGCTGGGGAGCCAGAGGACCTGGGTTCTAATTCTGGCTTCACCACTCTGCCCGCTGTGCGACCTAGGGCAAATCACTTAACTTCTTTGTGTCAGTTTCCTCAACTGCAAAGTGGGAATTCAATACCTGTTCTACCTCCTACTTAGACTGTGAGCCCCATGTGGGATGGTGGCGGTGTCCAATCTAATTAACTTGTATCTACCCCAGCACTTAGAACGGTGCTTGACCCATAGTAAGTGCTGATGTACCATAAATAAATATTTAGGAAAACAGTGACTTGCATTTTTCAGAGCAGTAGCAGCATTTACTGAGCACCCATCTGGTGCACTGCATGACACTAGGTGCTTGGGAAGTACAGAATTACAAAAAGTAACACTTTTCCCGGACTGCAGGGAACTGGGGGAACAAACTTAAAAACATGTACAACTAAAAGGGTCAAGGATCTATGTGAGTGCTAATGAGGGTGTGAATTCATCAGTGCTACAGCTGTTTGGAGGGATGATATGGCTCAGAGTGCTGGGAAATTACATGAGGGAAAGCTTGCTGGTGGTGACCGAATTTAAGGGGTGATCTGAATGTGGAGGGAGCTATGATCTGCCTGATGTGAGGATTAAGTGGGGCACACTGTAAGGGGATGGAGGCAAGGGAATCAAGAGCTAGGTACAGATGGCACGGGAAGAATTAAAACAGTGGAAGTTGGGGAACAGCTGGAGGAGAGAGCAGATAGGTAAGGTGAGGCCAAACGCTGGAGAGCCTTAAAGCAGCTGTGAGTTTTTATTTGATGCAGATAGGGAGAGGGAGCCAGTGAAAGATTTTGGGAAGAGGAAAGACAGGGGTGGAGGGATACTGAAGGAAGGGAACCTAAATAATGCCTTCTCCATGTCTAATTCTTTTAGTTTTGAGCCTTGCGCTAAAAGTGGCTCATAAGTATTTGATGGTGGCACAACAAGAGCAGGAAAACAAAAGTTGAGGGTAGGAATCGTGTCTGCTAAATCTATTGTACTGTACTGTCCCAAGAGCTTAGTACTGTGCTCTGTATAGAGTAAAGTGCTAAATTCCGCCAGGTGGCCATTATCCATTTTCATTAGCATTTCCTTCTGTTGAGGATTCCAACTCTCCCATAACCATTCATTTGAAATGGTAGATTGGGCTAACTGGTTGTGCTTTTAGAAATGACCAATGACTAAGAAAGCTGATAAACACAATTGATTGATTTTTGGTTGGCTCACACTAGCTTGAGAAACACTATCTTGGTTGTCAAGTTGTGCACACAAGCACATTCCCAAATGTGTATGTGTGTATTCTAAAATAGTGTACTATTCAAAAATTTCACTCCATACTCAAATCCCATCGGCATGCTACAGCATATTAGTTGGAGAATTTTAATCTTGTTCAAGGTCTGGTAGAGGCGGACAATATAGAATACAATTCTCAGTCACTGCAAGTCACCTGATTTGGAATAATTCTGCTAGAAGGAATAGCTCGATGAAGGGCACTGAACTAAACACTTGGGAAAGTCCAATGGAGTAAGCAAATCCAATCCCTGCCTTCAAGGAGCTTAAAAATTTAACTTTAAAAGGATAGATTACCAACTGCTAAAATCAAAGGACTTTGAGGCGAACCTCACTAATTTTTTGAACTTAGAGAAGGCTGGTTTCAAAATGCAAAAACCTGCAGTTTATTTGCAAGAAGAGTTTAATAATTTGCAACATGAATAAAAATAAAATCCAAGGGACATGGGTTACCAATGAAATTCAAGTCAAGTAGGAATGAGCATTAAGCCCCATCAACAGATAGACTATGCTTCAGAAAAGAATGCTCAGAAAAGCTTAAATGAGACATTTTCTCTTGAACTCTGACCTGATCCGCTACCAAGAAGTTACATTATTTTGGCAGGTGTTCCTACAAAAGTCAGTGTAGCTGCTATCATCAGGAGACCCAGAGTGAGATTCGAAGGTCCTTCAAAAGTATAGGAAAATAAGTGGAGTTGACTGAATTGACCCAGAAAAAGGTCGGAGCAAACACAGTATGTTGTTCTGCACACAGTAGGTGCTAAGTAGATTCAATCGAATGACTTAACAAACACAGCCCAGGATTCCAAAGGATGGCAGGAAGATGAGAGAAAAATAACTATAAACTTCCCCATTCAGACACTGGTTGAAGTACCCTTTCCTTTGATACTACTTCCAATTCCTTCCCCTAGTTTCTACTAGGATTAGGAAGCCCCTGTCTCTACTCCTTCGGCAACTGGTCACTCACCAGAAGCAAGCTCTGCTCCTCTTCTCTCGCACAGTCTCTCAGGCTTAGGTCCTTCCCGCCCCTGCCATTCTTCATTTTTTACCCTTCCCTCTGACCTCGTTCCTGCCTTTCCTGTCATCCAGCACTTCTAGCAAATTACCGCCTAGAAACTCTCACCCAGTCTGAAAGTTTGGTGGTGGCGACCCAGACAGAGAGCACCACCTCTTCAGGAGACATAAGGCAAAACCACCAAGTTGAAAAACTGAAACACATTGGCAAAGAGTGAAGATACAACAAATTGGAGACGGTATTACTAGCAAAAAAATCTTGCACATTTTATCTGACTTTAAGAATTGAGATTTATGCTCTGTATTAGAAAAGTGAGGCAATCAAGCTGGCATTACAAAAATGGATTTAGAAAATCATTTTGCTGATTATGTAATGAGCAAATGCACTTTAGCAGCCAATGCATTTCAGGGTGGTCTTTAGTCATTTCTTAGGCACAAAAGGCCTAGTAATCTTAAATCATTTATTTAAGAGCAATTTACTTATTAGCATTTTGAGAGTTTCACTATTAAGGTTTAGAACTGAAAATGGCAATTGTATTGGCATTCAATTTGGCATTAGTCCTTACCTAAAGGACTGACTGAGAGAAGATGAGGGTAGGATGAAAGGGGACAATAGTCCCTTTAAAAAGTACATGCCTATCACCAGCAAGAAGACAACTGAAAAACAGAAGCGCCCACAAGGAGAAGTAGACAGACTAAATTTGAACTAAAGAACTTACATGATAACTCCCAAAATCCGGGATGCTTAGGGCCCTGTGCACTACCAGAATTCTTATTTTCCGGATTGCTGAGTAAGTTCTGTTCCAACACACAGAGACAACCTCTTCTACCCGCTGCTTTAAAGCAGTGTGGCTTTAAAGCACTCAATCACCTTGCCCTCTCCAACCTTACTTCATTTATTTCCTACTACAGCCAAGTCCACACACTTCCCCTCTCCAATGCCAACCTGCTCACTGTACCTCTATCTCGCCACCGACCCATTGCTCATGTCCTCCCTCTGGCCCGGGACCCCCTCCTCCTTTCATCTGCGACCAACCACAACTCTTCCCACCTTCGAAGCCTTCTCTGGAGGCTAAATCTCATTTCCCCTACTCCCTCTCCCTTCCGCATCGTCTATAAGCACTTGGATCTGTACCCTCTAAGCACTTGATATTCACCCCCCTCTCAGACCCTCAACATTTATGTACATTTCTGCAATTTAATGAGTTTCCCCCACAAACTCTTTGTATTATACTCTCCCAAGCACTTAGTGCAGTCCTCTGCACACAGCAACCACGCAATAAATACCACTGACTAATCGACCGCAGGAGCACATAGACACATATAACCACGCTTGGGTCCTCTTTCCGTCTTTCTCCCTCACCATCTCCCTCTCTCATGCCATGCTCTCTGCCTGGTTCAGATTGCCGCACAGATTGACCCAACCACAGGCAGTGGTCACCACTGCTGCTGAGAGACACTCTAGGGATGCATGGTGCTCTCTCCAGGTTACGAGAGCGAAACATCTAAGGCTGCTCCCTGGTGAGCTCTTCTCATTTCTGGAAGGCTTGCAGGGCACTTCTATTGGCATCTGGGGTCTCCCGAATATTTTAACGGTATAATTATGGTTCAGAGTCCATTAGCATCGTTATTAAAACCTCCAACACACACAGTAACTTCTTTCACACGTGAAAAAGTCAGCTCATTCTATATTCAAGTGGACAACTAAGAGATATCTAAAGGAATGATCATTATGAATACAGTCAATAATCTGTATATAAATTATCACTTTACCAACCGTAAAAAGCTAGTTGGAATCTGCAGAGCAGTAGTATTGAAGGCTTAGGCGTCGACAAGAAGAAAATCTAACCTTTAAACTGCTTATTGCAGATATGTACAATAAACATCATTATGGTCTATAAAGAGATAACTTTCACACCAATAAAGCTTAACAAAAGAAAGATTAATAAGGTTCACATTACAGGAAGCTAATTATATTAATTCTGATTTCTGAACCAGATTCCCCTCATTACTCCTTGTAGATAACTTAAATGGCACCTTCATGGACTGAAAGAATTAATGCACCTTCCAAACATGCAACTTCATTATCGGAAGTAGTTAACACACTAGTTAATGCTAACTCACTGGGAATCCAGGGTGTACTCATGGCTGGAATTTTCAAAATTCCTTCTACCCTTTATTTTTTTTAATGGTATTTGTTAAGCTCTTACGATGTGTCAAGCAGCATTCTGAGCCCTGGAGTAAAAACAAGGTAATCAGGTCGGACACAGTCCCTGTCCCACCCGGGGCTCACAGTTCATGGATCAAATTCCCATTTTACAGTTAAGGAAACTGAGGCACAAAGAAGTTAACTGTCTTGCCCAAGGTCACGCAGCAGACAAGTGGCAGAGTCAGAATTTAACTTTATATTTTAACTGCTTTGAGCCAGAATTACCAGAATTTTGTAATTACCACTGAGGTCTACACTCATACAAATTTGCTTAAGTTAGCTTCTAAGTTCAAGAATCTTTAAAGGCCATAAGATGCAATTCAGATTGTTTCTTACTGTAAATCCCAACTTGTACAGCTTTAATATGAACAGTTGTGGATAGATGTTCCATGTAAGAGGCTAGCTCTTTTCTCTGAAATTATTATTGTTCTTTTCTATTTCATTTGCCAAAAATGGCATAGTTTGGTTGCAAAGTCTACATAAAATTAAAATTGTGAATGAATGAATGACTTAAACAACTAAAAATAAGCATGTAGGTTTTCGCAAAAAGGATGCAATTAGTATATTAGGCACTCAGCAGGGGTTTAATGCCTATTGGTAATAAAAATGCTTAGCAATAATATTCACAACAATGAGTTTCCTACAGATAATATTAAGGCCACATATTCAATTAATCAAAAATCAGTTGCCTATTCCCTAAACAGCTACACAATGGGATAGGATGGGCAAGAAATGGACTCCCCGCTCTCCCAGTAATGTGCAAACAATTTTAAACTTATCAAGTTATATCTAACATAAATTCTGATTTCTAACAGGAAATTCTCCATTGTCTAATCTGTCCTATCCAGAATCACAAAGAGTTTTGGACTAAAAATTTCAATATTGCCAAAGGTACAGGAATTTAATTTCTTTCAAAAAACTTTTATATTTAATAGACTCAGAATTCAGTATCAATTTTCAATGTACTTTAATATTAATGACCATGCTTTATCAATTTCAGAAAGACTAATGAGCACCACCTGATTCAGTGAATGGTCACTGAGACGGAGTGGAAGCCTCTTTTTTAATTTTTAGAGCTTTATGTAATTGTCTGACATTAATAAATTTTGTCCTTCAGATCTCAGTAATTAGGAACATTTTACTAATCAATCAATGGTATTTAACACACTCTGTGCACAGCACTGTACTAAACATTTGGGAAAGTACAATACAGTACAATACAAACTTTTGCTTTTTCGTTTAATGAAGAAAAAGACATTCAAAACATGGACTTATTATAAGAAAACAAATAGAAAGGCTCTCTGCACTTGGCTGATACTTCTTCTGTACCTTAAAAGCTCCTTGTATTCTGCTGGTTTCAGTCTCTACACAGTGGTGGGTACTTCAGATTTAACGATTCAAAACACAATCTACAGTAAGATCAAAACTCAATTTTGAAAATAGCATTAGCTCACAAGTGAAAATTATATTCAAAAAGAGAGGTAACTTTAGAGCTGTGTTTTGACTAAATCCAAGACTTCTCTTTCTACTAGGTATAAGATGTATATAATCATAGCAAATAAGTTAACAAACATTTTCAATTTCCTGTGCAGTGTGGTCAAATGAAACCAGTTTCTCACACAATGGCATAAACATTTATTGTGAGATTTCTCCATTGTAATACTGCAATGTTTTCCAATTTTATTATACACTAAACAGGCTTTTTGAATTTTATAATGCGGAAGTAGCCTCTCAGCCAGCATCAGCTCTTTTATTTTGAAATAGGTCTATTATAAATACCTGTTAGCGTCCACAATCTCACATTGACAAGAAATTCATAGATTTTTCTTAAATAGCAATAGACTTCAAAAGTTGCAAGAGAAAAAAAAATCACATATCATTTAAGCTCCAATTACAATAGTAGGGCCAAAGAACAAATTCAGTACTTGAAGGTACAGCTTCACAACCAACATCATCACCAGCAATTACTGAGTGCTAAAAGTAGTTCCATGGTCTCTGGCCCCAAATAATTTCCAGAAATATTAATCAAAACAATTCTTCTATCACCACATCACATTAAAATTCAACTGAAATCCCTAAATAAACTGCTCAGAATATCACCAAAATCAGATTATGGCACTGTGTCTAGTCACATACCCCAAAAGGAATGCCATGCTTTTAAATCACACTTTGCTACAATGCTTTTAACATCTGCAAAAGGCAAAGTGGGTTTCTGATCACTCAGCAGACACCACAATCACACTAAAATAGTCTCTGGCCCAAATATAGAATCTACTTGGCCATAAAAACAGTTTTTGGCTGGTCAACAGGTCTCTAAAGAACTATTTTGCCCTAACAGAGTTGGGTCCCCTTTAACACAACAGTAGCCCTTGTCATGGTGAAAAGGCTTTTAACATTTAGAACATGGGTTACAATGTCATCTACAAAATAGGAATTTTTTTTTCACATCCTTAAACCCTAACACTTGCCTTCTAAAAGGAACACGCTTGATATTAATGTCAAATCGCTAAGTGTCTCATAAAAAGACCGATGAAGGGAAAGATTTACAAACCACTACTCTGTTTAGGATAAACTGGCCTTTCCGTAAGATTGCCACAGCTAAAGCTTTTACTAGCGAGCTCGACAACAACGTTTGATAATCCATCCATATAAGAAAGGTTGGCTCCATTTTCCGACGCAAATGGTTGGGTGAACGGAGAGCACTTCCAAACCCCTGCACAGTGCCGCTCCCTAACTATTTCTGGCCAAGCAAAGGGTCACTAGACATTCTTTCGAGGCCAGGGGAGGGCTAGGGTCAGAGGGACTGTTCTGCTTGGGCAGTGATTCTGCCATTACTGCCGAGCATCTGGAAAGAGTTCTTGTGTGTAATTCCTAATGTGCCTCTTTGAAATACATTAAACCATCATCCATGTCATGACCTGACCAATGCCACATCAAAAGGCCAAGGCACTCTCTGATCCCTGAAGTGCAGGGCTCCCTAGGGAGTACTGGTCTAGTAGGGTCCCTTTCCCAGGAATCGGAAAGCTAGTGGAAAGTCTGGTGGAGAAGCTGGTGGTGAAAAGTAGTATGGTTTGGTAGAAAAAGTACGGCCCTGGGTTCTAATCCTGCCTCTGCCACTTGTCTTCTGGGAGACCTTGGGTAAGTCACTTCCCTTCTCTGTGCCTCAGTTACCTCACCTGGAAAATGGGGGATTAAGACTGTGAGCTCCATGTGGGATTTGGACTATGTCCAACCTGATTAGCTTCTATCTACTCCAGCGCTTAGTTCAGTGCTTGGCGCGTAGTAAGCGCTTAAAGTCTCAGGAACCCCCAAATTGCCCTGAAACAGAAGAGTTGGCTTACATCAAACTAGATCCCAACAAGAAGGCCGACAGGTCAGGGTAACCTCTCAGTACCAAGACAAGCCAGTGCTCCATATTCCATAGCAGCCCACCTGACCCAGGGTTGACTATTAGAGTGCAGACTGCTCCCTGGGCTGCCAATTCAACGGCTTATCTGTCTCAGATTTTTATCAAGGGGATGAAACAATGCTGTGTTACCTGTTGCCTCTCCAGGAAAAACATACTTGGGCTCCCTGAAGAGATGGCTTAATATGATTTTTTATGGTATTTGTCAAGGACTTACTATGAGCCAACCACTAAGTGCTGGGGTAGAGACAAACTAATTAGGTTGGACACAGCCACAGTCCATGCCCTACATGGAAGGACTACCTTAATTTCATTATACAGATGAGGTAACTGCAGCCCAGAGAAGTTATGTGACTTGCTCAAGGTCACACATCAGACATGTGGCCAGGGTTAAAACCCATGTCTTCCGACTCTCAGGCCCGTACTGTCCACAAGGCCATGCTGCTTCCCTTGATATTATTAATATTATGGGGGGGGGGGTGTGTATATATATATATATATATATATATATATACATATATATATACATGCACACATACACACCCCTACACATATATCTCTATACATCTATAAGTGTGCAATATATATTCTCTTAATATTTATAATTCTACCAGTTTTCATTTTAAATGAAATCAGCAAACTAGCAGTTACCTTATACTAGAACTACTAATGTACTGTTTATTTAACAAGCAGTTAAGGGCTCATCAGAACTGTTGCCAGACTTTTCAATGTGGTTTATTTGGTAACAAGGCTATTTTTTCCCCTAAATCACTTTAAAAGGTTTAAGAAATGCTAATCCAAGAGAGGTGAAAAACAAAAGCATGGAAGAAATCTATAAAATCCTGGCAAATAATTTAAACTCCAAGTACAATTAGCCCAGCGTTTTTGTAAAAAACAAAATAGCCTTTTGAAATTAATGAATACTCCGCTTTATTATTTCAAGCAGTAGGTAAAACCAATGCAGAGAAACACCAGGAAAGCCAATTCAGTGCAAGAAGAATAGGACCCCTATATGAACATATCCTTCTTCACTTTGGAAAATAATGGAGAAAAGAAAAAAAAATAGGATTAAGCTCAGCTGCCTTATGACACGTTAGCTAGACTGCATTTACAAAATCTGTTTTAATAAAAAAATATAAACATGAGGTCATCTAAAAATAGGTAGTAGTCTCCATTTAAGATGAAAAACTTGGGAGAAAAACAATCATTTTTAATGGTTTAGAAAGTTGGGTATTTATAATATAATGGCTCAACATGACATTTCACAAGTTGAATGGGGCTGGAACCCTTGACATGAATACAGCTCTATAACTCCATTAGACAAAAAGGGCATCCAGTTAGTTCACAGAGATGCACATCTCTGTTTAAATTTAAAAAGAGGAGGGTTCCCAAACTTATCCATGATTCATTTTTAAGAAAAGCATCGAAACACGTGACCAAGAAAGGTTGTGGAAAGTTGTTCTCTGAAAATATTTAAGGACAGTTCAGTTAAGTTATCTTTTTTGAAAAGTTGCAACTAGCAAGATGGCACTAGGTGAAGTAGCCAGACCCAGAACCCCTAATGTGGGCCTTGGGGTAGGGTCCCGGAGCAACCTCAGCAAGGGGGAGGAAAGCAGGAGGATGCTGCATGCCTATCCTCCCTACCCATGGTGTGTGCTCTGTATGTACTTTACTCCAAGCCTTTTGTAATGGTATTTGTTAAGGGCTTACTATCTGCCAGGCACTGTACTAAGTGCTGGGATAGATACAAGCTAATCAGGTTGGACACAGTCCATCTCCCACGTGGGGCTCACAGTCTTAATCTCCATTTTATGGATGAGCTAAAAGATCAGAGAAGTGAAGCCATTTGCCCAAGGTCACACAGCAGATGTGTGGAAGAGCCAGGATTAGAACTCAAGTCCTCTGACTCCCAGGCCTGTGCTCCTTCCATTAGCCCTTATTCTTATACACTGCCCCCATATGATAATCCTTTCCATCCAGAGGCATGCATATAGAGTCAGGGGCTTGCTCAGCTAGACAGGCCCTCTAAGGTCTAACCCCTACAGAGGATCCCTTAATAAATGTGGAGATGAGACACAGCAGTTTCGCCGCCGTGCCTTGCGTATTGATCACCAACTCCATCTTGAGCAAGGAAATCAAAACCCAAAAAGAGCTGAAAATACCACACAGATACTTTGGGAAAAATAAACCCCACACACTAATAATCAGTTGCAAAGGAATGGCACCAGGCTTCATTCTATTTACAAGGTGTCTTCACCTCTCCCATTTCTATTCGACACTTTAGATACTCAATCTCTAGACAAAAACGATGTTCTGGAATGGAAAAGCTACCAAAATCCATAGAAGCCTTGCCAGTTCCACAAACTCTCTCCAAATCGTCAAGAGCTAAGTAAATAAAAATAGTAATCCAAATTATCTCAGATACTCTATATAAGTACCAGTTTTCCAGAAACATTTGAAGCCAAGTTCATGGGTATCTGAAAAGTTAATTTAAGGAGTATGAAAAGTGGTCATTGTATACTTACCTGTGAAAAGGAAAAAAATCAAGACCATGATCATCGTGTATCCAAAGTATAAAATAGTGCTTGCAGTTCCTGTTATTTGTAGCTTGGAGAAGAAGTAATGAACTGCATAGATAAAAAGGTAAACAGCTGTAAAACTGCTGGTTAAGAATGATCTCCACCACCAATGATAATCCTGCAAAAAATAAAAAGGAAATTTCTAATTATGATTCAACAGAAGCAGAGACACAGCTACAATCCAATTAAAGTAGGCAACTACTTCCTGACAAGATGGACCTTTTTTGAACACAAGTTGCAGAGTAGGAAATAAAGAGTTATGTAATGCATAGTAGCATTGAATACGGGTGAGTGCTACAATGCAAGTTTTCCTTAAAATGAGATTTTGCAAGAATACAAATCTCTGTCATAAAACTGTGGATATGTGAGGGCCTATTTTGTGCATCACACTGTAACACAAACTGAGAAAATGTACACATTATGTGCCCCTAGCAACTTCCTGGCAAAGCCATTAGAATGGCTTTATCAGGCAGGCAGAGCCAAGGAGTCAGAGGAAGGCAGAGGGGAGAGGAGGCTGACTGGTTAGTTACACGCCCTGCCTGTTGAACGAGAAGACTGGAGGTGTTCAGTCAATAATTTTGTTTACCCAAATTTAAATAGCCAAAAGATCCTCAATCCTAATTATCTTAGAAAATTGGCATTTCAAGTGCTTTTCTCACTTGAAGAATACTTAAAGAGAACCATGCTTTTTAAAACGTAAAATACAAATATTATGCCAATCACTGAAGCTCAGATGCCTTAAAAAATTGAAAACTGGCATTTAATATCAGCACACAGATCAGGAACAACTGGGGACAAAAACATCACATTCCAGTACAATTACAAGATATCAATTAAAATAGGACCTGTTCAGTGCAATGAAGCTTAAATACGTGAAGTGGCTAAGACTTTTTTTTAACTTAATCCTATGCTAACAGCAAAGGTGGCTAATTAATGCTTTTGCTCCTAATGCAAATGGACATTAATTATTAAAAGTTATTTTAGTGTGAGACTATGAACGATACCTCAAAAAAGGTTAAGAAGCAATTCATATGATTATTTTTGTGGGACTCTTTCTTTTTTTCATTTATTCCATATGCTTTTAATTTGAATGGGAAATAACATCTCATAGAGCCTATTTTAAAATGCCCTGTGGTTGAACTTGTTCTTCTTTCCTAAATTGCAATATTTAGAATTTTTTCTACCTGAATGCCATTCGGTGGTTCTAGTAGCCCAGAAAAAAAAAACATTAAAAAAAAAACTATCACTATTTCCTAGCCTGGAAATCAGAAGACCTGGGTTCTAAGTTACCTCCACTTTGACCTCAGGCAAATCATTCAACTTCTCTGTGTCTCAGTTTCCTCATATGTTCTCTCTCCTACTGTAGACTCTGAGCCCTTGTAGGACTGAAACTGTGTCTGCCATGATTATCTTGTTTCTACTCCAACTCTTAATTCAGTATGTATAAGTGTTTAACAAATTCTACAATTATTATTACAAAGAATATAAAATGAATATTACTCTCTAATGCCAATATGTAGGGATCAACCACCTAAAATGCCAGTTTTCTCAAAAACCAGGAACCCATTACATAAACATCTATCTCTGACCCCAACAGGTTTACTATAACTTTACCTCAGCACATAGATGAAAATAGCAGAGCAGGACTGTTGCCTCCGAACATGTAATCAGAAGAATTATAAATACTAAGAAAAGGAAGCCAAACATGTAATACATCTGATGAGACCTGAAAATAAAATAAAAGCACAAGTCAACTTTAAACCAATCTTTTTCCTTTTTAAAATGAAATCCAGAAACCTCAAAATCATGTAAAACCTAAAACAATGAACTGAATGTCTTATTAAAACCTATCATTATTTCTGAATAAAGTTGGAAAGTGTATCTAGTTAAGCAACCCGAAGGAATCAATTTGCTACCTGCGTATCTTCGATCAGAACTGAGAAATATCATTAGACCTGAGTGCTATCAACAGGACTATGTGATTCATGCTGAGGTCACAGGTTTAAGGAGAAGATAGAAACAAGAAAAAACCTGAAGAACAAAAAGAGTGAGAAGAGAAAGAAAGAGAGAAGATGGAGAAAAAGGAAAATAGAGAGGTGCCTTTATTTGAAATGGACCATGTGTTATCACCAAAAATTGCCTTAGCTGTCAAGCTTAAATAAACATATATGACAGTGTCCAGCATATATTAAGTGATCAAATATTCAGTGATGACAAAAATTATATGGAAAATATAGTACTTACCAAATACTGTTCAAAATGAAAAACAGCTGAATAAAAATACAACCAAAAGGCAAGATGCCACCCATGATGATGCCAGGTAATGGTTTTGTAAAGAAGGACTGTTCTGGAATTTGTCGGGGAATCTGGTTTGTGCGTACAGGGTGTTCAATTGGCTTTAAGAGAAACAGATGCAAATTAGGCCATAATTTAAGTCAAAGTAATCCTAAGTAAAATCATTCAGCTTTTAGAATCCTGGAATTGGAAGGGGCTTCAAGAGTTCTGCAAGCCAGCATTAATTTTCCCAAAGGCAAGACTATTCGTAAACCATTCAAGACAAATGGTTGCTTATGTTTATTCTTAAAGATCCCCATAGCTAGAGACTTCACAAGAACCGTTGGAAATCTATTACAACCGATCATAACTGCCATATAACGAGACAGCATAAAAAAGTGTCATGATTCAATATCACTGAAAGTGTGAAAAACTGATGTTCAGTCAACACAAATCATTCTCTGAAAAACGGGGCTAGGACAAAGTTGAAGTTTAGAATTACGGCAAGTATTAAAATTCTGGCCTGAATTAGGGGCAACGACTAGCCCCGGCCATGGCTGAGGCACTGGGATTCAATTTTAAGTGGAGGTTAAGTGGGTTCCCATATCAAGTCCAGTTCAAACTGGTCCTGCTAACCTATCACTCTCCTCTATGCCCCCAGCCTATGGTGGCAAGGGCTTATTTCAGGACAGCGGCTCAGTTTCAGGGAGCACCAGACACAACAGTATAGTGCACTTTACAAGTGACCGCAGAGATTCAATACAGCCAAAGTTACCTTTGGAAGACAGTCACATGCCTAGCCCACTCCCCTGATGCCCGCCCACCTGCAGAGAAGTGCAGCAACCATTCTGTGTTGCAAATACTTGATACGGATGGAACGTAGAGAAGCAGCGCAGCCTAGTACATACAGCATGGGCCTGGGAGCCAGGAGGACTTGGGTTCTAATCCCAGCTCGCCACTTGTCTGCTGTGTGACCTTGGGCAAGTGACTTCACTTCTCTGTGCCTCGATTACCACATCTGGAAAACGGGGATTAAGACTGAGTCCCATGTGGGACATGGACACATCCAACCTAATTACTTTGCATCTACCCCAGTGCTTAGAACAGTGCTTGGCACACAGCATGAGCTTAGCAAATATCTTAAAAAAAACCTCACATAGTGCTGATGAGAGTCAAAACAAAATAAAACAGTAACTACAAGCATATTTTTAAGCTTCAGAGATAAAACAAAGGTATTTCTATGCCATTTAATGGTTAAAGATAGAAAGATATTCACACTTTACCTTATCTTTGAATCCAAAGTATGCACCGACAAAAGTTAATGGTACTGAAATTCCAAACCACATTGCGAGGATAGCTACCAGAGTCCCAAAGGGAATAGCAGCGGATGATCCCTTCACCCAAAGAATAAGATTCATGATGAAGAAATCAGCAAAGACAATACTGGAAGAAAAATTCAAACAAGACGTGTCCAAAAAAAAAATTAAACAAACGTAGCTTCAGGAAATGCTTGTGACATTTAATGACAGTGACAGTGCTTTCATTGAGAGGTCCAGGGCAAACCTGGATCAGTATTAAATGCAGAACTGCAAATGAGTCATATTAGGAGTCAAAACAGACCTGAGTTCACAAATTTGGAAGCTGTCAACTCAACATCAGACAAAATATTTGCCAGGGAATAAGCTGGAGAATTCAAGGTGCATGTGAGCTTGTTGGGGGCAGGGAAGGTGTCTGGTTGTTATTGTATTGTACTCTTCCTAGTACTTAGTACAGTGTTTTGCACACAGTAAACCTTCTATATATGACTGAATGAATAAGATGGTGCTTAGTATGTGAACCAGTTCCCTCTTTTGTCTCCACATCAGTCTCTGCTGCCCAGAGGGAAATTTTCCAAACAAACGACTCTCAATTCACTGTCAAGAAGCAACATGACCCAATGAAAAGATCACTGGGCTGGGAGTCAGGACCTGGGTCCTAATCGCAGTTCTGCCACTTGGAAGCTGTATGACATTGGGCAAGTCACAACTTCTCTGACTCAGTTTCCTCATCTGTAAAATGGGGATTCAATACATCTCTTTCCTCCTTCGTAGACTGTGAGCCCCATGTGGGACAGGGACTGTATCCAACCTAAGTAATTTATATCTAACCCAGCACTTATAACAACCGTTAATCCAGGCTGGACCGAGTGTTATTAACAGGTGGTTTTACAACTCGGAAACTAACACCAAATACCAACGAAGCGGAAAATTAGTGTCTATAAAAAGTAATGACAAATGGAAACCTTGAATGGATGTCCAAGCAAAGTAAATTCTATATATGATTCAATATATGCTCTTGGATCTAAAGACACATTTGGCATATTTCTTCACTCCTGAAATTCTAACTTTTTTTGGTGAAACACCTAGACAAGAGGGAGAGTCTTGTTGACTGTACATTGATATTAGAGATCTAATTACCAGTTTATAAATCAGAGTGCCCAAGGCCAAATTTTCTAATTCTACCCTAAGTTGCCTTCTTCCTCTAAGATGACAGTTCATAATAAAGGGCATGCTTTGGAAGAAAACGAAATGGAAGAGAGAACTACCATGTATAGTTGCTTACTATTGTAAATCCTGTTTGGATTAAATAATCCATTGGTGGCCTGAAAAAATTAAGGCTTCCAAAGAAACCTAATTTGCAGGAATTGCCATCAGCAGTAACTGTGTTCACTGGGTGGCTACACTGTGCCGAGCATAATTCTCGGCATTTGAGGACATTTGAGGATAAAAGTATAACGCACCGTCCCCGCTGTGAAGTTCACAGGCTACACAAGATTACCAAAATGGTTCTTTTGTCAGAAACCTTCATCACTGATGGGAGAGCTCCAGGAGACATTTCCCAACTTCTGGCGTGGGTCAGATTTCAAGGGGTAGGATGGAATCCAAACTACACTATCTCAAAGCAACTTACACAGAACTGAAATTCTATAAATCACATAGGCAAACAGTACAAAATTTTTTATCCTCTCCTCTAAAGTCAATACACAGTAGAAAGCTGTTCAGAGAAGGCTTCCAAAGAAGGTATATACAGCAATCTAAATTTTTTCAATGTACCACTTTATGGTATTCATAAAGTGCCTATTATGTGTCAGGTACCATATAAAGTGCTGATACAAGATAACCAGGTTGGATCCAGCCCATGTTCTACATTGGAGCTCACAGTCTTACTTTCCATTTTACAGACAGGGTAACTGAGGGACAGAGAAGCTATGTGATTTGCCCAAGGTCACACAGCAGACAAGTAGTAGTCAGGACTATAACACAGGTCATCCAACTCCAGGCCGTGTTGCTTCCTTCAGTTCGGAGTGTAGAACTCAAATATTCTTTCAATTGCTCTTGCCCCCAGTCATAGACATAATGAAGGCACATCTCCTCCAAGAAGCCTTCCCTGACTGAGCCCACCTCTCCTCTTCTCCCACTTCCTTCTGCGTTGCCCTGACTAGTTCCCTTCATTCATCCCCTCTCCCAACCCCATAGCACTTATGTAAATATCTGTAATTTATTTATGTATGTATATTAATGTCTGTCTCCCTCTCTAGACTGTGAGCTCGTTGTGGGTAGAGAATGTGTCTGTTTATTGTTATACTGTACTTCCCAAGCACTTAGTTCAGTCTTTGCACACAGTAGCACTCAATAAACATAAATGAATGAATGAAATGCTTTTTCAATTAAAGTGAATTTGCTTTACACCTCATGCATTCTGAATATAGTATTGTGACAATACCACTTGGGCTCTGGCTAAACTGAAAAAGAGTGGTGAATGAGGAAATTTTGATTGTTGGAAGAAAATCTTATCAAAATGTTCTTATCTAAGGACTCATTTCTACAACTATATTAAACACTACACTCATTTCAGAGATGACGCCACAGTCCACTCAACTGGAAAAGTCACAGAAAAGTTGATTGGTCCAGCTGAAGAAAAAGATGGCAATGTACCCAGAAAGTCTTTGCCAGAAGAAAAATAATTACTCTTAAAGGTACATTCTAACAACCAAACATACAGTACTCCACCCGCTGAATGATCTCCCCGACTCCCCTAGTTTTCCTTTCCCCCAGAGTTTAGGACACAACGGATTACATTAGATAAAACATCATGTTTCGGAATTCATAACCCCTGAGGGCCTTTTATAGCCTTAGCAAAGTCAGTGGCCCAGCACAGGACAATCAAAGCATCTGTTTTTGTTTCATCTCCAATGTGTGACTACCTTTCATGAAACTAAATTTATTCTGGTCCTTACACTGTTAACACAGGATTTCCTCCACAGATGAGATGTCATGTGATAAGAAAGAATTCTAACAGTATGGGAGTTATTTTAATTTCCCATATACAGGGAAGCATAAAACTACCACATAATTAAACCACCTGAGATCCCATTTTGCTTATGCAAATTCTCATTAATTTAAATTTCAAGTTCTCATATATTTTTACACAATCAAGGAGGTGATATTCTGATGGGGAAATAAACCACAGTTTTTTTCACTAAAGAATGCTTAGCATTAAAATCATGCTAATGAAATTTGTACTAAAATTATGGGAATACACCAATTCAGTCTCATCATTTCACTTTAAATTTCCTCCAGATAGAATTATCCATAATAATCACTGCGGGACAGGGCATAAAAAGCCCAAGATACTGCTGCATCACCCACTGCAATAAATGAAGTGCCTTTCTTCAGTGAAATACCTTCACTCAGTTTACTATAAAGAATTTTAGCTTAGACACTGTTTCTTGGAAAGTGCCTTAAAAATGCTAACAATGTCACTGTTTATAAAATGAGAAAATAATACCTATCCTATCAATCAGTGGTATTTATTGAGCACCTACTGTGTGTAGCACACTGTATTAAGCATTTGGGAGAGTACAATACAAGAGAGTTGATAGGCACAATCCCTCCCCCTAAAGAGTTTATAAATTATTGGGGATAGGCATTAAAATGAATTACAGACTATGCAAGTATTTCTCTGTTTAAACCATGCAGTATTCCACTTAAGGAAATGATCTGAGAAAAATTGGCTAGTAGACTTTTATCCCACAAAGTCCATTTTCTTTTCCTTTAGAAAACCTATCACTGAAGCATATGCATATGAATTATTAATAATATTATATTTTCAGGTTACTACATGTCCATTTAATATATCACCTCTTCAAGTCATTGAATGATCATTTACTGGCTTCAAAAAATGCAGTTTAAATCCAACCACTTGCTTTCTACACTCAGGATCAGCAATCCTCTTTCTTTAACACTAGCTTAATATTCAGGCCACTGCCCTTCCTTTTCACTGCTATCATTTTAAGTTCCCTAATTCACTCTCTTGCCCATCCCTGCTTATGGAGCAGGGGCATGAAGGAAATCCTCCAAGTGTTGAGTTGCCAGATCTTAGCAATGTCCTCTCCTCTATTTCAGCTTGGCACTCAATGTAAAACATTGTCAATGCCTTCAAAAACTTGATGCTTAAGTTTCTTCTTAAACATCATCATTTCCCTATTTAAAATACCTAACTTTGGGGAAAACGCTATTTTAGTTTCTTACACAATAAAGCCTCATAAGAGTCTCTTTAGTGTATAGTTTCTTCTTCAAATGCACATAACTGCCAATTAAATGAAGCAGCCTGGTCTAGTTGAAAGAACTTGGGCCTGGGAGTCAGAGGACCTGGGCTCCACTCCCGGGTCTGCCATCTGCCTGCTGTGTGACAGTGGGAAAGTCACTTAACTTCTGTGTGATTCAGCTCCCTCATCTGCAAAATGGAGATTCAATATCTGTTCTCCCTCTTAGACTGTGAGCCCCAGTGGAACCTACCTTGTATGTACCCCAGTGCTTGATACAGTGCCTGGCACATAGTAGGCATTTAACAAATACCACGATCATTATTATTTTGATTACTATTATGCTGTATAAAAGACACTATAATATATTAAGCCTGGGAGTCAGAGGACCTGAATTCGAATCCAGGCTCCACCACTTGTCAGCTCTGTGACTTTGGGCAAGTCAATTCACTTCTCTGTGCCTCAGTTCCCTCACCTGCAAAATGGGGATTAAGACAGAGCTCCACGTGGGACAACCCGATTACCTTGTATCTACCCTAGTGCTTAGAACAGTGCTTGGCACATAGTAAGCACTTAACAAATACCAACATTATTATATTAAATAAAATACCCCTCTCTAAAAATCCTAACTGAAAGAAGTTCACATTTAACAAACCTGAAAATAAAGAATATTGCAATAAGTTTCTCTTCTCAGAGTAATTTCTGTGTGTAAATGAAAAGTGGAGAATAAATAGGCAACTCTTTGGCACCTAAAGTATACATGATAGCTTTTCCTTCATTTTTTGTTAAGACCCACAGGGATAACATGCAAAATTTTCAGCTGAATAAAACATAAGATTACTAACCCAGGACACAATAGTGCTGTCAGTAAAACATTTGTCTTCCACTTTTCACCTCTAAATGCTGTGGAAAAAAGGAAAATATAATTACTGCAGCAAGCTTAATTTCTTTTAATGCTTCATAGAAGAGCATGACATACTGCTTCTACAGCTATGCCACAAATCCCCCCATTCATTTTACAGAAATTTCTATTTATAGTCCTTTAATTTCTACATTTAACATCTTATGAAACACATTAACAACCGTTCTACTTACTCTTGTACATTCTAGCAGACACATAGCCAGCAGGTGTTCCCAGTAGTACCCAGAGTACGACAGCACAGGTCATTAAAGCACCTCGATTGGCAGGAGAGAGAAAACCAAGGCACGCTAGGACTGGAGACATGGAAGAAAAAATATTAGATCAATGTAAATGATAATAGTTTAGCAATTATGCAGCACAGCCATTAAGATCTATTCTACTTGTATTTCATACTGTACGAAACAGTGTATCCGGTACAGTCTAGTGTGAGTGCTAAAGATATTTCTGTTGAGCCCATGATTTTCAAAGACAAAGTCACAGGGTAATTTTTTTCCATCATTATTTCTGACCGTTGCTCCTAGGGCAATGTAAAATAATAGGTTCTCCTACTTGATAAATCAAAAAATCTAGTTCTTAAATCATGACCTATCAAAGAAAGCCACTTGACAGTAAAAGATTAAAATACAAGCTCTATCTTGTGTTTGGTATTCCAAATGAAACCCAAAAAACTCATACTTAGTTTAGATTACTCTGCAGTTCATCAGAGTGAAGATATCATTCCTTGATTTCAATATCCCATTTACATATAAATCAGTTGTTGTGCCATTGGTAGTAAAATGTATTGAGAAACTTTTCCTTCAATTTAAGACTAAAAAAGTTGCAATTTATATAAATTTTATGGGATTTAAGATTTCATTTTGCAAATCTATACCTTTCACAAGTACAGCTGTAAATTTAGAAACATTGCACAGTGATGGGAATTTTTTAGAGTCATGAACTTAAAATCCATGTAAATCGCAGGGTGGGGGCGTGGGGAATCAGAAAAAGAAATGGGCAAGTTGCAGAAAAAAAAGAAAAATCCGGGAATTATTGACTACCAGATCAGAGCCTATGATTTTCATGGATCTGGTCTAACACTTCCCTTCCCTTCCTCCCCCTCTCCCCCCGCCAAAAAAAACACAAAACTTCAACTGAGTACCAAGTATTTAGGATAAGTTTGGCTGGGGCCAAGTGATGGCTCCTGTGAGTTTCTGGAACTACACTTGCATAATACGGCTTATAAATGCAGCAACCAGCCGCTGCACTTGCCAGTGGCTATAGTTTCAATCCCCCCCCCCCCCCCATTAACCTAATCCAAAAAAGGGAGGGTGGGAGGAGTTGGAGGGAATGGCGGGTTCTCCAGACCATCACACAGCACTCTCGGACAGCATCGGGGGAGGAAAAAGCCTGTAAGGTATATTGCGAGATTCCCCTGTACCATGGTCCAAGAGGCCAGATCTGGAAGAATTAGACCAGAGTTGGAGCAGGATTTTTTGAAGCAAAACAAACCAAAAAAAAGCGCACCCATCCTCCACTTAATTTTTCCTAGGTAGGGTTGGTTCTCCTAGCTCCTCTGTTGCTGCTGGTTCCTACTGACTATTCTCTCCCCGAAATAAAAGAGATGGTCCAAAGTTCTTATGTGTCCTGAGACAAAAGCCTTGTCTCCATTTAAGCCCAACTTCCAAAATTTTCGTTTTAAGGTAGGTTTCTTGCTTTTCATACTTTAAAAGAGCAGTATGGCCTAATGGAAAGATCGTGGGCCTGGGAGTCAGAGGACCTGAGTTCTACTCCTGATTCTGCCAATTGCCTGTTGTGCATCCTTGGACAAATCACTTAACTCCTGTGACTCAATTTCCTCATCTTTAAAAATGGTTTCAATATTTGTTCTCCCTCCCACTCAGATTGTGAGCTCCATGTGGGATAGGAACTGTGTCCAACCTGATTACCTTGCATCTACCCCAGTGCTTAGAACAGTGCTTGACACCCAATAAGCACTTAAATACCATAATTTTCACTGCAAGAATTATTTCAAAACATTAAATGTCATCACATAAAAAGAGTGTCCCTTTCTTCATTAAATGTCATCACATAAAGTGTCCCTTTCTTCCCTTTCTTCTGCTGGGTTTCATTTTAAAAACACGTTCAATCATCTTACTCAGTTTTACAGATGAAATTCTGCAACGACAAAAGTTTATGAGTGCTTCTAAATCACATCATTGTGAAGAAGAGAACTTCACGGTAATGGGATCCTTGCAGGATGAATCTGTTTTCAGCCCCAATGGAGATTTCCAGGGGAAGCAGCACAGTCCTGTCTAAGTTCCATGACCCCTCTACTTGGCAGAGGCCCAGCTGGCCAATGCAGGGAGGAACATACCGCTCACAGCTTTGGACGAAGGCCCTCCTTCCAGACAAGGACAAGTTTCAGGTCACCCTGAATAGAGCTGGGACCTGATCAGAGACTCTCATTCTCTATCAGAAATGGCATTGGGGGTGGGGGGGGTGTGAGGCACCATGGCCTTGTGGAAAGAACACGGTCCTGGGAATCAGAAGACCTGGATCCTACTCCAGGCTACACCACCTGCCTGCTGCGTGACACTTGGGCAAGTAGCTTTGGTACCTGGTGCCTCCATTTCCTCATCTGTAAAATGGGGATTCAATATCTGTTCTCCCTCCATACTTAGGCTGTGAACCACATGTGGAACAGGGACTGTGTCTGATCTCATTAGCTAGTATCTACCCCAGGACTAGGTATACAGCACTTTGCACATAGTAAGCCCTTAAATACCACTATCATTATTAGGTTATTATTATTAGGAGTAAAGTGTTCAGGCTGGGATGTAGAAGGAGAGCAGCGAGGTGAGACAAGTGGATGAGTGCCTTAAAGCCAATGGTAAGGAGCTTCTGTTTGATGCAGAAGTAGACGGGCAACCACTGGAGTTTCCTGAAGAGTGGGGAAACATGGACTGGACACTTTTGTAGAAAAATGATCCAGGGAGACAAGAGGCAGGGAGGTCAATTAGGAGGCTGATAGATTAATCGAAGCGGGACAGGATAAATGCTTGCATTAACATGGCAGCAGTTTGGATGGAGAGGAAAGGGTGGATTTTAGCGATGCTGTGAATGTTGAACTGACAGGATTTAGTGATGGATTGAATATGTGGGTTGAATGAGACAGAGGAGTCAAGGATAACGCCAAGGTTATGGGCTGGTGAGACAGGACAGATGGTGGTGCTGTGTACAGTGTTGGGAAAGTCAGGGGGAAGACAAGGTTTGGGTGGGAAGACAAGGAATTCTGTTTTGGACATGTTAAGTTTGAAGTGATGGCAGGACATCCAAGTAGAGATGTCTTGAAGGCAGAAGGAAACGTGAAACAGCAGGGAGGGAGAGAGATCAGGGTTGGAGATACAGATTGGGGAATCATCCATTTAGACGTCCCAGTTGAAGCCAAGGGAGTGAATGAGTTTTCCAAGGGAGTGGGTGTAGATGGAGAATAGAGGAGACCCAGAGCTGAACCTTGAGGGACCCACAGTTGGAGGGTGGAAGGCAGAAGAGGAGCCTGTGAAAAGAGACTGAGAAAGATAAAAGATGAGGGAGAGAGTTAATCTTATATATGCACAAGGGCACCACAATTGCTGGGAAATACAATCCCTCTAGTCCTTCGGCAATGGCTCCAAAACTTGACAGGAGGCAAACATCTACCACTCATTATGGGCCCTCCATCCTACTGCCCGACCACAGGGAGTACATAGCCTATAAGTCTTAGGCTCTGATTGGATAAAGATCCTCACAGAGATTGAAGATAATAATAACAATGTGTTTATTAAGCACTGTGCCAAGCACTGAACACTAGGGTAAATGAAAGATAATCAGGTTGGATATGGTCCCTATCCAATATGGGGCTCATTATATAAGTACGAAGGAGAATAGTTATTTAATCCCCATCTTACAGATAAGGAAACTGAGCCACAAATAAGTGGCATGCCAAGGCCACACAGCAGGTAAGTGGCAGAGCTGGAATTAGAACCCTGGTCCTCTCACTCCCAGGGCTGAGCTCTTTCCACTATACCATGTTGTCATTCAGTACTATCCAATCAGTGGAGTTCAGTTCTATTTGAGAACAATGACACTCTTCAGAGAATGCCCTGCCTCCAAACAGATAGCAACTATCTCCAAAGGCTTCCGTAAGTATCTCTGCTCAGATTCTAATTATAATAGATGGACGCCAGATAAAAACTACAATTATGCTATAATTTTTATGGCTCATTATCAACTGAATGAAAAATATATAGTAGTTGGCCAGGGTTCAAATCTCTTGCTAAAACAATCTTAATAAAAGGAGCTCACATTTCCCAAAGGAGTCACAGAGAAAGTTTCAATGTTTCATTGTCAGAGGAGGTCTTTATCTCAATTCCCTGCCACGCTGCTATGTCAATTCTCAGCACCATTCCTCTTACCACTTTTTGTTAGCAGAGCACTTTACCTTCATTATCCACTACTTTGCCCCAAATTCATACACCAGACCATACCACAGGTGAGAAACAGATCATTTCCAACAAGGAAAAATGAAGGGATATTTTTACAACATAAAGCAAATTTTGCCATGCTTTTTTTTTATTTTTATCGGGTGGAGGGGTAATGAGGAGCATGGAGAATTCCTATGTAAGATATGGAGCCATCATTTCCCCAGGATTTACACTAGAGCACAGAGACTGTTTTTAAAAAAAACAAGCTCTTTTCCAGTAAAGATGATTCTGCAATTTTGCAAGAAAAGTCTACAACTTTATTTATGATGCTGTTTCTCAGAATTTGGCAATTGGCATTTCTATGGGTGCTACTTACATAAGGTAATAAATGTCATGATGAAAATTTGTGTTCCTTGACCCAAAAAGACAGACAGTAACATTCCCTTCCTTGGAGGTCTAAACACATCACCATGAACCAGCTTCCAGCCAAATTCCTCTTGGGCATCTTCCTGCACAAAAGTAGTTCTTTATTAGATGTACATTATTAAGTGCACTTTGCAAACTACTTGGATCTCCAAAAATCGAAAAACTGAAAACAATGGCTACTTATAGATTTAGCAGTACCCTGGAAACAGCATAGTTTATCATCCCAAAAAATATATTTTGACAGGTTAAGGAAGCTAAAATCCTAATTTTCTACTCTGCTTCAAATCTCTCAAACCAGCTTGTCAGACAGTCAATTCGCAGTATGTATTGAACACAATTATGCACTTAACACTGTACTAACTTATAAAATACCCACTAAATTACTATCCCAGTCTGTTAAATGATACCTCTTGAAGGGCTGAAACTTGAAAAGTGAGCTGAAGGTAAGGTTCAAGTCAAACAGTGGGTGGCAAGCACATGGAAAGCATTATCACCAGAAGCTGTTCAGAGAAAAACCATTCTTAGGTACAAGAAGGTTTTGAATAAATGAATGGATGGAAAAATTAGGGAAACTAGAAAGTTCACTCCTATTCATGAGACAATAGCAAGCAACTATTTTATTGTTCTGCAAACCATCCTTTGGTGCCACTCTAAGAGGCAACATACTAGGGTAAGGATACAATTTACTGGTAGTTCCCGTGAGAGCCTTTCTCATGCTCTTAGCAAGAAAAAATAATTTTGATGGGGAGAAGATGCGGGGTTGCCTAAGTCTTCAGGGAAGTTCCTGGTGCACCTCCTGCACCTGGTTTTGGACAGGTCCCAGGTTCCCACACTCTGAGCTCACCTGAGCACTTGCCATTGGGTAACAGGAACCCAGGCATGACAATGGAACATGAGCAGTCATAACTTGGGCCTCTAAGGGGGGCGGAGCCCAGAAATTTACATTGCCACCAACACCAACTTAGAGAAACCAAACATTATGCTATGGGATCTCAAAAGACCCATACCACTTTTAAAGCACCTAATAGAAACCTGTCACTGGTATTTATGGAGTGCTTACTGTGTGCAGAGCACTGGACTAAAGTGCTTGGGAAATAATTCTAAAATTAGAATTTACTGAGCCCCCCACATAGTGTAATGTGTTGTTTTAGACACTTGGGAAGAACAGAATAACCAAGTGACACATTCCCTGTGCACAAGGGACTTTTATACTCTAATGTGGGAGATAGACAAAATATTCACAACTAGAAGTAGCAACTCTGTTGTAATATATTCTCGTTAGTGCTTAGTACAGTGCTCTACACACAGTAAGCGTTCAATAAGTGTCACTGATTGCTTGAGAGGACAAACATTTTACTTTAAAAGACCTCATAGTTTGCTTCTGAGTTTAGCCAAGACAAATATTTCACTTGAGGTCTATCCCCCTCTGCCCCATGCTACCCCCCGCCAAACCCCCGAAAACCAACAGTCCCCCATATAGTAAGGTTCGATTTGAACATATTTTTCTCACAAAACTGGTGAAATTCACTAACGTTACCTCAACACACCATTTTAGCAACTTAAGGCAATAATATATTAGGGGGCACTGATTAACACTACTTAGGAGATGTACTGGTTTGCTACCTTGAGGCTTATCTCTATTCGGACCTTTCTGGATTATTCAACTTGCTACCTTTGTTGATCTCACAAAAGGAAAACATTATTAACGGCTACCACTTAACATCTCCTGGATACCCTAGGTATTAAGAAAACGCAAACATATAACAACGTTATTATTGCTTCAGACATACATTATAGTGGTGCTTTGCACAGCTGTGGTACTGAATAAATGCCTAATGATATTTAAAATCACAAGATTAGACAACTTGGGGGAAAACTGATAAAATTCACGAGTTTTACTTACAGAAGAATCTATCTGGTTGTATCTGGCAATATCTTTATGAAGTGTTCTCAATATGATCATAGCCACCATCCCAGATAAGAAAAGAACAATTACGAGGGAGTTCATTATACTGAAAGTAAAAGAAAAATTCACAACTTTACTCTTTTCATTTAAACTCCTTTGCCTCATTAGAAAGAGGAGCTGTAAAAATGTGAACCAAAAATATTAAATTCTCCTTCAATGTCATTCAACCTTCTTGGAGATAGTGAGGGTTTAAAGCTCATAACTAGTCTAATATACAAGCAAAGGGACATAATTTAGCATAAACCTCTGCAAGCAACAATAATTTTCTAAAATATGTGAAGAGAAATAAGAGAAAACTCTATAAGTGAACAAGTAACAAGAAGTAGCGTGGCTCAGTGAAAAGAGCACAGGCTTGGGAGTCAGAGGTCATGGGTTCTAATCCCGGCTCTGCCGCTTGTCGTCTGTGTGACTTTAGGCAAGTCACTTAACTTCTCCATGCCTCAGTTATCTCATCTGTAAAATGGGGATTAAGACTGTGAATCCCACGTGGGACAACCTGATCACTTTGTATCCTCCCCAGCGCTTAGAATAGTGCTTTGCACATAGTAAGCGCTTAACAAATGCCATCATTATTATTATTATTATTATTATTAAGATAGATAGATTTTCTATTTGGTACCACATGCTAATCCACTTACTGAAAAGCATTATTTTGGTCATTCCCAGAAAGAAAATTTATGACCCCGTCTGTGACACTAAAACTCAATAAAGCAAATCTTGGTTCTTGACTTTTTTCTCTTTTTTTTTAAGAAATTCAGTGAATTGTAAAAATTGCATTCCAAATTTAGCAAAAGTTCTGGTAAATCAAATGAGCTAAATCAGCTCCATAAAAACTAAATACGAATATTCCTGCATTTTGTATTCAAAGGTGGCATCTCTGATAGGGAGACTCCAGCCCTGCTATGAATGACTCCGAAGGATCCTGAGTATTCCTCCTGTCATGCGACAAAAATGTTGACCCCAAAATGGCCTGGATTCATGTTCTAGTTCTAATCATCATACAAATCTCCCCTAAAAACTACTGGGAAGAAAAAGTTGACTTTCATTACTGATGAGCAGGGCTAACTTATTTAATGGCAAAGGCTACCACCCTGCAACTTCTAATTCTTTATATTTTGGCAAAGGCTTACCTGAACCATTGAATGTTGGTATGAGGCATCGATTCCAAAATGTAATCCCACCTAGAAGCCCACTTTATGTCGTTATTTTTCTACAAGAGAAACAATAAAAAATGGATTATCTATAACTGGTTATTTCCAAATTCCAAAATATATTTAAATATTTTTTTCATTCATTTGCTGTACTTTAATCTTACCAACATCATTGCTGAATTTACTCTATCACCTCATACAAAAATTTATTTACATGAGCCAAGTCTTTCCTGGAATATCCAGTCTATCTTCCTCATCCTCAATTCCTCTTGGTTTCACCTCATCATTTAACAATTTTACATCTAGTTTTTTTAAAGCAGTATCCTTTTGCAACATCTCTAGACTGTAAGCCCATCTCTAGACACTCAAGTCCATTGTGGGCAGGGAATGTGTTTACCAACTCAGTTGCACTGTACTCTCCCAAGCACTTAGCACAGTGCTCTGCATAAAAATGCTCAATAAATACCACTGACGGATTTATTTTTACATTAATATATATCAAATTAAATTTAAATTAAATTAAATCTCTGCTATAATTGCTGCCACAACCATTTGTTGCACTGAACATATATGCTCATCACGTAGGAAAATGCGATGCTACCGGACAACTTCTTTGATGATGCCAGGCCACTGTCAGGTGATCAACCACTTACATATCATGTGAACTCGTCGTTGGAAAAATCGGATCAGAAATGATATCCCTGTCAAACATCGGCAGCAATGAATGGAATACTTGCTATCGGAATTGTGAAGTGCTGGTTTTAGAACCAGGAGCCAAACTGGAAAACTCTAGCAGGAAATAGTCGGCTGCTAAAATTTAATCCATCGGCCTCACTCCTTTTCTAAAAGTATGTGCCTGGAGAGTCTCCTTCCCTTATAAAGCTCAACTTTTCTGGACAAACCGGTGGAAGTCTGTTAACAGTTTCCTTTTACTCGTTACATTTCAATTTTTTTGAAATATGCCTCTTCCGAATGTTCTTAAGGAAATTTTCCAGAATTTTAAATGAGCAGCAGTGAAATGTTTTCTTAAAAAAAATGTCGTGCCACTTGCAATTTTTGATTGTGCAAGCATTGCCACCTGCTGGAATAGCAGACAGCAGCTCATCACTACAACTACCCCTCACTTTATCCTAGGGCTGCAGTCGTGAGAAAACACAACAATATCTGTATATCGGAAGAGGTTTAGTTTCCAGAAACTCCTTTGGGTCAAAAAAGAAGTTTCACTGCCAGAGGGACAGCTCAGCGAGGACATTTACTATGAGGAATTTATGAGTCCATCAGAGGCAGCGGCTTCACTAGGATCAGACAGATCTTCTGTGGCCGCTTCTAGCAACAACACACTTCCAAATCTCTGAACCGGCAACCTTGAAAGTGATTGTGAAAGGGCACTGACTCCTCGCTACGACGCCAAGACCAAATGCAATCAGATTCCACCAAGCCCCCATACAAGTAGGGGACAATGCCGGAGGAATAAGCACAGGGATGATTTGGCTGTTCTTGGCCTTGAACTGGCAACACACTGAGCAACTGCCTGACCCAACGGCATTAGCTGATCCAAACATGCACCAGAGAGTCTCTGCCAAATTATTCAGAGGCCCGGGTCGGGTCTCGGGAGGCTTAGGAGAGCTGCCCTGACATGCCCTGTGATCAGGTGACACTGTAGAAGACTTGGCTGTCTGAACCAACAGTATGTGCAACTCTCCACATTTTCCCAAGACTTACAGAATCTAAGCTGATTGGTCTCAATGCACAGAGCCCTGCCGGGCATCCTGAAGCCAGGGACCGGGCCAGGGCAGCTGGGGAGAGCCTCCTGCACTCAGGAGCCCAATTAGCTAAGACTCCTGAATGCATGGGAAGACTCAACTGTTTCTCGGCCCCCGGGGACAAGCTCCATTCACTCAAGGGCCAGTCAACTAAGGATCAACTTTCCACCAAGCTTTGGCTTTATGCACATGTGTAACACTTGGCATTCCCCCTGTTATACACACTATGATTCTTCAGATTTGGTCCTATGATTGCAACCAAAGTTCTGGGGTAAAATTCAAGAGCATTTGTGTTGTCAAATAGAAGTACATGAAATCACTCAACCCTATTCACGAAAATAAGTATTTAAAATGTAATACGCTCATGAAATTAAGGGTATAAGCAGTTTAGTCATTTGTTTAGGCTTTTACGACAGTGAAAGACAAAACCTGATGAATTTTTATTCTAAGGTCCTAAAATGTTTTCAAAAGATAACTAATCCTTCCAAAAATCTGAGGAACGCAATTGCAAAGCACGCTTTACCACCTGAGGGACCAGAGCGGCAAAGATTTGCCTAAACACACTAGCAGAGAGAGAAACAGACTCAAATTCCTTGATTTCCAGTCCACTAGCCCAAACAATTATGCAAAACTGGCTTCCATCCAATTAAATTGATGGACACATGGCTAAAAAAATGTTGGAGGATCTGTTGAAATCCTTTAAATATACAAAAATGATATTCTTTTGAGCTGCCTTGTCCACGACAAAAATAAGGTATATGCAATAGGTTACAAAAAGATTGTTTTCAAACCAAACAAAAATTAATCAGCACAAACTATTAGATGAAGGCTTATGTGACGTAGGCTAGTACTGATTTCACTTCTATGAAGGCATCCATCATTTGCACTGCATATCCTTTTGGTGGCTTTCAGAAACCAAACTGAAGTCAAATCCAAAGTACTTAAGTGACGTTAGCAAACGCTTCTAATATTTGGGCTGAACACCATTTACCAGAATGGCAATTGAACACTTTATCTGCACACCCTTCATGAACATTTTTCCTTTTAATACCCAGCCCAAGATGAAGACCAGTTACAAAAAATTCAGCTAAAAACTAACATCTGTGTACTGGAGGGGAAAATGTCATTAAGGGACTCACATTTCAAGTATTTTGCATATCTGGTATGTATTTCTATCTTTTACGGAACTGATACTTTGGAATTGAGCTGGCCATTTTGTGCCCTTAATGTTTCTCTACTTCTCTCAGCTTATTTGCCACTTCATTTAAAAACACAAACAAAAAACCCCACTGCTTTTCTGATTAACTACCAAACATTTTAATTAATTCTTAATTGTGATGAATAGCAAAGGCATTACAGATCCTTAATCTAAAATGAAGAGTCTAACAACCTAAATACATAACATACTTACTTCAAATTTCACAGAGTAGCTGTAGATCAAATTCAATTTATTTGAAAATTCTCCAGGGATTTCCATAGGGGGTCCTTCACAACTCAGTTTGTTTTCATCAGTATGCTTATAGCTAATATGTAGGAGAAAAGTTTGGGTCAAAATGGGAATCTGAGGCATTGCAATTTTTCTTAAGAATCGATCATATTTACTGAGCACTTACTACAAACAGAGCACTGTACTGAGCGCTTGGGAGAGTACAATACAACAGAATTAGGAGACATGTTCCCTGACCACAGAGTTTATACAGTCTAAAACTTCGAAAAATACTTTTGAGACTTAAAAGGAACTCATGAAGGTAAACTGAAAGGACAGTGTTTCACTTTTTATTTCATTTAAACCACACTCCCAACACTCCTAAGAAACTTGATGCTGATAACCTGAATGGGAATTACACTTGAAAAAAGTAATCCCATCTAACAGATCATATTCAGTTCTACTGGTGAGGCACCCATTGGAGTAGGCCATCAGTGCAACAACAGCCAGAACCATCACTATATGGCATTTCTATCCACCTCCTTAGGGTGTACAGAGGCACACCTAACCCGAAATACCTCCAATCGTTACCTATTTCCTTCCATCTCAAGCAAAGTAATGAACCCTGACTTCAATGCTCTCCACCAGTTCTCTCCTTCTTACTAAAATGCCATTTATCTCTAAGAATACATTTTAAATATCCTGGAAGTCCTTCTAAATTACGCAGCAACGCCCACCCCTCTCCAAGGCTGATGCGATATTTTACAGAACATTTAGGATGCTTAGAAGGGAAAGGGATTAAGTCTAAAAATAAAACTAGAAGCAAAATCAGCAAATTATAAAAGCTAATACGTACTCACAGCAAATTCTACTAATGAACTGTGTGTTCAGTTCACACATGCCGAATCAAGAATCTTTCATACTAACTCAAAAGCTAACAGGTTTGGTCTCCCCTCATTCCAACTGCCTCGTCTTTATATGAAAATTTAAAGATTTAAATTGAATTAAAATGAAAGACCCCCAACTTTAACAATGGAAATAAAGATGTATTCATTATTTATGGATTATATCTTACTTTGATGGGGGGGAATCCTCTAACATATGCCCTGTAGTTGGTAAATATCCAGTTCTTTTTAGGGATGTCCTGCTCTGTATCCAGCCCCAACCTAACTTGATGAAATCCTTCAGAGCTCAGCAATAATATACCTCCAGTATAATAAAGTCTATCCTCTTTATTCCAACAGATTAAGAAAGATCATTCATACCAATTGCTGACTTTGTTGCTCACCTTCCCTTTCCCCTTCGATTCCCAAAACTGGCTTTGACCTCCAATGGGGATAGAAGGGGAAGAGAGTCATTAAGATTCCAAGAATTAAAACCTTTGGGCATCTGGACCGCCAAGTGTGCATTTATGCATCATGAAACAGAGGAATCATGAAAGAAAAACCCACAAATGATACGGGAGGCCAGCGTATTCACCGGCTAACTGAACAACTCAGTTATTGGGTAGCCCTGGTGAAAAAGAAAGAGAAGAAAGGAAGAAAGAAAAAGATAGAGAGAGGGAAGAAGAAAAAGTAAGAACATTTAGTTGATTGGAAGAATAAAGTTGCAGTGAAGAGACTGGGGAAAAGCCAGAGAAAGGGAAATGGAGAGTTTAATTATAGGTATATTACATGCATTTTCTTTTTCAGTTTCCTGAGGTCTTCAAAAATAGGGTACATTTGTGAATTGTGTCTTGTCATATTTATTTGTCATAACTAGGTAAAATATCTAACTTGCTTTTAACAGCACAGGCTGGGGGAAAAAAACCCTACGAATTCACTCAGCTTCTGATCGTCATGCTTCATAGCATGGTGTAGTGGCTAGATCACGGGCCTGGGAGTCAGAAGGTCATGGGCTCTAATCCTGTCTCTGCCATGTGTCTGCTGTGTGACCTTGGGCAAGTCACTTTACTTCTCTGTGCCTCCATTACCTCATCTGTAAAATGGGGATTGAGATGTGAGCCCCACATGAGACAGGGACTGTGTCCAACCCGATTTGCTCCTATCCACCCCAATGCTTAGTACAGTGCCTGGCACATTGTAAGCGCTTAAACACCATAATTATTATTATTATTCTGTTTCCTGAAAATCTACAGCCTTAACCTCCTCAAAGAAGTGGAAACCTTCAGAGAATACAATAAAAGACTAATACAAGTTACACTGCAACTTCCATTCACTAAAGACTAAGAAGCAAAACTGATTCTCCTCTTGTTGAAGTGCAAAAAAGCAGAGTAACTTACGCCTTAAAGTTTAAAAAAATGCAGTTGATTATTGCCCAATGACTCTAAAGGGAATGTATATATGTGAATTTCATTTTTCAAAGATAATATATACAGTAGCTCTAAATTGTAAATAAATGCTTTGTTTAATGAATACTACACACTTACAGAATCCATCCTGCAAGCCAGCACGTGCTCAATATGTAAAAGAAGTTAGAAAGAGGGTCTCAATTTTAATGAGGACTGACTCCTTTCTATTACTTTAATAAGATTCAATTAGAATAAGCATGCACTGATGAATTCCTATCTGCCTCCAAGTTTTAAGTCTGTAATTCACTCAACCTAATGACATGGGCAGCGAGAGAGGAGAGTAGTGCCAGTAAATAAATACTGTTCCAGGCATTCATAGTTTCAAACTCACTAGCCCAATTGATCAACCAAGACTTTTAGAACCTATCTGCAAAGACAGATTACATGAACACAATGGCATGTGACTTTTTATTTTCAAAAGTTGTTTGTTTTTTTTAATATTTTACAAAAGTTAATGAAGTTAAAAAAAGCAAGTAGCAGACGTTACCTTTTGGGATCAAGTCGTGCAGTAACGAGTCGTGCTCCAGCCCAATTTTCATCTGCCCCACTGTGATATGTAATAGTAATGTCGACATGATTGAAGAGGTAGAAAGTATTCTTTTTGTTAAACTCAGACTGAAAAAAATCAGAAGGGAGTTCAGACTTTTCCAATAAAAGTTACATTTTGAACAAGCCCTTGAATTGAAACTGGAAAAATCACTCAGTTCCTAAGAATACTGAGCTCTGCATTCATTGTACCGAAACATAAGGACATCAGACACGGCATTTTCAGGTCCAACCAATGATCTGATCCACCCATTATTCTATCTCTGATAGTGGCAACAAAATATGCTAGCTCCTAGAACGCCAAAAAGCGCCTAAGACAATCCTTTTAGTATAAGTCATTACTTTAGAGTGGATGGAATCATTCCCGATTATTGAAAGAGTGAAGTAGGGCTGAATAACGGATTCAGTTTTCGTCTTGCTTTATGTAGTCCAGGTCAAAGACCCAAGGAACCTGGAGCTTTTCTCCCAGTCTAACAGGCTAAAAGCACCAGCAAAATCCTTGAGACAACAATCCAGCATTGTGAACTGTGAACTATGAAAATGCACATATCTCAAAACAAAGAAAAGATGGTTTTGTAGTCAATTCAGATCAGGACCTGGAGAGCATGTAAAAATATGCATCACGAAGAATGTATATTTAGCTACATGTTCTCATCCATAGCATAAAACCTAAAAGTTGTCAGCATATTCTGCAATTTGGAAGTAAAATTCCTAAAAATGAGCTTATAAAATAAAGATATAAAATACGAAGAAAGTCAACATCTCTCCTGGTAGACTGGCAGTGGATGAGGTCAACATATCAAACCGTAAACCAAGTTAGACATATACATACAACTGTGACAATACCTGACTCCCTCTGAGGCAGAGAAATTTGAGGGAAGCAGCGTGGCCTAGCAGAAGGAGCATTGGCCTGAGAGTCAGAGGATCTGAGTTCTAATCCCACCTCTGCTACTTGCCTGCTAGGAGACCTTGGGTAAGCACTTGATTTCTCTGTGCCTCAGTTACCTCATCTGGGAAATGTGGATTAAGACTGAGCCAGAGACTGTGTCCAACCTGATCATTCCATATCAACCCCAGTACTTAGTACAGTGCCTGGCACATGGTAAATGTTTAACAAATACTATTTTTTTAAAAAAAGCCACAAATGTCACCCAGCTTTTTGATGTGCACTCAACATTAATCTTCAGTATTACAGACTTAAAATGCAGCCGATCAACAATTGATACTTGCCTCAATACAGATGCATTGTATTCTCCCAAGCGTTTAATACAGTGCTCTGCACCTAGTAAGCGCTCAGTAAATACGATTGATCTAATACCGTTCAGCAGAGCAGGATACATGTGGAAGTCAGATGATAACAAAACATCTAAATAATTATGGCAGGCTCAAACAAGGTGACTAAGCAGGTTCAGCAGAGAAACATCCCATTCAATTAATTGTATCTGCTGAGCGCTTATGCAGCACACTATACTTAGGGATTGGGAGTGTAGACATATACCCTGCCCACAATGAGTTTATAGACCCGAGGACAAGTTTTCCCTGAAGCACTATTTCCAGCATTGGTAGAGGACTTGGGTTCCAATTCTGCCTCTGCCACTTGTCTGCTCTGTGACCCTAGGCAAGTTACTTAAATTCTCTGTGCCCCAGTTACCTCATCTGTAAAATGGGGATTAAGACTGTCAACCCCCTCTGGGACATGGAGTGTGTCTAACCAAATTATCTTAAATTTTTCCCAGAGTTTAGTACAGTGCCTGGCAAATAGTAAGCACTTAAATACCACTTTAAAAAAAAGTAGAGCTAAAAAACTTTCAAAGGAACCACTGCAAACACACCAACTTGGAGTACAGCAATCGGAAAAGAAAAATTACCTTTCTATCAGAAAAGAAAAAGAGTGAATGCATTGACAAACTGGGGCAGCTAGCCTCGAGCAGCAGAGTGGCCCTATAAGCAGACACTGAAGCATGTCGAAAGACTGCTTACACACGGGAGCAATATGTAAAGGACAGCGGGTCACACGAACACCTATCATCAGCAGTTAACCTTCAAATATGAAGGTTGAATTGTACTAATTATTGGATTTTTGGTGACATTCTAAACTCTGGCAAAAGCTGAAATGATACAGTATTTGTTAAACACTTACTTCATGTCAAGCACTGTTCTAAGCACTGGGGTAGATACAAGTTAATTAGGTCAGACACTGTCCCTGCTCCACATGGGCCTCACGGTCTAAGTAGGAAGGAGAACAGGTATTGAATCCTCTTAAATGAGGATTCAATTTACAGATGAGGAAACAGAGGCACGGAGAAGTCAAGTGACTTGCCCAAAGTCACACTGCAGGCAAGTGGCAGAACTGGGCTTAGAACCTAAATCCACTGGCTCATGCTTTTTCCACTTCTTCACGCTACTTCTCAAGAAAGCAATGGTCAACAAGAAAAAAATAAGGCGGCTTACTTCCACAGTCACTGGTATTCAGACTTTTTTCACACAATTCCAATAAATTCTAACAACTCAATTGCACGTTGTCAGAGAACTGAAACTAAAGTGAAGCAACTGGTCAAGTCGATAAACACTTGAGGTCTCTTTCCAGCTCTTTTACTCTACAGAATTATTCTAGGATTCCAAGGTCAGATGCACAAAAAAAAACCAAAACATACCTCAAAACCTTCCCATAACAAAACTGGGTGACAGTAATTGTGCACGTGGCATTACTTTCTTCACAATCCAAGCAATTTTATATCCATAATCACTTCTTTTTGCCAGGTGAAAATACTGCTCACAACCGCCAATATTACTGCTGGGGAATAATGTGGCTTTGTGGTGCTAAGATATCAACTTCAAGTCATTAGGGGCCATTTAATAAATATACACTCCACGCGGGTAACTCTTTTGGAGGACTAAGCAGAAAGCTGCTAAATAGTATGCTAAGTACTTCAACCTTCTTAATATCTCTAGAGCTACACTAAGTCTAATCCTTCCATATTCTGAGGCAGAGAATATGTTCAGTTTTACGGTAATGCTTCAGGCAAGGATGTTGCAAGCATAACAGCACTACGTTTTTTTTTACGAATACTTTTACTTATACAACTCCTTGTATAACGAACAAGCCCTTCCAAACCTGGTAAGCTCTTCCTCAGCACTTTGAGGTATGGATTTACAGCACTACTAAAAGTCATGTAAAATTTCAAACTAAAATACAGTTCAGAAGGCCAAACGATCCATAGGCTATAGAAAGCCATCATGGCAGGGGCAAAAATCTAAAATGAATTTGTTTCCATTTTACAGGGCACACGATGTGAAATGACCTTTTATGAACACTTTACAGTCTGCAAAACAATAAAGAATTTATTTCTAGGCACTTACATTGATAATGCAAGCATCTTTCACTCGACCATCTTGAGTAACAAAGCATCCTATTGGAAATCCTGGGTTACAGTATTTTTGTCCATCTTCCACATCATAACACCATGTTACAGGCATGTTATCAATAATCCTATGTGCAACAATAAAGTTATTCACATTATGTCATCCAAATCAAAGGGGTTTGAAACATTAATCTTATACATATTTCAATTCAATTACCTTTTAACTGTTTTCATTTTCTGTAAGATTTCAGCAACAAAAGAATATGATTTAAGCCACAGAGAATGGAAAAATGATGCAAGCGACTACACCAATAAAAGCTACTTTTGAGAGCAACTGAAAAATCATGCCATTTTATTTCATATCAACCCACCAGTGATGCTGATAGTTTAACTGCATTCCTTTCTTCAAAAAGGCCAGTTTATTCTTTTCAGCATCATTTGCTGGATCATAGGATTTTACACAAACTTTCTTGCAGGTTTCTGGTTTGTTAAAAGTAAACTGTTTAAAAATAAAAAGATTCAAAATAGTAAGCGGGGCTGCTAATGGAATTTTTATACACCAAGGATCATAAAACATGAGTCTTTTATTTTTTACCATCAGGGCTATTTTTCCTCCCACCTTCTAAATTCCACATCTTAAAACCGTTTTTTCAGAACCAAAATGATTATTCTACATACTTGTGAAGTAGGACACTAATGACAATAATATTTCCCTGACAATTTCATTCAGGCTATGTGGAATTTCTTTAAAAATATATCCCCTGAACATTGGGCAAAACAAAATATTGGTCAAGAACAATAGCTCTATTCACCATAGTTAGCTCAGTACAAGAGAACTACCACAAGTTCAAAACAATAGCCTCTTTGTAAGCAAGACTAATTTTGGTTACCATAGGGCATCCATCCTTGATGACTAAGTGAGTTAAATAGTACTGCCAGACTGTTGAGGCCTGCTGGATAGAACTTTGGGATTAAGCGCACTCTTCCACTAGAAGAAAATGTGACTGTTCATTACCAGCATATCTGGATCACTCGTGTGCCACCTGAGTTACCAAAAGCTGAGTTACCAGGTGGCCATCTGGACTTTTGGTCAGGGAATGGGTTTCCCAACTCTGTTGTCTTCTCCCCCAAAGCACTAATATAGTGCTCTGCACACAGTAAGTGCTCAATAGATAACACTGATTGGACTTTAAACTCAAAAGTTAATTTCACCCCTATCCAGGCAGTTAAATTACCCTAGCTATAGCTGCTTCTGCCCTCTTACATTAATCAAAGAATTTACCCAAATAATTCCTTTTATACAGCAAGATAAAGCCTCAGAAAGGAAGAGTTTACAGGAAATTCCTCAATCGCTATTGCATCACTTGACAGGCTGAGGATACCTCAACAGCCATGATTCAGGGTCTTCTTTTCAGTCATGTGAAGGGGAATGGGTTCAATTCCCTCTGAAGAGAGACACTGAGCCGTGACCTCTCAGTGGTGGTAGTACTGATTTGGGGGGGCTAACATCTCTTTCAGACAATAAAATGTACTAGTCTTGGGGAAAAAAAAAACAGACCAAAAAACTAACCTAAAATTGCCCTGCATTTTACAGTCCAAAGGTTGCCCGTCAAATTTATCTTCAGGAGTGGAGCTCCAGGCCAAGTGGAGTGAGCTGGGGCAGCATCCAGGCCCTGAGAGTTCAAATAAGGAGCCTGCCTACTGCCTAAGGCCCAAGACCCAGACCCTAGCCTAAGGGCCAGAGCAACTGTCTAGAACAGGCCACAGCGCAGAGACATACCCACAGTGCCTGGTGAGGATCTGTGCGATCTGCAGAGCAGCTGGGCTCGTGAGGCAAACAGGAGGAAGATGTAACTGGGGTGCCCATCCTCCGCCCCCAGTCGCCTGGCTCATGGCCCCTGTTCTCCAAGGTTTCCAGGATTCAGGGGTGGGAGGCAGTCCCCATCCACGACAAACATGCAAGAACAGCCTCAACGGCATCTATGCCCTTCAGCGGAGCAGAGAGCCAGGCTGGGCCTTGGCAGACATGGAGGAGGAGCGGAGGCTCTGCCTTCAGGGTTCCCGCTACTGCTGTCACCATCATCTTGGGGGAAAATGATCCCAGTGAATATGAGCATAGGGGGGGAAGGAGGGGAGAGCACTCTCGTTCTCTCTCAATCAGCTCACACCCACTTACTCACTCTTTCCCACTACCCTGCAGCTCGCACTCTTTGTTCCTTTCAAGCTAACCTTCTAACTCTGCCTCGTCCTGGTCTCTCCCATTGTCTGCCACTTGCTGTAAGCCCTTCCCCCTGCCTGGAACACCCTCCCATCTCAAATACGACAGACCCCTCCCATCTTCTAAACCTTTCTGGACTCACATCTCAGACGGTGAGGCCCACTGTGACTATGTCCAACCTATCTTGTATCCATGTCAGGACTTAGTTCGGTAAGCCCTTAGCAAATATAATAATATCATCTCCTCCAAGAAGCCTTCTTGAATTGATCTCTAATTTCCCCAGTTTATAGCCCACTGTCACTTCAGTATTTCTGTTCCAACTAAGCACTTTAGTGCTAACTACCTTCCATGGTATTTTTGCAGGTGTCTTTCCTACCCCTCTACTTACACACCAACCCATGTGCACATCCCCTTTTTCCTTCTTCTTGTTAATATGTCACACCTGCTATATTATAAACTCCATGGGGGCAGAAATCAGGTACTCTCCCAGGCACTTAGTACAGTGTTCTCCATGCAGCAGACGCTAAGTCAACACTGTTTGACTTTTCTTGCTTTCTCCCCACTATTCTTGGCTCACTGACCCTACCGCATGAGAGCCCTGTCCTCTTACACCTATATCTGAAAGATATAATATTGGTCACCAATTTCAAAACCATACGTGAAGCCCATTTCAAAGGAATGAATTTCACATTCTCAGCCTCGAAATTGGTATGTAATGGGACTAAATGCAAAGCAGGCTGGCCTACTGTGAACTTTGGTGACATGAATATTTTTCATTTTCACACTTTCAAGTTTGAATCCAGAGGAATTTGTGATTTTTTTTTAAAGGCCGTAAGTACTCTGTGAGTCACCTTATATGGGGATGACGCTATTCTTTCTCCAAAGAGTACTTGTCCGAGATTTTCAGAAGGTCGTTTCTCTGTTGAATCTTGACAAAAGTCAAAGCTGAAAGAGAAGTTTACAATATAAAATACAAGAATAAAACGGGGAAGAAATGTCATTTCAAAATTTTATGTTCATAATGTATTTCCAGATTTCTCCATGTAATATTTTTGGCAGGAACCTCACCGCTAGTGAAGATTCCGTCACCGGATTTGACCCCCAATGACCCGAAAATTCATACTGCTTTTTCATGTACCTACTTTTTTCTTTAGATAGTTCAACTTCCAAAATTACGACATCCTGAAATATAAAAGCATCTACAGACTCGATTTTTTTAAGTTGTGGAAAATACTTCCTCTGCCAATGACAGCTAAACTAATGGCAAGTTTTTCAGTTTGTGTACAGAAATGTTGTTCGTAATCTCATCTGTCTCCATGTGAATGATAAGGCCTAAAAGAACCGTTAAGAGGCCCAAGTTTTTCAATGACTAACTCATTTACTGAAGACAGCAAGGAGCCACCATTACAGGCTACTGTCAATCCAAACTTTAAGTTTTAATATTTTGGAAGTATTTTTAGTCGTAAACAACATCTGAAAGCCAGACAGGCAATTCAGTACTAATTCTTACCCATCATGACATTCGGAAATTAGAATTACTCTTCATGATAATGGATGGGATACAAACAGAACCCATTCCTAAGGAAAAACTTGACATTTAAGTACTATTGCTAAATATTCTTATTAGGTGTCCTTTTTAGATGTTGGCGAAACAAAACTTTCGAAACTCAAAATACAATTTCAAAAGTTGCTCCTAACATAGTCCCGCGTCTATAAATAAAAGAACCCTTTATTTATAAGTAGCCTTCCTGAAATATGAGAAATGGCCCTGATCTGGAAAACCATTTGGACCTCATTCTGAGAGCTGAGCTCTGATTTCCTTCTTTCCTATGTTCCATGTTATCATAGTCTTTGAATCCTTCTCAGATCACTTTTAAAAGTGACTAAACATAGAATCATCATACCGCATACTTACGCATCATATTCATATGGTAGAACTGATTCCACTGAGTCCAGTCTATTCACAAATAGTTCAATTAGTGACTAAAAGGAGAAAAAAATCCTGCATAAATGTACAGTTAAGAAAATTCATCTCCACACGTAATTAAAAAGCAATTAAACTTCTGGTTACCATCAATTTCGCAACACAGAACATTTGGTTTTATATCCTTTTACGAGTTGAAAAAAGAGAGAGACATGCAAGATGTGAAGGAAAAATGCTGTTGGTTTTTTTTTTCTTTTCAGGCAGGCCCACAAAACCGGGACTGCTGCTGCTCAGGAAACCTGGATCACCTACAGTGGCTCTGCCACCCACATGGAAGCTGAGGTATTCGATGGAGAAAAGCTGGGCCGAGTGGGACGGAAATCGTCTGAGTGACTGCTCCAAACTGGAGGTGGTTCCGTAGTCCCAGAAATGAGTATTAATACCCCAGTGAGTCTACGCCCTCTCTCTGATGCATGTTCCAGGAATTACAGAGCCCCAGTAAATATAGTGCAAACAAAAGATCCCTGAAGTATAGAGAGATATATTTACACGATGATGGCAGTCTACCGTCAAGAACAACGGTGGAGACTGTTTTAAGGCTTCAAGGCGGAGAAGCCGAGAAAAAGAATTGGTTGGTGTGGTTTGCGAAGCAGTGCTCACACTCTCTTGTCCCTGTTGTGTTCGGCTGGGGTCTAAAGTTAATGAGCGAGTGGGTGGAGAGAGGTTCACAGCTTGTGAAAGCGCATTCAAAGGTTTTCATTCACTCATTCAATGGTATTTATTAAGCGCTTACTGTGTGCGAAGCACTGTACTAAGCGCTTGGGAAAGTAAATACAACAATAAAGAGTGACAGTCCCTGCCCGTTTTATGCACAAGTCCCATTTGCACAGGTATGAAAAAACACCTGAACATGTAAAATACGCATTACCTACCTATATCATGATGGCACACAAATGGGGTTGGTTTTGCAAGGCAGTAAGCAATACTGTGAGACTTCAGCTGCACTTTAAATGGTGGAAGGAATAGTATTTGGTAGAGGGGAGCAGGAATGCTGTTCTAGGCATGAGAAAAAGCTAAGTCAAGGTTTTTAAGGTTGCAAAATGATGCATATAAGAGGACAGTTGAAAAAGCTGTCACGAGTAGAACTTATGTTAAAAGTGAACAGAAGGACATAAAGCTTACTCTAAGGGAACACTACTGGACAAGTGATTGAAAGAACTGGGTTGTAATGGAACAGTGAGTTAAATACATGGGAGAAACAGAAAAGAGCCAAAGAGTTTGATCACAAGGTTTCCTGCTATATCAGCCTTTCTGCACCGGCCCCATTTCTGTTTTGCACAATTTCTTCCCACCAAAGAATTCAGCCCGACTGCAAGGCCCAGGCTGACAATTCTGCCAATTCTGCAAATTCCCAGGCTGACAATGAGAAGCAGCGTGGCGCAGTGGAAAGAGCACGGGCTTTGGAGTCAGGGCTTATGAGTTCGAATCCCAGCTCTGCCACTTGCCAGCTGTGTGACTGTGGGCAAGTCACTTAACTTCTCTGTGCCTCAGTTCCCTCATCTGTAAAATGGGGATTAAGACTGTGAGCCCCACGTGGGACAACCTGATTCCCCTGTGTCTACCCTAGCGCTTAGAACAGTGCTCTGCACATAGTAAGCGCTTAACAAATACCAACATTATTATTATTATTATTATTAATTCCAAGGAAAAATGTTTGGAAGAAGGGATTAACTACCTTCACATACAAAAACTTGCAACAGATCATTCGTTAGATAAGGTAAGAGAGGTGGGGAGAGCCATTTAAAAAAAAAAATTCCTAACTACAAGGGCTGTGGCATCTGGTACAATTAGATTAGGATGGCTTAACAAACTTGACATGTGTATGTGGTGGGAGGAAAGAACCAACAGGAGTCTGTCCAGGAGAAAAATTTTGGTGAATCTAACCCAAGTGCTAAGTACACATGGCTCAGTGGGAAGAGCCCGTGCTGGGGAGTCAGAGGGCATGGGTTCAAATCCCATCTCCGCCGCTTGTCAGCTGTGTGACTTTGGGCAAGTCACTTCACTTCTCTGTGCCTCAGTTACCTCAACTGTAAAATGAGCATTAAGACTGTGAGCCCCACGTGGGACAACCTGATCACCTTGTATCCTCCCAGCGCTTAGAACAGTGCTTTGCACATAGTAAGCGCTTAATAAATGCCATCGTTATTATTATTTTCAAACAGTAAGCACTCAATAAGTACGACTGAATTGAATGAATGAACCCATGGAAAATAGGGAAATGTAAAATATCTTGAAAGGGCGAAATCGGCATGGAAAAAGTGACCCAAATATCCAAAGGCCTCCCGTTCCATATTTGGAAGGGTGTCTCCACGCAAGGAGTAGGAGGAGGAGGAATGAGGAAAAGATACTTGATATCAGCAGTCACAGAAGAAAAGGGCAGGTGGGGTGCTTTTTGTACTGTACGTTCCTTCCTGCAGGGATTTGCACACTGTGGAGCTGAACAGACAATCGATGGCAATGTTTCTAAGAGGAATAAAGATGGGAGTTGAAGGTTCGATGTCTTACACAGGAAGATGAGAGAGGGGAGAGGGCTGAGTGAGCACCTCCCGAGGAGGCTGAGAGGCTAGACCGTAGGCTCTTTATAGGCAGGGAACTTATCTGCTGATTCTGTTGGACTGTGCTCTCTCCCAAGTGCTTAGTACAGTGCTCTGCACATAGTAGACACTGTGTGTTCTTGTCTAGACTGTGAGCCACCCCCTAGCCTGTGAGTTCGTTGTGGGCAGGGAATGTGTCTGATGTGATACTGTACTCTCCCAAGCGCTTAGTACAGTTTGTACATAGTAAGTGCTCAATAAATACGATCATTAATAATAATAATAAGAGCTCAATACATATCACTGATCGAGTCCCACTCTGCAAGTGTGGGCAGGGAACTGTTTATTGCTGTACTGTACTCTCCCAGGAGCTTAGGACAGGCAGGGATGGCCTCTATTGCTGTATTGTAATAATAATGACAGTATTTGTTAAGTGCTTACTATGTACCAAGCACTGCTGTAAGCACCGGGGTAGATAAAAGGTAATCGTGCTGTCCCAAGTGAGGGCTCATTCTTCATCCCCATTTTCCAGATGAGGTAACTGAGGCATTGAGAAGTGAAGTGACTTGCCCAGAGTCACACAGTTGACAAATGGCAGAGCTGGGATTAGAACCCACGACCTCTGACTCCCTAACTCATGCTCTTGCCACTAAGCCACGCTTTCCCAAGTGCTTAGTCCAGGGTTCTGCACACAGCAGGAGCTCAATACATTCATTCATTCAATCGTATTTATTGAGTGCTTAGTGTGTGCAGAGCCCTGGACTAAGCGCTTGGAAAGTACAATACAGCAATATAGAGAGACGATCCTGCCCACAATGGGCTCACGGGCTAGGGGTGGGGGAGAAAGACATCAAAACAAGTAAACAGGCATCAACAGAAATAAATCGATTTATAGATGCATACATAAGCCCTGTGGGGCGGGAAAGTGGGGAGAGCTAAATCTGAATGAATGAATTTGAGAGAGGCCATGGCAACCTGGGGGGGGGGGGGAGGGAAGGCAGGCAGGGCTCAAGGGTCAATGTTTGCTTTGAAATCAGGGAAGGGCACGGAGCACCATAAGTGTTGCCAAAAGATTTTACCGACGAAGTGTCAATGTTTGCCCAGGAGGTGCGGGAGGCAGAGGGGCCAGTGAGTGCCTAGCAGGGGCCTGGGAGTCAGAAAGTCACGGGTTCTAATCCCAGCTCCGCCACCTGTCTGCTGTGGGACCTTGGCCAAGTCACTTCACTGGGTCTCAGTTACCTCATCTGTAAAATTCATTCATTCAATCCTATTTATTGTGCGTTTACTGTGTGCAGAGCACTGTGCTAGGTGCTTGGAAAATACACAGTCTAGAAACGGGGTGACAGACATCAAAACAAGCAAGGTGGGTGGGCTGGGTTGGAGTACAACAGTAGGGCCGGGGGGGGGTAGGAACGAAGCTGTTTGAGCGCTTTGAAGATGGTGTCTGTTAAGCACTATGTGCCAGATGCTGTATTAAACACTGGGGTGAATACAAGCAAACCGGGTTGGACACAGTCCCTGCCCCACATGGGGCTCACAGTCTCAATCCTCATTTTACATATAAGTCACCTTGAGGCCCAGGTGGGACGAGGACTGTAACCCACCCCATTTGCTTGCATCCACCCCAGCGCTTAGTAGAGAAGCAGCGTGGCTTAGAGGAAAGAGCCTGGCCTTGGGAGTCGGAGGTGGTGGGTTCTAATCCCAGTTCTGCCGCTTAACAGCCGTGTGACCTTGGGCAAGTTATTTCACTTCTCTCTGTGTGCCTCAGTGACCTCCTCTGAAAAATGGGGATTTAGACTGTGAGCACCATGGGGGACAACCTGATTACCCCTGATCTACCCCAGCGCTTAGATCAGTGCTTGGCTTAACAAATATCATTATGATTATTACTATTATTAGAGTGCCTGGCACCCAGGAAACGCTTAACCAATACCACAGTTATTATTCCCAGGAGAACCGGGCAGCGGTGCCACGCCGGTGGGGGAGGCGGAAGGGGTGAAAAGTGTTGCACTGAATGTCATTCATTCATTCAATAGTATTTATTGAGCACTTACTGTGTACAGAGCACTGTACTAAGGGCTTGGAATGTACAATTTGGCAACAGATAGAGGCAATCCCTGCCCAACGACAGGCTCACAGTCTAAACTGGAGAGACAGACAACAAAACAAGTGGGCAGGCATCAATACCATCCAGGTAAATAGAAACATAGATATATACACATCATTAATAAGATAGAGTACTAAACAATATATGCAAATATGCACAGGTGCTGCAGAGAGGGGGAGAGCAGAAGGAGGGAGGAGGGGGAATGGGGAGGGGAGGAGGGGCAGAGGGAAAAGGAGGGCTCAGCCTGGGAATACCACGGCATCAGCAGGCAATTCGTTCATTCAATCATATCTGTTGAGCGCTTACTGTGTAAGAAGCGCTGTACTAAGCGATTGGGAAAGAACAATAATAATAATGATGGTATTTGTTAAGCGCTTACTATGTGCCAAGCACTTGTCCTAAGCGCTAGGGTAGACATAAGGTGATGAGGTGGTCCCACATGGGGCTCACAGTCTTCATCCCCATTTTACAGATGAGGGAACTGACACACAAAAAATCATAATAATAATGGTGGTATTTGTTAAGCACTTACTGTGCGCCAAGCACTTGTTCTAAGCGCTGGGGTAGATATAAGGTGATGAGGTTGTCCCACGTGGGGCTCACAGTCTTCATCCCCATTTCACAGATGAGGTCACTATAGGGTGGCGGGCCTGGGGGCCGGCACTGTTATTACTATTGTTGTATTTGTGAAGTGCTTACTATGCTCATTCATTCATTCATTCAATAGTATTTATTGAGCGCTTACTATGTGCAGAGCACTGGACTAAGCACTTGGCACGGACAATTCTGTAACAGACAGCGACGATCCCTGCCCAATGACGGGCTCACAGTCTAAACGGGGGAGACAGACAGCCAAGCACTGCTCTAAGCGCTGGGATGGATACAAGTTAATGAAGTCAGAGACGGTCCCTGTCCCACGTAATAATAATAATAATAATGGTATTTGCTAAGCGCTTACTATGTACCAAGCACCGTTCTAAGCGCTGGGGTAGAGATAAGGTAATGAGTCTGTCCCATGTGGGGCTCAAAGTCTTAAACCCTATTTTATAGATGAGGGAACTGAGGCCCAGAGAAGTGAAGTGACTTGCCCACAGTCACAGAGCTGACAAGAGGTGGAGCCGGAATTCGAACCCATGACCTCCGACTCCCCAGCCCGGCCTCTTTCCACTGAGCCACGCTGCTTAATAATAATAATAATAATAATAATGTCGGTATTTGTTAAGTGCTTACTATGTGCTGAGCAATGTTCTAAGCGCTGGGGTGGATACGGGGTAATCAGGTTGTCCCACGTGAGGCTCCCAGTCTTTATCCTCATTTTCCAGAGGAAGTCATTGAGGCCCAGAGAAGTGACTTGCCCACAGTCACCCAATTGATAAGTGGTGGAGCCGGGATTCGAACCCATGACCTCTGACTCCCAGGCCCGTGCTCTATGCACCAGGCCCTGCTGCTTCTCATGCTGCTCAGATAAGCAACTGCCTCAACTGCCTCTGTCGTCAGGTTGTATTTATTGAGTGCTTGTGTCTGGAGCACTGTAATAATAATAATAATGTTGGTATTTGTTAAGCGCTTACTATGTGCCGAGCACTGTTCTAAGAGCTGGGGTAGATACAGGGTCATCAGGTTGTCCCACGTGAGGCTCCCAATCTTCATCCCCATTTTCCAGAGGAGGTCACTGAGGCCCAGAGAAGTGACTTGCCCACAGTCACCCAGCTGACAAGTGGCGGAATTCGAACCCATGCCCTCTGACTCCCCAGGCGGTCTCTCCCCACTGAGCCAGGCTGCCTCTCAGGGGCCTCGCCGTCCATCGAGAAGCGAAGAGAGGAACTGCATCCCAGCTCTGCCACTTGTCAGCTGTGTGACTGTGGGCAAGTCACTTAACTTCTCTGTGCCTCAGATACCTCATCTGTAAAATGGGGATGAAGACTATGAGCCTCACGTGGGACAACCTGATTACTCTGTATCTCCCCCAGCGCTTAGTAGCAGTGTGGCTCCGTGGAAAGAGCCCGGGCTTGGGACTCAGAGGTCATGGGTTCGAATCCCGGCTCTGCCACTTATCCGCTGTGGGACCTGGGGCAAGTCACTTAGCTTCTCTGTGCCTCAGTGACCTCATCTGGAAAATGGGGATGATGATGATGTTGGTATTTGTTAAGCGCTTACCAGGGGCAGAGCACTGTTCTAAGCGCTGGGGGGGGGGGGGGGGACGACCCAGGGGAATCAGGTTGTCCCACGTGGGGCTCCCAGTCTTCATCCCCATTAGAACTGGGATTAGAACCGGGAGCCCCCAGGAGGGGCAATCGGATGACCCTGTAGCTACCCAGCGCTCAGAACAGTGCTCGGCACATAGTAAGCGCTTAACAAATACCAACATTAGTAGTAGTATTATTCCCCTTTGAGGGCGGAGGGAAGTGAGAGGGGGAGAGAGGAGCGAAGGGGGCGAATTCGAACCCGGGCCCGCCGCCCTCACCTTGCAGCCCTCCGTCTCCTTGTCGGGCTCGCAGAAGCTGACGGGGGCCAGGCCGGGGAGGTAGAAGGCGGGGCAGCAGGGAGCCGCCAGCAGGAGCAGGAGCGGGAGCGCCGGACGCCGGACGCGGGGGCGGCTCCTGCCGGGCGACCTCATCGTCGGGGCTCAGCCGCGGGGGGCCACCATGGGCCGCGCCGGCCGCTCGCTCGCTCGCTCGCTCGGTCGGTCTGTCGGCCGCTCGGTCTGTCGGTCGACGGGACCCGCCCGGGCCGGACCCTCCCTCCCTCCCACCGCCGCCGCCGCCGCCGCCAGCAACTCCTTCCGCCTTCCAGGCGCACCACGGGGCCGCCGCCAGCCCCCGCCCCCAGCGCTCTCGCGAGAGCCGCGCGGCGTCACGTGATCCGACCCCGACGCCCCCGGCGCCATCTTGGGGACGGGGACGGGGAGGGGCGGAAGGCCAGCGGAGCCCGCGCCTGCGCCCCTTAGGCAAGCCGCCCCTTTCATTCATTCATTCATTCATTCATTCATTCATTCATTCATTCATTCATCCGGGTTTATTGAGCGCTTACTATGCACTGGACTAAGCACTTGGAACGGACAATTCACTCATTCATTCATTCCTGTTTAATAATGTTGGTATTTGTTAAGCGCTTACTATGTGCAGAGCACTGTTCTAAGCGCTGGGGTAGACACGGGGGAAGCAGGATGTCCCAAGTGGGGCTCACAGTCTTAATCCCCATTTTACAGATGAGGGAACTGAGGCACAGAGAAGTGAAGTGACTTGCCCACCGTCACACAGCTGACAAGTGGCAGAGCTGGGATTCAAACTCATGACCTCTGACTTCAAAGCCCGTGCTCTTTCCACTGAGCCACGCTGTTTAATGAGGGCTTACTATGCACTGGACTAAGCACTTGGAATGGACAATTCATTCATTCATTTATTCATTCGTGTTTATTGAGCGCTTACTATGCACTGGACTAAGCACTTGGAATGGACAATTCATTCATTCACTCAATATTATTTATTGAGTGCTTACTATGCGCAGAGCACTGGACTGAGCACTTGGAATGGACAGTTCGTTCATTCAATAGTATTTATTGAACACTTACTATGTGCAGAGCACTGGACTGAGCGCTTGGAATGAACAATTCATTCATTCAACAATATTTATTGAACGCTTACTATGTGCAGAGCACTGGACTGAGCGCTTGGAATGAACAATTCATTCATTCAACAATATTTATTGAATGCTTACTATGTGCAGAGCACTGGACTGAGTGCTTGGAATGGACAGTTCATTCATTCAATAGTATTTACTGAGCACTTACTGTGGGCAGAGCACTGGACTGAGCGCTTGGAATGGGCAATTCAGCAACCGATAGCGACAATCCCTGCCCAATAACGGGCTCACAGTCTAAACAGGGGAGACGGACAGTCAAGCACTGCTCTAAGCGCCGGGGTGGATACAAGTTAATGAGGTCAGAGGCAGTCCCTGTCCCACAAAATAATAATAATAATGATGATGGTATTTGTTAAGCGCTTACTATGTGCCAAGCACCATTCTAAGCGCTGGGGTAGAGACAAGGTAATCAGGTTGTCCCACGTGAGGCTCCCAGTCTTCATATCCCTTTTACAGATGAGGGAACTGAGGCCCAGAGAAGTGAAGTGACTTGCCCACAGTCACCCAGCTGACAAATGGCGGAGCCAGAATTCGAACCCATGACCTCTGACTCCCCAGCCCGGCCTCTTTTCATTAAGCCACGCTGCATAATAACAATAATAATAATAATGGTGGTATTTGTTAAGCGCTTACTATGTGCAGAGCACTGTTCTAAGCGCTGGGGTAGAAACAGGGTCATCAGGTTGTCCCACGTGAGGCTCATAGTCTTCATCCCCATTTTACAGATGAGGTCACTGAGGCACAGAGAAGTGAAGTGACTTGCCCACAGTCACACAGCTGACAAGTGGCAGATAAGCGCTTGGAAAGTACAATTCGACAATAAAGACAGCCCCTGACCACAAGGGATGAGCTCTTTCTCCTCAGGAAAGCCGCCCCTCTCCTCTCCATTCATTCAGTCAGTCAGTCCTATTTATTGAGCGCTTACTGTGTGCAGAGCATTCATTCAATAGTATTTATTGAGCGCTTACTATGTGCAGAGCACTGTACTAAGCGCTTGGAATGTACAATTCGCCAACACTGTACTAAGCGTTTGGAAAGTACATTTCAGCAACAAAGAGAGACAGTCCCTGCCCACAAGCGGCGAGCTCTTTCTCCTCAGGAAAGCCGCCCCTCTCCTCTCCATTCATTCATTCATTCAGTCGTATTTATTGAGCGCTTACTGTGTGCAGAGCACTATACTAAGCGCTTGGAATGTAGATTTCAGCAGTAAAGAGAGACAGTCCCTGCCCACAAGGGGCGAGCTCTTTCTCCTCAGGAAAGCCGCCCCTCTCTTCTTCATTCATTCAGTCAGTCACTCGTATTTATTGAGCGCTACTGTGTGCAGAACACTATACTAAGCGCTTGAAAAGTACAATTCAGCAATAAAGAGAGACTGTCCCTGCCCACAGGGGGCTCACAGTGTAGAAAGGGGGAGACAGGCATCAAAAATAGGGTACACCGTCTTCAATAGCGTCAATATAAATGATTATATTATATATACATTTTCATATACTGAATTAAATTAAATATTAAATAAAAATTATAATGTGGTATTTGTTAAGCGCTTACTATGTGCTAAGCACTGTTCTAAGCACTGGGGTAGATACAAGATAATCAAGTTGGCCCATGTGGGGCTCACAGTCTTCATCCCCCTTTTCAGATGAGGGAACTGAGTCACAGAGAAGTGAAGTGCCTTGCTCAAGATCACACAGCAGATAAGTGGTGGAGGTGGGATTAGAACCCAGGTCCTCTGACTCCCAAGCCCAGGCTATTTCTATTAAGCCCTTTTCCCATCAGCTCCTCCCTCAAGTTCCTGCTGGGATAGAGGACTGTCGGGATAAAATTTTGTTAATGAAATGTACATCGCCTTGATTCTATTTATTTGTTATTGTTTTAATGAGAAGTTCATCCTCTTGATTCTATTTATTGCTATTGTTCTTGTCTGTCCGTTTCCCCCGATTAGACTGTAAGCTCTTCAAAGGGCAGGAACTGTCTCTTTCTGTTACCGACTTGTACATTCCAAGCACTTAGTACAGTGCTCTGCACATAGTAAGCACTCAATAAATTCTATTGAATGAACAAATGAATGAATAAAATGCCAGGGATTCAACTTGATTTTTTTTTCCCTTCCCATTTCTTTCTTTTAATTTGTAAAACGAGGTGAATTGTACATGTTGTCATGCATTTGTTCCTTTCGCGCTACAAAGATTTGCTTCCCACTAGATAAGGCGCAAAAAACAGCTTAGTAAAGTGCCTGGAACGTAGTAAGCTCTCAACAAATGTCATCGTTATTATTATTATTCGATCGTCTGTCCTGTTGATTGATTGGCAACCTATTCCAAGCATGAACAGAATCTTAAAGCTAGAGAAGGAAGAGAAGACAATGGACGCGGGAGCAAACCCAGCAGGAGAGGTTGCAATAAAGGCCGGAGGACACGGCTATAAATGTGTTCGTTAATTGACATTATTGTACTTTCCCAAACGCTTAGTACAATGCTCCGCATGCAGTAATTGCTCAATAAATATGAATGAATGAATGAACAGTCAAAATTACCGGTGTTACAGATTACGAGAGTTAAAAGTTGAACCTTGCAAGAAAGAATTGGAAAAGCCTATGCAAATATTTGAGCGGCAGGAGGCATGTGGGCAAATTGGGCAACAGAACAGAGTACTTCAAGGATGAATGGAAATGTGGGAAGAGGGAGGTTATAAAGCACAAGGGTCTAAAAGTCGAGGGGAGCTAGAATCAAAAGTAGGGCAAACGTTAGTGCTGCGACAAGAATACAGTAGTGACAGAGACATAAAGGGTAAAACCTGATTGCTTTAAGTGTGAAGGGACAAAAATAATGGCTCGTGCTTACTGTGTGCAGAGCTCTGCAGTAAGCACTTGGGAGAGAACAATATAACAGAATTGGCAGACATGTTCCCTGCCCACAAGAAGCTTACAGTCTGGAGGAGGAGACAGACATAAAATAAATGATGGATTCCTACATAAGTGCTGTGAGGCCAAGGGTGGGCTGAATAAAGGGTGTTTCAGGCCCTAATGCAAGAAGTGCAAGCGTGAGAAGCGGCATGGCCTAGTGGATAGAGCACAGGCCCGGGAGTCAGAAGGACCTGGGTTCTAGTCCTGGCTCTTTCCCTTGACTGCTGTGTGACCCTGGGCAGGTCACTTCACTTCTCTGTGCCTCAGTTACCTCAACTGCAAAATGGGGATTAAGACTGCGAGCCCCATGTGGGACACGGACTGTGTCCAACCTGATTACCTTGTATCTACCTCGGCGCTTAGAACAGTGCCTGGAACATAGTAAGTGCTTAAAAAATACCTTTTAAAAAAAAAGGGCAAGGGCAACTCAGGAGAGGGAGTAGAGGAAAGGGGGACAACTTTGAAGATGGGGAGAATGATGCCTGTCAGATATGAAAGGGGAGTGAATTGCAGGTCAGAGGCAGGAAGTGAGGTAGCGGTCAGTGGTGAGATAGATGAGGTCGAGATAGAGGAGCCAAGTGAGCGTTTGGGGTTGTAGTATGAAATCAACACGGTAAAATAAGAGGGGACAAGGTGATTGAGGGCTTTCTAGCCAATAGTTGGAGTTTCTTTTTGATGTGGCGGTAGATGGGCAACGACTGGAGGTTCTTGAGAAGAGGGGAAATACGGACTGAACTTTTTAAATGATCGAGGCAACAGCATCGAAGTTGTGGACTAGAGTGGGAAGATACAAGAGGCAGCGGGGCATAGTAGACAGAACACGGGCCTGGGAGCCAGAAGGACCTCGGTCCTAATCCTGGTTCTGCCACCTGTCTGCTGTGTGACCTTGGGCAAGTCCCTTAACTTCTCTGTAGCTCAGTTAACTCATCTGTAAAATGGGGATTAATACTGTGAGCCTCATGTGGGACATGGATTGGGTCCAACCTCATTAGCTTGTACCTACCCCAGTACTTAGTACAGTGCCTGGCACATAGCACTTAACAAATGCCATAAAAAAAAGATGAGAATATGCCACACAGATGATTGTCTGGAACTAGAAGAAAGAAAACAGGTAAAATAGGTAAGAGCCTGTTCAATGCAACTTTGAAACAATTCGAGGTAATAAAATATTAATGTAAAATAAATAATCCTGAATGCATTTGCAAAGGAGAAAAATAATTATGTTACAGCACACATTATGTTGCTTCTCCTGCCCCTAACCCCTTGTTCACACCTTTCTTACTCTCCTTTTTCAGTCCCTCGATCTGAGAAACTCTTCACATTGATACTCACCCCCACCCCAGATCCAGAGCATTTATGTACAGATCTGGGTCCCTTATCTCTAATTCCTTTTAATGTCTATCTTCCCAACTAGGTTATCAGAGTCTCCAGGCCAGGGATCATGTTTACCAAGTCTATTGTGCTCTCCCTAATGTTGAGTAGAGTGTTCTGCACACAGTAAGTGCTCAATAAATACCACTGACTGATAAACCTCACCCTCATCAGTCAATCGATGATATCTGTTCTCAATTATGCCTTTCCCTCAAAACCTTTAATAATTGTTGATTTTGTATAGCGTTGTCTCTGTGCCAACCAGTGTCCTAAGCACTTACATTATTTAGATTTACAGCCTCAGTCTTCACTATTCCCAGCAATTTTTATTTACTGTATTCCCCATTATGTTGCAAATTCCTAGAGGAGCAGAATCATCTGTTGCTTTTTTCCCCCCAAGCATTTAATACAGTGCTAAACACAATAAATTCTCAATAAATTATGTTACTACTGATATACATAGTTTTCTTGCATCAATTTAGTGATTTGTTTTTCAGCCACATGCCAGATTTGGTAGAGGAATGGGAATTAAGGCCAAAATGTGAGAAAATGAGCCTAGAGGAGAGACTAACAAAACTGCCATAATGCTTTACCTGGAAAGGATTGAGAGGATGGCAGTTGGTGGGGAAGACACTCTTCCTCTGCAGAACACAAACTGACAGGCTGAAGAGCAGTTCTTTAGAGGTTAAAAAGGAAGAAAATTCCCTAATCCCATTCTTGCCCCAAAGATTTCTTTTCTGTCTCCTGTCCCCCTCTAAGAAGCTGAGATCTCTATCTCTCTCTGCCATTTCACCTCTGCTAATTTCAGTAATCATAGACTAGCACCTGAGATGGAATAATACTCTGGAGCAGTACTGAAGGACATCTCTTTTGCTTACCAAAGGAAATGAGGTCCTTTGGCTGCAGTTATCATCATTAACAAACTATAAAAATGCAGAGGAATACCATTTCTTGAAAAGGAACACAGCTAAATAATGTAAAATTCTGTGTTTCCCGAATGGTAATTTAACCCATGTTCACACCTATCATCACCCTTTCATATAAAAGGCTTAAAGGTGTTCAAATTAGACTTTTTAAAAAATCAGAGCTCACCAAAACCCAAGCCAATTGTGCAATGAAACGCACTATTATCCTAAGGAAACTGTGGAGCCAACAAGTATGCAGAAAGAATGGGGGCCAGACCCACGATTTTATCGTTTCCTAAAAGCTAACACAGTAAATGCCTACTTTCTAGCCTGGGACACTAAGTTCCAAGATGTTTCTGTAAATGGATGAAGAAGTGATTTTTTTCCCCGCCATTTTAACAGCCTATTCATACATTTCAAATATGTGGCCTTGTGTCAAGGATGAGATGTGGGAAAATGAAAAAAATTCCCTCGAAAACCAGCCCTTAGTGCTTTGACTTTTATGCAATTGTACCATTAAAGATAAAATAATCATCTGCTAAAGACGTTTAGAGAAAGTATAGTGGCACACTGTGTAACGCAGCTTTGTGAACTCAACACAAATTACCTCATTAAGCCACCCAATCCCCACCCAATTCAAATACACACTCACACATGTGAATTTCACCATCAGTGGTGTCTTCTTTGGAAATCAAGGCAATCTTACCAGTGTCATTCCATCAGTGGTATTTATTGAACACTTTACTGTGGGCATGACAGCGCTTGACATAATAAAAATGCCACATCTCACTGACCAAAGGAGCAGAAGTTGTAGAAGCATGAGCTGACTTGCCCCAGACCCCACCCCAGAGTGACCCTTGTCCAACTCCGTGCCACCTCACCATGGAAGCCAACAGACCAGCTGGTTGCTTAGCTGACACACTGAGGTTTGGGCCACATGCCACACCTTGGGCGGTGGCATTGGGACTACATCACAGCCAAGTCCACTCCTTGGCACCTATACCAGGGAGGGGCTGACCAGTCCCTCTCCAAACGTTGCCATGGAGTCTCCAGTCCAGGTGGCTGGGCTGGGCACGGACAAAACCCCCAAAAAGAAATCATTCCCCCAGAACAGGAAATCTGGAGCATTCTTTTATCGGTGCTCCTTGCCAGACTATTCCAGATTACCTTACTTTCATCCCTCGTCACAGATTATCCTCCTCATCTATCAATCAATGGAGGGTATTTATTGAGCACTTGTTGCATGCAGAGTGCTGTATTAAGCACTTGGTCGTGCATTTTTAAAGACACGTTAGTTGATATAGCAACATCACTGATTCTCATTTATTTGTAATATTCTATAACACCATGATCACTTTTCTCTTAAATATATGCAAATAGTCATTCCCTACCTGACAACCAAGAATTTCCCCACCCAAGTAGGTAACTTGTTAAACGTTCTTCTTGCATTTCACCCAGGCTTTGGTGAACCATTTATTCACTTTTCAAGGTCACTTTGAATTCCATTCCTATCTTTCAAAGAGTAAGCTCTTCTGCTTCTCTCATTACTGTACCGGAAAAACTGTTATATAGCATTTATGTTGCAAATGGTATATGGAATACTTTTACCCAGCACTCTATTGAACCAGTAGATTATAAAGCCAGTATTTAATGTTTCATTATTTGTTCTATTATAATACCGGGAATTGAAGTTAAAATAATAAAAACTCTTCCTAGGAATCAAAGGATAAAATATAGCACAATGGACAAACATCATTTTGGCACTGAAGGACAAAGTACGACACAATGGACAAAAGGCATTTTGCTTAGCAAACAATATACTCCCTAAATCGAGTTCTGATAGTAACAATTAGGTTAATGCATTAAAAAAGATTAAATCTGTTTAACTTTTGTATTTTCTCATTTATTTAGGAATAGTTGCCAAGTTTATAAGTATTTGCTGTTCACTGCCATTTTTTTTTTCCATAGCCAGCCCTTCCCATACTATTATTGTGTAGCAAATGCTGACTACGGCTAATTGTCATGTACAATGGTAAATATAATTGGCTTGCTAATATTTTGTTCTACAAATGACTATTTCCAAATTAACTATTTGAAAACTGCTTCTCCAGATAGAAGATTATCCAGGCCCTTTGCTTTCTCTTCTTTCTCCTCCAGCTGCCTGTCTTCTGGTCATTTCATGGGTTGTTTACATCTCTATAAGAAGGCTTGAAAGTTGGGAGAAGAGGTGAAAGCTAGACATGTTTACCACTTGCTTTAACTCTGGTAAATTCTGCTGGGGGAAAACACTGAAACGAATTTCTGCAATGATTTTTTGGTAGATTTAAATTATCCCATCTGTATTCCCCATTTTCAAGTCAGTTTAGTCAGAAGCAGCATGGCCTAATGGAAAAAGCCCCGGCCTAGGAGTCAGAAGACCTGGGTTCTAATCCCGGCTCTGCCATGTACCTGCTGGGTGACGTTGGGTCAAGGCACTAAACTTCTCTGTGCCTCAGTTACCTCATCTGCAAAATGGGAATTAAATCCTATTCCCTCCTTCTTAGACGGTGAGCCCCATATGGGACAGGGACTGTGTCCAAACTGATTAACTTGTATCTTCCCCAGCACTTAGAACAGAGTTTGGCACATAGTAAGCACTTAACAAATACGTAACTATTACTATTATAATTAGTCAATTAGTCCCATGCCTTGGCATTTTTTGTGCCAGTGGTGTGGCTTTGATCACATTCCCATGCTAATCTTTAGGTGGGCAAGCACTGTATTAAATTCCAGAGAGTTTGGAACGCAAACGGCTACTTGTGCAGTTTCCTTCCTAAACATTTTCACTGAGTGTACATCCCCCACCCTGCATCCTCTACCCTCTTCTGGTGTTAACTTTCTCACTGTGCCTCGATCTCACCTGTCTCACCGCCGACCCCTGGCCCCAAATCCTACCTCTAGCCTGGAACGCCCTCCCTCCTCAAATCCGCCATGCAATCACTCTCCCCCCCACTTCAAAGCTCTCCTGAAGGCACACCTCCTTCAAGAGGCCTTCCCTTACTAAGACCCACTTTTCCTCAGCTCCCACTCCTTTCCGTGTCACCATGACTCGCTCCCTTTGCTTTTCCTCCCTGGCCCCTGCCCCACAGCACTTTTGTATATATCTATAATTCTATTTATTTATATTGATGCCTGTTTTACTTCTACTGACCTCTGTCTCCCCACCTCTAGACCGTGAGCCCCTTGGGGCAGGGATTGTCTCCCTTTATTGCTGTACTGTACTTTCCAAGCGCTTAGTATTGTGCTCTGCACACAGTAAGCACTCAAAAAATATGATTAAATGAATGAATTTCAGAGGATTGCAATAGATGTCCACTCAAAATAAACCCCTGAATAGGCTACATTTTCCTGACCTGACTCTCGCCTGTTCAATCAAGCCTAAATCGGGGACCCCAGTGTCAGAATCCACTCTGGGGCTAGTCCTTACAGGAAGAAAGCGATGGACATATAACAGAGGAGCACTGTTATACATCCCTGCCATGCCCCTATGAACAGCCAACCCCTCACCTGTTACCGAGAGACTCTTTCTACTTTATTCATTCAATAGTATTTATTGAGCGCTTACTATGTGCAGAGCACTGTACTAAGCGCTTGGGATGAACAAGTCGGCAACAGATAGAGACAGTCCCTGCCGTTTGACGGGCTTACAGTCTAATCGGGGGAAACGGACAGACAAGAACAATGGCAATAAACAGAGTCAAGGGGAAGAACATCTCGTAAAAACAATGGCAACTAAATAGAATCGAGGCGATGTACAATTCATTAACAAAATAAATAGGGTAACGAAAATATATACAGTTGAGCGGATGAGTACAGTGCTGTGGGGATGGGAAGGGAGAGGTGGAGGAGCAGAGGGAAAAGGGGAAAATGAGGGTTTAGCTGCGGAGAGGTAAAGGGGGGATGGCAGAGGGAGTAGAGGGAGAAGAGGAGCTCAGTCTGGGAACGCCTCTTTAAATGAAGGGGTGGCGGGGAGAGCCACAATGGCCCTTGGAGGTGACTGAGCCCAACCAAATTGGGCTAGATTTTGGTGAAACCTGGCAAATGCAGGCCTATGGACTGTGCAGTCAGTTAATATTATTGAGCACTTACTCTCTGTGGGGCAGCATACTCAAGAATGGGAAGCCATGCCTAGAACTTTGGCATTAGATTCCTTCTCACCTGTGGCACAGTGTTAGAACCCAGGTGATGGGTTTTGGCCGACTGGACCTCCAATACATCTATCCACGTGCTCAAAGTGGAGCTGAGTGAAGATCTCTCCATGATGTATTTTAGTGTCCCCCGCTAGGTTGTAAACTTGAGGTCAGGGATTATGTCCGCTAATTCTACAATAATAATAATAATGATGATAAGAATTGTGCACGGTATTTGTTACATGCTATGTGCCAAGCAAAGTGCTGTGGGCTGGAATAGGTGTGAGATAATGAAGTCAAATACAGTCCCAGTCCCACATAAGGCTCACAGTCTAATGTGGAAGGAGACCAGGCATTGAATCCCAGTTTTGTTGCTGAACTGCCCTTTCCAAGCGCTCAGTACAGTGCTCTGCACCCAGTAAGCGCTCAATAAATACGACTGAATGAATTTTATACAGATGAGGAAACAAGCGCGGAGAAGTCAAGTCGCTGGCCCAAGGTCAACCAGCGGGCAGGTGGTGGAGCAGGATTAGACCACAGGTCCTCTGGCTCTCAGGCCTGTGATCTTTACATTAGGCCTCACTGTTTCCCAGTGCCTAATAAACTGTAGGCACTCAAAAAAATACTACTAGTTCATTGCCTGAATGAAGGAATGGATGGATGGACCATTGAAATAAGGCCAAGCAAGTCAATTTGCATGGAGTTCCCAAAAAGAAGTGATAGGAAAATAGAAATGCTTATCACCAGTGTTTCTATCCTCCAGCCTGAAAGCGGCAACTTGTGCTTCAGTGTGCAGCTAAATTGTGAATTCCTTCTCCTGCTACATAAACTCTAAGCTCGTTATGGGCAAGGACCAGCATGGCCCTGACTTGTTCCTTTGGTTGTCCCCCCTCCCAGTCCCGCAGCACTTCCGTTCATATCAGTAATGTATTTATTTAAGTTAGTTGCGGGCAGGGAACCTGTATGCTTGTGGTTGCAGCGAGGCTCAGTGGAACGAGCCCGGGCGTGGGAGTCAGAGATTGTGCATTCTAATCCCGGCTCCGCCACTTGACATCTGTGTGACCTGAGGTGGGCAAGTTACTCTCTGTGGGGCAGCGTACTCAAGAATGGGAAGCCATGCCTAGAACTTTGGCATTAGATTCCTTCTCACCTGTGGCACAGTGTTAGAACCCAGGTGATGGGTTTTGGCTGACTGGACCTCCAATACATCTATCCACGTGTTCAAAGTGGAGCTGAGTGAAGATCTCTCCATGATGTATTTTAGTGTCCCCCGCTAGGTTGTAAACTTGAGGTCAGGGATTATGTCCGCTAATTCTACAATAATAATAATAATGATGATAAGAATTGTCTGTGTGCCTTCTCTGTGCACACAGAGTTCCCTCTGAGTTCCCTCCTCTGTAAAATGGGGATGAAGACTGTGAGCCCCTTGAGGGACAACCTGATCACCTTGTATCCCCCTCAGCGCTTAGAATAGTGCTTTGCACATAGTAAACACTTAACAAATACCATTATTATTATTATTGTCCTCTCCCAATCTTTTAGTACAGTGCTTCTTACACAGTAAGCGCTCAACAAATAGGACAGAATGAAAGAATGCGCCTGCTGATGCCGTGGTATTCCCAGCCTGAGCCCTCCCTTTCCCTCTGCCCCTCTTCCCCTCCCCATTCCCCCTACTCCCTTCCTCTGCTCTCCCCCCTTCTCCTCCCCACAGCACTTGTGTACATTCATTACTCTATTTTATTAATAATTTGTATATATCTATGATTCTATTTATTTTGATGGTATTGATGCCTGATTACTTGTTTTGTTTTGCTGTCTGTCTCCCCCTTTTAAGACTGTGAGCCCATTGTTGGGCAGGGATTGTCTCTGTTGCCGAATTGTACATTCCAAGTGCTTAATACAGCACCCTGCACTGAGTAAGTGCTCAATAAATACAATAGAATGAATGAATGGTATTGTACTCTTCCATCCTTCCATCCTTCCATCCTTCCTGTCTCTCAGGCCCTCTACTCCCTCTACCGCCCCCCCTTCACCTCTCCCCAGCTTAACCCTCTTTTCCTGCCATTTCCCTATGCTCCTCCCCCTCTCCCTTCCCATCCCCTCAGCACTGTACTCGTCTGCTCAACTGTATATATTTTCATTACCCTATTTATTTTGTTAATGAAATGTACATCGCCAGATTCAATTTAGTTGCCATTGTTTTTACGAGATGTTCTTCCCCTTGACTCTATTTATTGCCATCGTTCTCGTCTGTCCGTTTCCCCCGATTAGACTGTAAGCCCGTCAAACAGCAGGGACTGTCTCTCTCTGTTGTTGACTTGTTCATTCCAAGTGCTTAGTACAGTGCTCTGCACATAGTAAGCGCTCAATAAATACTATTGAATGAATGAATGAATGCTCTCTCTAGCGCTGAGTACAGTGCTCTGCACATAGTCAGCGCCTAATAAACACCATTGACTGATCAACACTTGGGCCTGCTTTTTTTTTTCTCCGCACTCCCCAGGGCAGAACGTGTCGACAACTTCAGTAAATGATAATAATAATGATGATGATGGCATTTGTTAAGCACTTACTATGTGCAAAGCACTGTTCTAAGCGCTGGGGGGGGAATACAAGGTGATCAGGTTGTCCCACGTGGGGCTGCCGGTCTTAATCCCCATTTTAGAGATGGGACAGATAATTCATTTTAATTATAATAAAAATAATGGCATTTATAAAGCGCTTACTATGTGCAAAGCAGTATTCTAGGCGCTGGGGGATACAAGGTGATCAGGTAGGCTCCCAGTCTTCATCCCCATTTTACAGATGAAGGAACTGGGGCACAGAGAAGTAATTCCTTTTATTAATAGTAATGCTATTTGTTTAGCGCTTACCATGTGCAAAGCACAGTCTTTAACGCGCAGGGTAGGGGGAATACAAGGTGATGAGGTGGGGCTCCCAGTCTTCATCCCATTTTACAGATGAGGGAACTGGGGCACAGAAAATTCATTCATTTTATTAATAGTAATTGATTTGTTAAGCGTTTACTATGTGCAAAGCCCAGTCTTGAATGCTGGGGGGGGGGGGATACAAGGTGATCAGGTGGGGGCCCCCAGTCTTCATCCCCATTTTACAGATGAGGGAACAGGGGCACAGAGAAATTAATTCCTTTTATTAATAGTAATGCTATTTGTTTAGCGCTTACTATGTGCAAAGCACAGTCCTAAGAGCTGGGGGACACACACAAGGTGATTAGGTGGGGCTCCCAGTCTTCATCCCCATTTCACAGATGAGGGAACTGGGGCACAGAGAATTCATTCTTTTATTAATAGTAATGGTATTTGTTTAGCGGTTACTATGTGCAAAGCACAGTCTTGAGTGCTGGGGGTGGGGGACACACAAGGTGATGAGGTGGGGCTCCCAGTCTTCATCCCCATTTTCCAGATGAGGGAACTGAGGCACAGAGAATTAATTCCTTTTATTAATAGTAATGCTATTTGTTTAGCGCTTACTATGTGCAAAGCACAGCCCTAAGCGCTGGGGGGGGCACACGAGGTGATGAAGTGGGGCTCCGAGTCTTCATCCCCATTTTCCAGATGAGGGAACTGAGGTACAGAGAATTCATTCCTTTTATTAATAGTTATGGTATCTGTTTAGCGCTTACTATGTGCAAAGCACAGCCCTAAGCGCTGGGGTGGACACACGAGGTGATGAGGTGGGGCTCCGAGTCTTCATCCCCATTTTCCAGATGAGGGAACTGAGGTACAGAGAATTCATTCCTTTTATTAATAATTATGGTATCTGTTTAGCACTTACTATGTGCAAAGCACAGCCCTAAGCGCTGGGGGGGGGGGAACACACGAGGTGATGAAGTTCCCAGTCTTCATCCCCATTTTCCAGGTGAGGGAACTGAGGCCCAGAGAAGCGAAGCGACTGGCCCCACGTCACCCAGCGGCAGGGGGGGATGAGAAGGCCCGACCTTCCGCCTCCCCAGGCCGGTCTCTGCCGGTTGGGGGATGGAAAGGCTGAGGGAAAGGGGGCGGGGGCGGCACAGCGCTCCGGGCAGGGGCGGGCGGCGCGGCCCCTCACAGAGCCGGGGCCCGGAGCGCGTGACCAATGGGGCCGAGGCGGGGGAAGCCCGCCCCTCCCCTCGCGCGCGCCGCTTCCATCCGGGTCCTCCAGCCTCGTTCCCGGGCACTATAAAGGCCGCCGTCTCCTTTGTTCGCCCTCATTGCGCAGTTGCGATCGGCCGCGGCCGGGGCTGGAGGTAGGAGCGGCGGGCGGCGCGCGCGCGCGGGCGCGCATGCGTGCTTGGGGGGGGGGGAGCCGGCGGTGGCGGCGGCGGGAGCCCGGGGGGCCCATGGCGGGCAGCGGGGGCGGGGCGGGAGAGGGCGGCCGTGCCGGAGGAGGAGGAGGTGGGGCTGCGGCTCGGCTGGCGGCAGCGGCCCGCCCGATGAGAGGAAAACCGTCCGGCAGGGCCTTCGGAGGATTCCCCTAGGGGCTGCGGGGATGTAAGGCCGGCCTGTGGTTTCTCCTCCATCTAATGAACCGAGGCGGCGGGCGCCATTTTAGGCACCCGAAGGCGCCCACTGACTGTGTGCAGCTGAACGCGGACGGAGGAAGATGAGCTGGCGATTCCTGGAGGACAGGGAGCCCAGAGCCTTCTACGGCCGAGCGAGCTCTGGTGGGTGCCGGGGGGGGGGGGGCGGGGGGGCCTGGTGGGTAGGGAGGGAAAGGGGATGGTGGGGTGGGGAAGGGGGGGGTCGGGGTCTTGTCCCGGGAGCCGCCGGAGCCCCCGTCCCTCCCCGGAGGAGGAGGCGGCGGCGGGGCCCGGCTCATGTGGCCGCCATCCTCGCCGCCGCCGCCATTTTGTCCCCCACGCGGGAGCCAGTCCTTGCCGCCGGACGCCCCCCAAACCCCCGTTCTTCCTCCCCCCCCACACTAAACGGGGACACCCCCGGGAAGCCGTTGGAAGAATGGTTTGGGGGAGCGTGTTTTATTTGGGGGGGGGTGTTCAAAGGCCCCATTGTGGCCTCTCCCGGGCGCTCGGTACACTGCCCCCGGCCCCTCGGTCCATTGCCCAGCGACCACCAAGGCGATGTTCTGGTCCAAGGAGGGGGGTCCGCCCCTTCCCCCCAGGGATCGAAAAGGACCGCAGAGTCCGGTTCGATCGGACGCATTTGGTCGTCACCTTGGCGAGCCGAGACCGAGGAGGGCTGGAAAAAAATGATTTTTTTTTTTTAATCTAGAGTTGGGGGAGGGTCTGACCTCCCCGTCTCCCCCTCCCCCCCCCCCCCCATCCTCGCCCTCGGCTTTTAAAACGTAACGTGCGTCTCTCTGTGAAATAGGTTACAACACCGTCAAAATGGTCGAGGCAGACCGCCCGGGGAAGCTGTTCATTGGCGGGCTCAATACAGAGACTAACGAGAAGGCTCTTGAGGCCGTTTTTGGCAAATATGGCCGCATCGTGGAAGGTAAGCGCGGGGGCCCGCCTCGCCCGCCTCTGGCAGGGTTGGGTGGTCCATGATGAATTTCACGGCGTTGATCGTCCGAAGTGATGATGCATCCTTGTCCTCTAAGAAGTTCTGAGATCCCTCGGTTCGGGGACACCTCCGCCGCGCGTCAGGTACGGTAGAGATGACATCTTGGCTTCTCTTTGTCTAGTTCTCTTGATGAAAGATCGTGAAACCAACAAATCCAGAGGATTTGCCTTTGTCACCTTCGAGAGCCCAGCGGATGCCAAGGATGCTGCCAGAGACATGAATGGAAAGGTGTGTGGTTTTGTTTCCTTGTCTTGTCTTTTATTCCCCCCCTCCCCCCCCCCCCAATGGTACCTACACTCCTCCGGGAAACGTAGTGCAGGCTTCTCGTCCCAACTGTACGGGTACTGTAATCCCAAAACACTTGGATGAACTTTATTCGATGACAAGGCAAATCTGTACGGATTCCTTCCTAATCAGACTCTTTATTCATTGACTGTCAATGAATACAAAAAGCACTTGTAGAGGCAGATAGCCTTTTCGAAGGCTTAAATGGGCTTGTATCTTGTACATTTACATTTTGTGCTCTGTATTAAATTTGTCAGAATGAAGAAAGGGTGGATGCGGAACAATCAAATAGTGGTACTGAGCTTTTGTGTGCACTGCACTGTACTACCGGGCTTGGGAGACTGCGAAACAATAGACTATTGTAATGCTGGACTAATTTATCTCCTGACCTTAAGACCTTTTAGGGTAGCGGGAAAAAGGTGGTCCACCTTGAAATATGTCACCCTTAACTCTGCTCTCTCAAAAAGCACCTTGTATGGCCAAGAGCTGTCAATAGTACACTCTGATTTGCTTTCAGGATGGAGTATTAAAGTATTAAGGCAGTTAATGCAGAAGTGATTGAACTTTTTTCCATTCAGGCATGCAAGTGAGAGGAAACCTACTGGAATTCACTAGATTTAAAACTTTTAAAAGTTAAGCTTTTTTTCAGCCTGCATATATTGTATTTGTTCTTGGGTCAGTAAAGATAAGGGGTGCCATACCTGGGCTAGAGCAATGGATTGTAAATGTATCATTGTTCTCCAACAATAACATGATATGAACAAAGTTAATTCATTTACCATTCTTTTTTTTTTTTAACATGGTAGCCTTTTGAAATGGTATTTTTGACTCATCCAACATTAATTATAGTTCTTCGCTTGGAGAAGTTTAACTTACTCCATTTTGGGACTGCTTGTGTTTTTGAGAAAAAGCTGTAAGAGCTTAAATCTGAAGCAAAGTTTCTTAATGCTTGAGTTTGGATTTGGAATACTTAAAAGCTGTTAACTCCTACAGGATTGCTAGTGACAAAACCGTAAAAGCGGTGTTAGCTGATAGTTACAGAGCTATTTATAGAATGTATGATCTGGAATGAAAACGAGAGGCTATTTTTCTGTAATATTAATGCACATATTCTGGTCTGTGAGGTCACCTCCAGCAGAGCTGCAGATTTCTGCCATTCTTAACTATCCCACTCATTCTCGATAGCATTTTCTCATCTGCTTACCATTGTGCTCCATATTGGTTCTTCGGTTAGGGTTAAATGAAGATCTAGTATGAATTTCCACCTGGTGGAGGTTTCTGGGGACAGATTTTTTCCCCCCCGTGTTTCAGAACTGCACATTCTGCAAATTTAACCACATCTGCTGGTTAAATGAGAAAAGACCTATTAAGAGTTTACCCTTAGGAAGAAAGCTTAGACGCCCACTTTGACTCTGAATTAGTGACACTTTAAATTGTGAGTTAAAAGCGGTTTGTGAGTTAAATTGATCACTGCAAAGTTATTTCAAAGGATTATCGATGCATGAAGGGAAACAAGCCAGACATAAACTTGTTTCGCACCAGTTGTACTGGGAAGTGGTCAGGTTTTTTTTAAACTGAACTCACAACAGTTGATAAAAAAACAACCATTCTTTTTAGTCTTTAGATGGAAAAGCAATTAAGGTGGAACAAGCCACCAAACCATCATTTGAAAGTGGTGGTAGACGTGGGCCACCACCTCCTCCAAGAAGCAGAGGCCCTCCAAGAGGCCTTAGAGGTGGAAGAGGAGGAAGTGGAGGAGCAAGGGGGCCACCTTCACGTGGAGGGCATATGGGTAATGTAGCTCCCAAACTGTCTTAAAGAGTGTAAGGGTGCGAACTTTGACCTCAAAGACCCAATGTTTGAATACTGACTCAAGTTAACCGTGGTCCTTGTCTAGTGGGCATCGAGTCTAAAGTACACTCCTTTGATGGTCAAGTCCTTGGAAAATAAACACCTAAGCCTTCATCTGGCCGATAGAGCTGAGCGAACAAGGTTCCTTTCCACAAAGTTTGCTTTTCATTAGACTGGGAAGCTGGGCAGGGAAACCCTTTGTCCACTGGTTGGGTTGAGTTTCAGCGTTTGGTTGAGAACTCAAGGCTAATTTGTAGACTCCTTTATTTCTGCACCTGAAAAGAATTAGATCACGGCTAACGTGTTGGAGAAAAACGTTGCCAAGGTAGTTGCCTTTTAAGAGGAAAAAATAGTTGCACCTCTCTATCCATTTTTTCCCCCTAAAGCAAATGTGACATTTCCAGTCTTGGACAAAAACATGACCAAATCTACAGGTTGCTGGGATTTGCGAAGGTCTTAAAGATGACCTGCAAGGTGCATGTAGTTCGATTGGGTTAGTTAAGAAGATCACTGGAAGTGTTGAAACTTCATTGGTAAAAGAGCCTCATTTTGAGACTGGGAAACGGCTATATCCACCTCTTTTTAAAAAAAAAAAAAAAAATCCAGAACAGACCTCTGTAGTTGAATGAGTTGTCCAGTATGTTTTCAATTTTTGTATGACTGCTAAACTTTCTGCAAACCCAGAATACGTTTTGAGTTGTGGCTATGGTGCCATGTTTTAAGGGAGGAATTAAAAGTGGCATTGGAAATAGATGGGGATTTGGGGAATGAAGCTTTAGGAATGTCCTTTGTAAAATATATAACATCTGCTGAATGAATCCAAATTAACCATGGTTTTTTTCTAAACGTAGATGATAGTGGATACTCCCTTAATTTCAACATGGGTTCTTCCAGAGGCCCACTACCGGTAAAAAGAGGCCCACCACCACGAAGTGGGGGTCCGCCTCCTAAGAGATCTGCTCCATCAGGACCAGTTCGCAGCAGCAGTGGAATGGGAGGACGAGGTAATTCTTTGAGGTTGTCCCCCTGAAGCCAATTCAGTGTGCTTTTATTACATTAAATGAAAAAGAACTGGCAGGCGGTTGTTGGCAGGGATGCTCAGTGTGAACAGGTATTGGATGCTTACAATCAACGTTCTTGCTAGAGAGCATAGAATACCCTGGCCCGTTTGTGGCTCATCCAAACTTTGCCATAGCCCAAGCAATCTTGATTCTGCAGCCATCCCTTTTTACCTTGGTTCTGGATTTATTTGGGCTGAGTGAGAGGCCACCCATGAGGAAAATCAGTGGTAGCAATAGTGAGAAATTTCCCTATGACAAGATTTTGGTCTTAAGCCATATGTAGATTACAGACCAGCCCCATCAAAGACCTTGTTTCTATTTATTTATTTTTCAGTTGTGCTAAGGTCACTCTAACCTCCAGACTTCAAGCTTCTGTGTAGACCTCTAGAAACTGAAAATTGCCTTGGTGAAGCTCTTGGTCTTGCAGTTTTGCTTCCAGCTTAGTTATTATCCCTTGCCATCCTACATTTAGGCAAACATTTTTAATTGTAGCTCCTGTCTCGCGTGGAAGAGATAACTATGGAGGGCCACCACGGAGGGAACCGATGCCATCCCGGAGAGATGTTTACATGTCACCTAGAGATGATGGCTACAGCACTAAAGACAGGTATAAAGTACAATAAAATAAACTAACCGAAGCTCCTCGGGAGATAAATTTTAAATCATCTAAAACACGGCGTTCTTCTTGTAGTTACTCTAGCCGGGACTATCCGAGTTCCCGTGACACCAGAGATTACGCCCCACCCCCGAGAGACTACGCATATCGCGATTATGGCCATTCCAGTTCCCGTGATGAATACCCATCTAGAGGATATAGGTACTTGACATGTTTCGTTATGTGTCCGTTAGATGTGAGATTCTCAGTGCAGGACTTACCGAAATGATCTTTGACTTCTTCCATTCAGTGATCGAGATGGCTATGGTGGTGGGCGTGATCGAGATTATTCGGACCATCCAAGTGGAGGTTCCTACCGCGATTCCTACGAGAGTTATGGTAAGAGCCCAGTTGAAGATCTTAAGTTTTTTAGGCTATGTGAGCGAGTCTGTCAGGCTTGTGTGCTTGCTTTCAAAGGGATTTTGCTTGCTTAAAAGGAAAATTGGCAGCCTTGGGATTCTCTTCCCAGTTTGAGAATTTTCTGAAGTTTTTCTAAGGAGCTGGTTCTCAGACTGTTTGCTTGCTTTCCAAGGGGATTTTTGCTTGCTTAGAGGGTTATATTGGCAGTCTTGTGTGTTTTTTTCCCCCAACAGTGAAAATACAATTTAGAAATTAAAATTAGCAACATGAAAAAAATGTTTACCGTAACAATATGAAGCAAACTCTACAGTTCAAAATTGCAACTTTATCACTGGAAAGATGGCTGAGTTTCTACTCTAAAAATAACAAGCTGTTCTGGAATATCCCTAAAGATGCCTCTTGAAAATACACACCGTCTTCCGTCATTTTTCAAAACAAACGTTAAACCCATAGTCCCGTCTCGTCAGATGAGATGCTGTCCCCATTATAAATTCACGAGTGCCAGATTTAAAAGACCTCGAATCCAAAGAGTAAAACTAGAATACAGCAATTCTGTGAATTCAGATTTAAATGTTGTATATATATACAATTTATAGTGTTGCCATATTACCTGACCATTGACCCTGCAGGTAACTCACGTAGTGCTCCACCTGCTCGAGGGCCCCCGCCATCTTATGGTGGAAGCAGTCGCTATGACGATTACAGCAGCACACGAGACGGATATGGTGGAAGTCGAGAAAGTTACTCAAGCAGCCGAAGTGATATCTACTCAAGTGGTCGGGATCGCGTTGGCAGACAAGACAGAGGGCTTCCCCCTTCTATGGATAGGGGGTACCCTCCTCCACGAGATTCCTACAGCAGTTCAAGCCGCGGAGCACCCAGAGGTGGTGGCCGTGGGGGAAGCCGATCTGATAGAGGAGGAGGAAGAAGCAGATACTAAAACAAACAAAACAAACAAACAAACTCAAACCTAAAACTTTTGGACCAAAATTCCTTTTCAAAGAAGCAAAAGTGAAAAGTGGAACTTGTCCTATCTTTCCTACAAGAGGACTACTATAAGGAAACGTTGTTTTTACCTTTTTTTATTGTTGCCTGTTAAGTTCTCCTCCATGATTTTTATGCTCTTGTGAGGAAAAAGTTAACACCAATGTTTAATTTCGTTTCAGAATTGTTATTTCTTTCAAAAAGCAGATGTTAAATGTAATGCAATTTGAGCTGTGTACTAGTGTTGTAACTTTCACAAAGTAAAAGTTTCCCTGAAATGCCACTTCCCATCTGACTTTCATGACGAATGAGACGAGCAGCCCTAAGACCTTCCACACATCATCTAGCCATCTAAAAATGGAGCTCGATCGTTCTGCCTATTGAAACTCATTTAAAAGCCAGTTAGTTGACAGGCTTGGAGGGAGGTTTTGGGGGGGCATGATCAGATTTCAAGCTGTCCTTTTTGAAGCTGAAATCTACACAAGATTCCCACTTAAATTCTTCAAATGCGTAGATTAGGAAAAAAAACCAAACAAACCAGAATTCCTGTTCCTGTCACCCAGTAAACCTGAAACAGCAAATGGAGAGTGCTGACTATATTCTGCCTTTCTGCCATTTCATTGGGAATCTGCAAGAACCGTCCCCCAAATAAATCATTTACATGTATTAGAGAACTACAGAATTCTATAAATTGAGAGGTTTGACCAGTTCCAACAACGAAGCTGCAAAACGATGCTTGCTCTTACTGTTTCAAATTTTTGCAACTCTGTAGTGTCTCACTTTTAAAGGAACAGCTTGATTCCAAGGGCAAAGGAGAAAATAGATAAGCAAAGAAGTATTTATCTCCAACTTCTCAAAGGCTTATGACTTCTAAAAACAAGTGACTATTTCAGCCTTCCACAACAGATTTAAAGCATCAAATGCCTGTGAAACAGCAAAAGATGGTAAGCAAAGCAAACTAGTTTTTCCGTCTAAGTCGAAATTGAACAAAATTGCCCTCCTCATAGAACAGTGAGACATGCTGTACGTCATGGCAATGGAAGTGCTTTCTAGATAAAACCGATTGGAAAAAGCAGTGCTCGATAGCATTAGAAGTTCTCCAAATTCAACATTCCTCCTTGGATATTTTTTTTTTTATTGAAAGCATGTATGGCCACCAATTATGACGCCTAAGGGCATAAACAATGCAGCTCTTGTAGTCAAATTATTGCAATTGGATTGGGAGGGTTGCATTTTTTTTATTCAGTGTTTTGATGAAGAACATTAACAGGCTGCATGTGCAAATATGTTTTTTCAAAATTTTTAGCCAAATCAAAAAAAAAATGGCTTAACATGCCAAATAGCATCTCAAGATTTTGGGGTTCTTTTTCAAGCAAGCCATTGCAAACTTGACGTTTAGTTGGATGCCTGAGTTGATTGTTTTTTAGTTTTGAAACGACTGTGTGGGGAAATTCTATTGCAAGTTGTAAAACGTATGGCACCGTGACCCAGGTCAGGCCATGAAGTTCAAAAGATGCTCTTGACTAGTAAACTTGAAGACCTCCAACTAAAACCTTGTACTGCACTATTCCTTCACAAATAAGTTTTGTCGTTCAACTTATGGATTTAACATGGCAGTGCACCATTGGAAAGAAATGAGAATCCATAAGCCATGCAACTTACCATTAAGCCATTCCAGTTCATTCCAAGCCAGTGAATCTTCCACCACTTAAAAGAAGTAGTAGAACCTTGAAACAAATTTATCTGTGAGTCCAAGCTTTACTTAACATTCTGGGATGAAGAGTAGTTACTAGTTGCCAAGTCTGTCTTCCATTTATTTATAAAAGAAAACCGTTCTCACGTGTATTTGTAATTGTTCCAGGTTGAACAAACTGCCAGGAGGGCCGAGATAAGATGCTGACTTGATAGAACCAGAGGCAGTAGCAGTTAAGTCATGAGGTAAAGCCTTGTCACCTGCAGATTATTTTGGGTGGCTCCTGAGCTGTTAGTTCTCTTACCCTGGTAACATGGTTTGTGATATAAAGTCTCTAGTATACGTTTGGATCTGAATGAATTTGACAATTGGAAACTAGAAGCTATTAACCATTATAGTTGTTGAAATAAGGTAATAGAATGACGGCAGATAACCAAATGTATTGGTACTGCTCTGACAGGTTTTCCTTCGTTTTACAGAGGTGCTAGAAGAAAGAAGCAGAACATACTGGATTATCATCGATTGTCATAGCAGTTGCGTTGGTTTGTGCCAGGATAAAGTTCATACATTGGCTGTCTTTACACTTTCCCAGGGTAGGCACCAGGATCAATTAACAGTTGTACTCTAAATAGAATTCCCTAGTCACCCAAATACTTCCAGTGGAAGGAGAACGAGAATGTCTTCCCAGATCCTGAGGATGTCATTTACTTGGTTTGATAGAGGATATTGTCAGACTTTATTAAATGAGGAGACAAGTCTTCCCATTCGGCTCTACAAAGTCTTAGTCCCTGCGTGGGGATTGATAATTCCGGACTGGTTCTGAGGAGCAGTAACCTCTCCTCAAAAGAAAAGTCCACGTAGGTCATCTGGGGACCTTGGCTGAAGTGTCTTCCAAAAAAAGAGAGCAACCATGTGGCCTGAGAAAGTAGTTTTTGTGGGTTTCTGCAGTATACTCCAAGCCTGGAGTATTACCGGGTAGATGTGAGGAGAGAAACTATAAGTGATGCTTTCCGTTATCTATTGCAATGACCCCAAACCTGTTAAATCTGGTAATTAGTCGTGACCCTGGATGAATTCTCATCAGCCTTACCAGTTTTTCCAAAGCTTAAAACTTTGGATGCAATTCATAACTTAGTAGCTCACATCTCATTCTGCAGGAATGGGTTGTCCTCGTTATTTTTTGAAAGGGGTTCTCTGTAGAATTCCGATACACTGGTTTGAGTGAAGTCTTTTTAAAAATTTAACTTCACCCGTCACTTGCGGCTCAGGCAAACTGCATCAGGCTGATCCTGAGCATTGAATAGGTAATGGATTAATGTAAACGGCTAATGTGGGAGGGAAATCCTTAAGGTGGAGGGGCTCCTTGAGCAGAGGTAGCTTAATGCAGTTGCTGAATGTTGCTGGTAAGTACAAAATGCTTGGGTTTCAAGCTACACTACTGGGGAATGCTATGAGGCATTTTTGCATCAAATCAGGAACATACACTCAGCCCAAACACACAGGGAATGTGTGCACATTTTATATAAAATTAATGACATTGAAATCTTCATGTTTGTGTGTGTGTAGTTTGTTGCAGATCAAACTGTTTTGCTAGACTTGCTAAAATGACAAACTTTGAATTTAAGGAGGATAAGCCATGAGTACTATGACATATATATCTGTAACTCATCAGCTGAGTCTATGGTAGTGTCATTGCTTATCACTGGCGTTTGAAATTTTTTAAAAAGTTGTGTCAAATGGCCTAATTCCTGCCCTTTCAATCTGGGTAGGCAAATTGGCATATTTTTTCCCAGTTGTAAATTATGACAAGCTGTGCTACATTAAACCGGTTTCCCTGCTATGTTCATAACATAGCATGACCTAGTGGAAAGAGCATGCACCTGGGAATTGAGATCTGGACACTCCCTCTGCCATGTGTCTTAAGGAAGCAGCGTGGCTCAGTGGAAGGAGCCTGGGCTTGGGGGAGGTCATGGTTTTGAATTCCGACTGCTGCTTGTCAGCTGTGATGATGGGCAAGTCCCTTCACTTCTCTGTGCCTCAGTTCCCTCTGGATAATGGGGATGAAGACAGCCCCACGTGGGACAATCTGATTATCCTGTATCTCCCCCAGTGCTTAGAACAGTGCTCTGCACATAGTAAGTTAACAAATACCAACATTAATACTATCTTGGATGAGTCACTTTTGTACCTCAGTTCCCTCATCTGCAAAGTGGGGATTCAATACCTGTGCTTACTCCTACTTAGAATGTGAGCCCATGTGGGACCTGATTATCTTGTATCTACCCCTGAGCTCAGCCCAATGCTTGGCACATAGGTGCTTAACAAATACCACGGTTAGATGAGTAAGCATCTGCTCATTCTTACTATTTCTTGGTATGGTATACATCAGCATTTAATTTGAGTTAAAACCCATAATTTCTAAGGAATGAGGCTATTTTTTTTCTCATTTGTCATTTCCATCACTTTCTACATTAAGTCCCAGAGATCCAATGGGTTCTGTATTGTTTTTTTAGCACTGTTTTCAGATGGTCCGCATACTACCTCTGGTTATTTTGCGTGTTCTGGTAGCTGGTATGTTTAACTGCTAGTGAAGCTTTATTGACTATCGAACCGAGTGTGGTCTCATTGTTGACAATCTTTAAGTGCTACCTTGATTATCAGAAGGCTGGTGCTTACTGAACCTGTTATTTCGGACTGGTTAATCTTATGGCTTTCCATATACTTGACTGTCAGTCATTGCCAAAACACACCCTAGTTTCTTGAGCAACTTGTGAATTGTAAGAGAAACTGCTCATCACTCGCATCAAGATATGATGGACCTGTACAGACTGTTTAGCTGAACTGGTTTTAGACCTATCCTGAGGAGGATGGTTGGATGGGGTGTGACTAGGTAGGCTTGTAAATGGTATTTGTTATGCACTTACTGTGCCAAGCCCTAGGGTAGGTTTAAGGTAATCAGGTTGAATTCAGACCCCCTTGGGGCTTGCAAAGAAAGAGAAGTGACTTGACCAGAGTCATGCAGCAGGCAAATGATAGGATTAGAACCCAGGTCCTGGCTCCCAGGCCCGTGCTTTATTCACTAGGGCATGCTGCTTCTCTCTGGTTGGGTGTGCTTGTTTTGCCACAGCCAAACTGCCTCCTGGCTCTCCCTCATGTCTACTGTGTGACAGAGTACGTCAAATTTATCTGCCTGTTACCTCTATAAGAAGGACATTAAGACTGGGTGAGTTTCATGTGGGACATAGACTGTCCAACTTGATTAGTTTGTCTCTACTCTAGCATTTAGTATGGCGATTGGCACATATTAAGCACTTAAATACTGTACAGAAACAAACTGGGGCCAAAAGTTTTTGTTTTCATGCTTGGTTTTCAGCTTCATCCCAGGTATCCAGCAAGGTCCAGGAAAAGCTCCCAGCTGAGCTGGCTGACAACACTTAAAGCCTGCTCAACAGCCACTCCCTACAGATTTTTCTCTAAATATCTCAGCAGTTTGTCACCTATCTGTTTCCAGGACACCTCCATTGGGATAATGTCAGCCCTTCAAATATATCCAAAACGGAACTAATCTTCGCTCCTAACCTTCCCTCTTCTCTGTTGACATCACTCTCCTTACATAACCCCAACCTTATCAACTTCTCACTCGTTCTGCCCATATTCAATATATGATTACAGTATGCCAATCTCTCAAATACGTCTCTCACTTCCGCTCCCTCCCCTCCACCCTTAGACCTACTCCCCTAAACAGCTTGTTTCTCATTCCTGTGTTACACAGGAGACACTACAGCAGGGAATGAGATATTGGGGGGCTAAGAGAGACACTCTAAGATAGACACTGAAGTGCCACTCCATGGGACAGCTGGCACAGAGAGAAAGCGGCCATACTTACACATCTGCAGCTTTTTGCAGATGGCACACTTGGACTATTTCATCAGTCTCCCTGTTCTCCCCTCCTCCAGTGCCTTCCATTTAGGCTGTACTTAATGTGATCTTTTCATCTTTTTGAAACATGGCTCTGCATGTCTCCCCTCTTGTCAATTCCCAGTAAATATTTCTTACCACTGCCCCAAAGGCTCACTACCAGCTCTTTAGTCCTAGTTCTCCCTACCTCCTACTCTCTCATTTGGCAGTCTTGACTCCCAAGTCCATCTCCTGCCATAATCACTGTCCCCTGGGGTGCCAAGCCTGAAGTCCTGGGCCCAAGTGGCCTAACGGCTTTTGAACAGGACTCTAAACTACATCTTCCTGACCCATCTTTAAGAGATTTCCTGCCTCAAAATTGACCACTTTGACTTTATCTCTTTCTAAACACCTTCCCTTTTCTGAGTGCCAATCTCCACATGTTCAAAAAGGTAAAGTTAGCACTTGAGGTGGAGGTTGCAGGGTGACTTCCTGTCTTGTCAGCTGGTGTATAAGAAGGTTATTGTTTAGGTCTTCAGATAATAAATTTTTGCTCCATAGCATTTGTGTACCTATTTGTTACTTCTTGTCCCAAGTTTGAGAAATGACATGCCCTAGTGAAAGTAGCACAGACCTGGGAGTTGGAAGGACCTGGGTTCGAATTGCAGGTCTTCCACTTGTCTGCAGTGTCACCATGGGCAAGTCATTTCACTTCCTTTGTGCCTCATATACCTCATCTATAATGTGGGGATTATGATTGCAAGCCCTGCTTTTTGGCCTGTTTCTACCCTAGTGCTTAGTACAGTGTCTGGTACATAGTGAGCATTTAAGAAATACTGCAATTGTTAAGTATTCCCTAGTGTATACTTTTGAACAAATACTATGGTCTCCAAGGCACTAGGGCATCCTTCTGTATACTGACATGCTAAACTAGTTTATCAAGTCATGGGTGGCTGCGCTTGTTAAATTTGGGAACTATTTATGACAATCTCAGCTGATGGTGTGTTTTTTTGGGGTTTTTTTTAGAAACTTAGTGGTGGTGATAGTATTAAGTAATTACTGGATGCAGAGAGAACACTATTAAGTGCTGGACAAGAATTCCCAGATGGGAATTAGATACAGACCCTGTTTCTCAGACCTCATACTACCTCATAGTCACCAGAACTAATTCTCATCTCTCAAGATGCTCCTGGGGAACAGTCTTACCCACTAGTGAGAGTATGTGTTTTATCTAGCAAAGCTATATGCTACATAATGTTTTTAGCATTTATTAAGCAGTGTGGCCCCATGGAAAGATTTCAGTGCTGGGAGTCAAAGGACCTGGATTTTCATCCTGATTCTGCCACTAATCTGTTGGGTAATCTTGGGCAAATCACTTAACTTCTCTATGCCTCAGTTTCCTCATCTGTAAAATGGGGATTTCAATACATATTCTCCCTCCAACTTCGACCGTGAGCCCATCTGGGACAGAGACTGACCAGCCTGATTATCTTGTATCTACCTTACCGTAGCGCCTGGCACACACTGCTTAACAAATATCATTCTTACATTGGACAAAATGCTGGGGCAGATACTAAATAATCAGGACATAAAGTGTCGTGTATGAGGCTCACAATCCGATGCAGGGCAGTTATGTGCAGTTCTAACCTTCCATGACAAGAGGAAAGCTTCCCCCCACCTCCAACTAGTCATATATAGAATGAGTCATTCAAGCTTTCTATCTGCACCGGGCCACCTGTAATGGAGAAGCATTACACTCCGGGTTTACCTAACGCTAGTTTTCAGAACCCAAACCAACCTGCCCCCTCAAAATGTTCCAGCTGCATGTAATAGCATATAGGTTTTGAAGAGTCAGGCCTGATAAGTTTGGCAGAGTAGTCGCGTGTATGGCAATCCACTCACTCACAGAAATGATGAGGATGGCATTTATTAAGCGCTTACTATGTACAAAACACTGTAAGTGGTATCAGCTAGTATAGATGTGGCAGAGGTGAGTGGCTTGATCATGTGAACCCACTGCAACTTTGTGGCAAATGGAAGTTATTTCCCAGACTCACTGAAAGGGTTTCTTAACTGAAAAATGGAATCTGAGTGTCTGAATGGATCACGACGGCAGGAATACCATTTCCACAGACTTCCTTTTTGGGAGGCACTACCCCTAAAATCTCTAGGAGTGGAAGGTCTGAAATTACAACATTATTAAGTAACAGCAGTGAACACCACTGGGTACTGGGTAGTGCACTGTACTAAACATTGGTAAAGTACAAAATAGAAGGGACACATTCTCCATCCACAAAGAGCATGCATTCTAATGAGGGAGACAAAAATATTTACAACTGGATTGAGCAAATAAATACTTGAGTACACATATAAGTGCTGTGGATGGGTTATAAATAAACCTGTAAAGGCTAGAGTTGATTGATGGGAATAGATGGTTTGGGGTGCTGGGCAAGGCTTGATGGAGGAGTTGAGACATTTCAGGAGGGGAGAGCTGTGTTCTGTCTGATCTGGGGAGGAAAAGGAGAGAGGGGTAGAGTTGGGAGAGTCTTGTTGAAAGTAATGGTATTTTTTTAATGGTGTTGGTTTAGCACTTACTCTAAACCAGGCACTATTCTAAATGCTGGAGTAGATACAAACTAATCAGTTTGGACGCAGGCCATGTCCCACATGGGGCTCACAGACTTAATCCCCATTTTGCAGTTGAGGGAACTGAGGCACAGAGAAGTTGAGAAGTTAAAAGTGGCATGGCTGAATGTATAGAGCGTGGGCCTGGGAGACTGGAGGACCTGAGTTCTAATTCTGGCTCTGCCACTTGTCTGCTGGGTGACCTTGGGCAAGTCACTTAGCTTCTCTGGGTCTCAGGATTTAGTGGTGGAGTTGGGATTAGAACCTGGACCTGCTGATTCTCATTGAGACTTTGAGCCCCTTGTAGGACAGGGACTGTGTCCAACCCTATTTGCTTGTTATCCAACCCAGTGCTTAATTCAGAATCTGGAACAAAGTAAGCACCTAATTTATATCATGATTATTATTATAAAGTGCTTATTGTGTGCAAAGCACTATTCTAAATGCTGGGAAATAATACATAGGTGAAAATTACCCTGAATCCCTGGCTCTTAAAGGTACACAACCTAAGGCAGGTATGAAGGAATGAGAGGAACAAAGAGAGCGAGTTGGGGAAATTGCTTTCCGCTACTTCGAACATGAGCCCAAATGAGACTTGATTGTCTTGTAACTACCCCAATGCTTAATCCAGTGCTCGGCACATAGCACTTAACAAATACCACAATTATGTGAATAGGTGATGAGAGTAGAAGCAGATGGTGATGAATCTTGAAGCCACCATGTTTTCTTTGATGGAGAGAGACCCAAGGAGCCAGTGAAGGGTCTGAGAAGAGATATGTGAGCCAAGTCACACTTCCGGAAGATGACCCATGCAGTGAAAGTAGAGGATTCATTAGGGGAAAAATCTTAATATTAATAGGAAAGAGTAGGAGAACATGTTCACACATGTGAGAGGCTGCCATACCTTTGGGCTGTGGAGATCCTAGGTGTTGTCAAACTTGTGGGTTTGTTGAGTTACCATCTTCTCTTCTGCTGGTTGGAAAAGCAGCAGTGTGTATTGGTCATCCACTGTGCGCAGAACAATCATTCAGCAACAAGAAGTGCTATCTGTGAGATTAATATAGCAGTTTGATAATAACAATGTTGGTATTTTTTAAGCGCTTACTATGTGCCGAGCACTGTTCTAAGCGCTGGGGGAATGAATGAATGAATGATGGCCTTTATTAAGTGCTTACTATGTGAAAAACACCGTTCTAAAGCGCTGGAGAGGTTACAAGATGATCAGGTTGTCTCACATGGGGCTTACAGTCTTCATCCCCATTTTACAGATGAAGTAACTGAGGCACAGAGAAGTTAAGTGACTTGCTCAAAGTCACACAGCTAACAAGCGGCTGAGTTGGTATTTGAGCCCATGACCTCTGACTCCCAAGCCTGTGCTCTTTCCACTGAGCCATGCTGCTTCAGGTAATCAGGTTGTCCCTCGTGGGGCTCACAATCTTAATCCCCATTTTACAGATGAGGTAACTGAGGCACTGAGCAGTTAGGTGACTTGCCCAAAGTCACACAGCTGACAGGTGGCAGAGCTGGGATTAGAACCCATGACCTTTGACTCCTAAGGACATGCTCTTTCCACTGAGCCATGCTGTTTCTCATAATAGATTGATATTTTGATTGATAGTTTGATAAAATAGTAGGTTTAAGTCATAGCCTCCCAAGCTGCGGGGAGCAAAATAAGTGGGGTCTGTATCAAAAACTGATGGCATCTGTTCAAATTTAGCCTGTATTCCATTATTATTATTATGAATATTATCACTGACAAGTGTTTAGTTTGTGCCAGGTCCTGAACTAAGCACTGGAGAAGGGTAGAATAATATGGATTCCCACAAGACTCCAGAATCAAAGGGACCTAACCATCTAAAAGGTGTGGGGAGAACAGAGACCGGGAAAGAGAAAACTGGAAACATTTAATAAACCCAGTAGAGTAACAGAGACAAAAGAAAAGCACAGTGCACCAACACTGGAAGGAAAAACCTTCAGACTATGCACTGCTCTAGTCAGTGCTATCCTTGCTCTAAATTGTTCCACCTTTCCGGTGTTTTAGAGGTTGAGCGGGTAGCTTTCTGTTTGCCTCTCAGGTCTGGTCCATGCTGGCAGAAAGGAAGGGGACCCACCTTCCGCTCCATTCTTTCCTTTCTCTCCCCCCCCCCCCCCCCCCCAACCCTTTCATCCACTCTCCCCTCCCTGTAACTGGCCTGGGAGTCAGCAGGACCTGGGTTCTAATCCTGGCTCTGCCATTTGTCTGCTGTGTGACCTTGGGCAAGTCGCTTAACTTCTCTGTGCCTGATCCGTAGAGTGAGGATTAAGACTGTGAGCCCTATGTGAGATAGGAACTGTGTCCAACCTGATTATCTTGTCTCTATCCCACCACTTAGTACAGTGCCTGGCACATAGTAAGTGATTAACACGCACTTCAAGGACGAAGCTTAATTCCACTGACTCACGATTAGACTGTAAGCCCGTCAAACGGCAGGGACTGTCTCTATCTGTTGCCGACTTGTTCATCCCAAGCGCTTAGTACAGTGCTCTGCACATAGTAAGCGCTCAATAAATACTATTGAATGAATGTTTGGGCTGTGTAGATCAGTCGTTGGGTACGGAGCAGTGTTCTGTGCCTCCAGACCAGCCGAGTACCCTGATGTCATCCCATTGCCATGACTGATTTAAATTTTTGGGCCTCTCTCCCTGTCTCCTAATCCCTCTGACTCCCTGAATCAGCAAGATGAGAGAGGGGGTGAGTAATCAATTCAACATCATCATCTTTGGTATGTATTGAATGCTGACTGAATGTGGAGCACTGTACTAAAAGCTTGGGACAGTACAGTAGAGTGACTAGACTCAACTCCCACTCTCATGGAGTTTACAAACTAGTGGGGGAAACAGACATTAAAAGGAAGTACAGGTAGGGGAAGTAATCTAGCAGGAAAATATGTAGAGAAATGTGGAAGAAGTAGGGTGCATTACTAGGGGATGTGAACCTAAGCATGGGTGACACAGTAGGGAGGCTATGTAGGAGATGGAAATGAGAGTTTATTCAGGGAAGCTTCCTGGAGAAAAATGTGATTTTTCATAGGGCTTCGAAGAGAGTAGTGGTAGGTTGTAAAGGAGGAGGATGCAAGGCTCAGTAAGTAAGTTGATAAGTAGGGTCTGAAACATTCTGAATGAATTCTGGGACATCAAGTGAAAATAAGGAGCATGACAAGGAAGCAATTCCATGCTTTAATCTTATAAGCCCAGTCCATGCTCAGTTGTGAACTTAAAGACTAGATGGAAAATCAAACTGAAACTGCTGCTATGATGGCTGAACAGCGGGCATTTAGTGCTCAAATTCTAATTTTCTGAGTTAGAGTTTGTCTCTTGGGCCTTGATGTAGATTAGGATCATCTTCAAGTCCTTTTCTAATCAGACTAAGGAAGGCGGCCCCTTAGGGACAATTAATTGAGGTCCCTATGGTCTGTTGCTGGACTTGGCTGTTTGTGCAGGCAAAGGGGCTAATTTGATAGCAAGGATGAGTAACACATCCAAATTATATGTGACCATTGACTGGTATTGGTTTGCAGTACTGAAAAAGCCTCAACAGCATCACCAAAGCATGTTTAAGCAGGTATGTCAGGTTTAACCCACTTCCAAGAAATTTAGATGATAATTGGTATTATTTCCATCAAATGTTTAAAGGCTATGAGATCTGCCTTTGTTCTATTGTTGGTATGTTAAAGTTGCATCATACAAATATTCTGATGCTCCAATAATAGTAGAGCAAGTTAATCAAGTTGTGACTATCCTACTCAAGCATTGAGCTTATTTATAGGAAAATTTACCACAGAACATCTCCCAAGAGAATGGACATCTCAACTGGCTTTGAAAACATGTTCAAAAAAAACAACAAAACTTTTGATGTAGACCATACAGCCAGCCAAATGAGTGGAATGTGAAAAGTACAAAGAATTGTCTTATTGAGAAAAATTTAACTTCCTTTTCTCTATGTACTATTGGCAAATGTCACGTAGATCTCAAGCACTTTGTGTTAAATTGTATACCTTGTTTTCCTGACGCATCTAGGCCTTTGAAAAGGGCTTTGGAAACGGCCAGGTCCAGAAAAAGCAAAGCTATAGAATACAAGTAAACAGGATGTGAGAGGCTTTTCCTAGCCCCTTTCCCTGAACAGTTTCTGTGTAAAAATTCCTTTCTCCCAGATTCTGCTTGTATACGGCATGGACACAAATCTACATTTTTGCACTAAAGCCTTTCCTCATGCAATTTATGACCCCCCCACAAATGTCATTTAAGCCATACAATAACTCTTTTTTAAAATTATTTTTCTCAGACTGCCTTCTTTGAGCTCTAATGCCAGGACAACTCCCTGCAATAGCTCATTTCTGTCTGACCTCAGAGCCTGTTAGCATTTTCTTCCTGATGAGGAGCCAGATTTACCCCAGGGGGATACACTTCCAACCATCTTTCCCATAACTGATTTACGAGTCTCTCTTAATTTAGCTGTGTTAACTTACCTCTATTTTCCAGAAGTCCTTACTAACTTCTTCCCCCTCCCTCCCCAGCATCCTCTTTACTTCCTTCCTTAACAACCCACAGCTCCTTATGTTGTTCTTTGTTAACAAATCTATGTTTTAAATGTAATATCTATGTTGTCCAGAGGGTTCCACCCTAATTCTGTGGCTGCTTCATTTTGAGAGTGACTTTTGGATTTTTTAAATCCTACATTTTGAATAGGTTTCTCTGCTGCATGTGAAAAACTATTTGAAACATTTACTTTGCAAGCACCCAAAGAGAAAACACAAAAAGGAAGAAAGAATACAGCAGATGCAATCACGGATGTGGGTTAGATCTTGCAGCTGCCCTCGAGATCTGTTTTGAATGCACAATCCTCAGCAATGAATCCAGAAGAGCGAATCGTGACATGGCTTATATCTTTGGGAGTTTTAAATTCACCCAAAAAGACCATCTCTGATCCAGAGGAGTTTTTGAAGTGTTCACTGAAAAATGGGGTGGTACTGTGCAAACTGATCAACAGACTTGTTCCCGGATCTGTGGAAAAGGTAACTTTTAAATGTTCGCTCTCTTGGGGAACTCTTACCAGCATGGCAGCGATGCTGACGTAGCATCGGATCATCTTTCTCTAATCCTTCAGGGAAACTTAAATTCTAGTCGTTGTCCTAAATGTTGTAACGATTTTTTTTACGGTTTTAGTAGTCAGGATGAAATGGAAAATAAAATGTCCTTTTGAAATGGACTAGAGGGTAAATAGGCTGTAGATTTAAAAACAAATCTAAAAGAGGAAGGTCTTTTTAGTACCATGGCGCCAACTAACCAAAATATTGTTCACTGTTAGTAACTGTTAGAAATTAATGTATTTATGTCTGCATTTAAATAAGGCAGATGGATGTGGTTAAAGTGAAACCAACTCTGTTATCTTTTAATATTCACGTTTTTGGGTGTTGAAAATTCATCCTAGAGAAAAATAATATTTAGTAAACAGAATCTTTGAGGTTTAAAGGCAGTGGCATTGCAGAAACAGGAAAGGGGGAAAATACAAAGGAGTCGAGATGGAAAGTGGTAACTGGTCTCTGCTAAATTAGGGTCAATTTGTCTTTTGCTTAGACCAGTGAACACATTTGGTGCCCTGGATTGGGCACTCAGACAGGAAATCCAAATCGGCCCTGGCAAAGATGGAAAAGAAGACATAGCTCCATCTGTGGAAAGAGGGAAAGCATGCTTTTAGTAAATGATGGAGAGAAAAGAGACTTCCTCACTTGAAACTATGAACAAGTTAAAAAATCCAGTATAGTTGCTAAAAGTATTACTTTGTTTTGTCAGAGAATAAATTGTACATTAATGAGGGTGGTTTGGGACTTCTCTAAAAGTTCAGAAATCCAACTTTGTGCCTTTATACCAGGGCACTTTGAAGACTGACATTTGGAGCAAAAACCCAACCGTTTTTACATCATTTCCTTCAGTGACTCTTTCTCTTCCTGGTTTCACAGCAACTTCACCCTCGTTCAACAAAATGAAGTTAACCAGACATGCTGGGAACACACGCTTGGTCTGGTTTATCTCAGATGTAATCTCACGAAATAATTTGTTGATTGTTTCTTTAGTATTGCCAGGAGCCCAAAACTGAAGCCGATTGCACCAGTAATATTAAGGAATTTCTGAAAGGATGTGCATCACTTCAGATAGAGGTAAGTTTGTCCAGTTGCTCTCCCTGGAGTAATCTGGGCTTCTGCTAACCAAGAGGGGGCACCATCAGAGCCTCAAAATCAAGTAGAAATAACATCTGATTTAGAGATCAGCGGATATTGGTTGTTATTTTCAATGGTGTAATGATAGGGTGGTCTTTCCCAGTAATCCTTCATCGTCATCCCCATATATTTGTTTATATTTGTTAAGCACTCACTCTGTTGCCAAACATTGTACTAAGTCCTGGGGTAGATAGAAGATAAACTGAGCAGACATAGCCTCTGGCCCACATGGGACTCACAGTCTAATCAGTCAAAGAGTGCTTCCTGGGTGCATACTAAGCGTTTGGAAGGGGACAATAGAACAGGGTCATTCTCACATTGAGTCCCTTCTGACCAGGGCACTGTATATGTGTGATGATGAGACTTCATCATCCAGAAAGCATGGCATCATTTGTAGCTGTGGGGTGGTCGGTTGGGGAGTTGATATTGCAGGTCTGCGGGAGACTGGGTGACCTGACAGTGTTGGCGGACGAAAGGGGGATCTCGATGTTTTGGAGAGGTTGTTATTCAAGCGGTAGCTGGAAGAGCAGGAGCCTTCACAGTCAAACAATTTCTGGGATCGGGCCTTTGGATCTACCCAGGGACAGAAGTCCAAAGACTCAGCTCTACCCCCTGAAATGACTGCCCCTCTTGCATATGCCCTGCCCTGAAGCTCTTGCTATTTTCTGGCATCATAGTCAGCTTCTCTGCAGTAGAAACTAGAGTGCTTTTTTTGTTTTTCTTTTTATGGTCTTTGTTAAGCACTTACTATGTGCCAGGCATAACTATCCAAAGTTAAGGAATTTATCTTTGCCCAGTAAGCCACTGGGGCCTTGATATTGATGTATCTGGTTGCCTTTGGTTTTTTTTTTTTTGTTCATTTTGTTTTTGTTTTTAAATCAGATTGGACACAGTCCATGTCTCACATTGGGCTCACAGTCTTAATCGCCATTTTACAGATAAGGGAACTGAGGTACAGAGAAGTTGTGACTTGCCCAAGATCACACAGCAGAGAAAGCTCATTGTAGGCAGGGAATGGGTCTGTTTATTGTTGTACCCTCCCAAGCGCTTACTACAGTGCTCTGCACAGAGTAAGCTCTCAATGAATATGATTGAATGAGAAGCGGCAAAGTCAGGATTAGAACCCACATCCCTCTGACTCCCAGGCCTCCTTGCTCGTCGTAGCCACAGCATTAGCAAGCATTGGCAGCCATATTATGGTTGGACTGGCATAAGCAGACCTTTTTTCAGGGGCGGACAAAGTTCATGTGGGTCTTGGTTCTAAGTATAGGATCTGTGAAGGTCTCTTCCCTGCCCTGGCCTGAAGGCTCCTCCACAGTCACCCCTGGGAGCCGGGTTTCTCCCGGCAGACACCAAGCAGGAGGCAGACCAAAAGAAGCATCTGGCCCCTTCAAGACTCAGTGGAATGTTATAACAGTTTCCCCCTTTATTTCCATATTTTATGAGAATTTTTCGGCACATTCAGAGTAGAAGAAAAACTGAGAATCTCAAAAGCCAGGAATAAGCCAATTCCCATTGTAGCCACTTCTGGAGAGAGTTTGTCCTGGGGGATTGGGGAGGAACTTTAGAGAGAACCAGGCTCCCTCACCTCCCTCTCGGCTACTGCCCAATTCCTGCTTCTCAAAGCATTTAGAGGGGCCACTAAGGCAACTCAAGGAGGAGTGGTAACAGGATAATCAGTATCCAAAGTTGTATATTTATCTTTGCCTAGTAAGCCACTGGAGCCTTGATATTGATGTACCTAGTCATCTTTGTTTTATTTTTTTTCTCTATGGAATTTAAGTGCTTACTGTGTGCCAGGCATTATACTAAGCCCTGGGGTAGATACAAGCTAATCAGGTTCACTGGATTCACTGTGTTAATCCCCATCTTGCAGATGAGGTAATTGAGGCACAGAGAAGTTAAGACATTTGAAGCTGGGATTAGAACCCAAGTCCTCTGACTCCTAGGCCTGTGGGTTATCCGCTAGGCTACGCTGCTTCTCTAGAAGAAAGGTGTTCAAGGAAAACATTTTTATAAGGAGCTATTGCTTGCGTATTCTCTAAAAACATGCTGGATAGTATGCTTCTTCAGTTCAAGCAATAAACTGCTTATTCTGAGACAAAGGGGCTGGCTTTTTACATTCCCACTTAGTATTCTCTGAAATCAGGAGCTGTCACTGATTTTTTTAAAGGTTCAGTTTGCAAATTTAAGGTGCCAAGTCACATTAACCTCACTTAAAATAGAAGCAAGTTTCAATTTGAGAAAACCCCATTATCACAAAGCAACCAAAGGGACCACATTGCCCAAGGTAATGTGGCATTGCCCTGTTCACTTTTGGGAAAGCTGCAGTGAGCCTTGACTAGTGTGGCCTAAGAGATGTGGGCAAAATGAGCTGATTGTTTTAATCCAGGCTTCAGAAGACAAATGTTCGAATCTCTAGAAATTAACTGACAATTTCAGGAGAGTTAAAGAATTAATTTGAAAATCAATTACATTTGCCTGTAAGGAGAAACTTTCACAGATCGAGGTAGAATTTTATTCTCCAAGGATGACGGAAATTCCATTTATTAGTTAATGTTGAAAAGCATGAAAGTTTTTCTTTTTTTTTAAGGAGGATGCAGCTGTTGGTAGGATGTGGGGCAGAAGACAGGAATTTAGAGATGATGACCCCTAGGGAATTGGGTCATCAAATAGATTGGGGAAGAAAAAACTGGGATGGAAGCAAGAATAGAATCATGGGCACTATTGTTATTGCTTTATGGTATTTAAGAGCTTATCATGTGCCAGACACTGTACTAAGTGCTGGTACAGGTATAGGCCAAACAGATTGGACACAGTCCATGTCTCACATGGGACATATGTAATACCTGTGTATTAACTGAGGCACATAGAAGTGCCTCAGTTACACAGTCTGAGGCGCAGACTTGCCCAAGGTCACACAGCAGGAAAGTGGCAGAGCTGGGATTAAAACCCACTTCCTTCTGACTCCCAGGCCCGTGCTCTCTACACTAGGCCATGCTGCTCTATTTGCATGGAAAACTGTAAAAATGAAATGGGAATAGGTTCCAAGATGGGACTAGGCAGGGGAGGAAGGAAGGAGATCTAGAATCAACAAGAAGGGTGGTGATGATGATACAGGAATGTGACATCATCCTTCACATTTGAAGATATAGCTGACCGTGTCACTGTTCTTGTGTCTGAGTGTGGCATGAATGGCCTCGGTAGATTTTTGGCTTGTTCTCTGACTAATCACATTAAGTGTTGTTGGGAAAGCCTGTCACTGTTTGCAGCTCTGTCTACTCATCTTCCAGCTGCCACGACACCTTTGCTCTGATACATTTCAGCTTGTTTTGTATACTGCTTTGATTTCTATCTGTCAGTAGCAATGCACCATTAATTAGGTATCCCTCAGTTTGAGCTTACAGTATTTCTTCTGTCCATCCTGGTTCAGTTGCCCTCTTTCGTCGTATAAGAAGGTACTCCATTCTTATCGTATGTCCAGCCAGCACGAGCCTGGCTTTTCGTGATCTCAACTGGATCTTGGACTCCAGTTTTCTAACCCTGGCACTTCTTGAGTTCTCAGTGTTTTATAGTATAATGATAATAAAAAACAACGGTATTTGTTAAGCACTTTGTTCCAAGCATCGTACTAAGTACTGGGCTCGATAAAAGATAAGTCACAGTCTAAGGCGGGAGACCAGACATCGAATCCTCATTTCACAGAAGAGTCACATGAGGCACAAAGAAGTCTAAGTGGCTCATGCAAGGTCACCCAGCAGGCAAGCAGGATTAGAACACAGGTGTTCTGACTCCCAATCATGTATTTTTTTCACTGAGGATATGATCCAAGTTTATAGTATGGATTTATTCAGAGGTGAAAGTAAAAATTTAATTTGACCAGTACAGCAAGTGGGTGTTGTGAGGAGTGCAGCTATGGACTGGAATGGGGAGAGACTGGACATAGGGAGGTCAGCAAGGAGGCCAGTCAGGATATGACAAGTGTGTGGACCAATGTGGTGTCAGTTCCGACGGAGAGGAAGGGTGGATTCTAGAAATGATTTTGAGAAAATATATTTTATATTTTATAGTGGTTTTAGCACTGAGAGGGAAGGATGTTAGTGAGGAATCATATAAAGGTTATTGATTCTGAAACTGTGAAGGTAGATCTGTTGCTGGGGTTGGTGATGGATTATGGGTTGAGGGAGGAGTCAAAGGTTATGCCCGGGTTATGGGTTTGAGAGATGGAAAGGGTGGTGGTGCTGTCAACTGTGATGGGAAAGGGAGGTGGGAGGGACAATGAGGAGTTCAGCCTTTTGTTCATGTTGAGCTTGAGGAGCAGGATATCCATGTAGAGATGTTGTGGAGCCTGGAGGAAATGCAAGATGGCAGAGAAGGAGAGCAATTAGGGCTGGGGAGGTAGCTGCAGAGAAGGGGTAGTTGAGGGTCTGGGAGGGGTTAAACTCCCCAAGGGAATAAGTGAGTATTGAGAAGAGCCGGGGACCCAGAACAGAGCCTTGAGGGTCACTCACAGGCATAGGTTTGGGAAAAGCAGGCAAGAAACTGAAAATGATCAGCTAATAAGGTAAATGAAGAATCAGAAGCATCTTTAAAAAACAAGGTTAGCTAGTGTTGTTGGGAGATGAGTGCTCCACACTGTCAAAGGCAGCAGAGAGATCAAGGAGGGTTAAGATGGGATCTAATAGTAATGATGGTATTTAAGTGCTTACTATGTGCCAAGCACTGTTCTAAGTGTTGGGGTGGCTACAAGGTAATCAGGTTGTCCCACGTGGGGCTCACAGTTGTAATCCTCATTTTACAGATGAGGTAACTGAGGCACAGAGAAGTGAAGTGACTTACCCAAAGTCACACAGCTGCCAAGCGGTGGATTAGAACCCACGACCTCTGACTCCCAAGCCCAGGGTCTTTCCACTGAGCCACTCTGCTCATGTTAAAGGAGGTTATTTGTGATCTTGGAATGAATGGTTTCTGTGTCCTAGCTGTGACTGGACTCTGTATCGCAAGAAGTCTGAAGAACCTCTACTCCTGTAGCCACGGTACCCTGTTTGTTTTTTGGGTTTTTGGTATTTGTCACTCTCCTTGTTTTTTTAAGTTTCCTCTTTCCTTTTGTATCTGTCCCCAGTCCCTTCTCCCTGCCTTCTTGTTAGATTGTGAGCTCATTCCAGTTCTCATTTTCACCCATGTATTTTTTTCCTAGTGTTTAAAGTGCTTTTTTTTCCCATGGTAAACACTTCATAAATACTCTTCTTACTACTGTTGAGTGAAGGGGGTAGAAACCATGTTGTAGACAAGAAAGGGAGGTGGGAGATGGGGAAACTGCTGTGTAGTATGGGCCGGAGATGGTGGGGGTTTTTTCTTATGTTGTTTAAGCGCTTACTATGTGTCAGGCACTGTTCTAAGTGCTGGGGTAGAGGGGTAATCAGGTTGGACAGTCCTTGTCTCACATGGGGCTTACAGTCTTAATCCCCATTTTACAGATGAGGTAACTGAGGCACGGAGAAGTTAAGTGACTTGCCCAAGATCAAACAACAGAGAGGTGTCAGATCAGGGATTGGAACCCAGGTCATTCTGACTCCGAGGCCCGTGCTCTATCCACTAGACCATGCTGCTACACTTATTCATTCAGTCGTAGTTATTGAGCACTTACTGTGTACAAAACACTGTACTAAGCACTTGGGAGAGTACAGTATAACAATAAAAAGACACATTCCCTGCCCATTACAAGGAGGGGGAGACAGACATTAATATACATCAATCAATAAATTACAGATATATACCTAAGTGCTGTGGGGCTGGAAGGGGGGAAGAATAAAGGGAACAAGTAAGGATGATGCTGAAGGGAGTGGGAGAAGAGGAAAGGAAGGATTAGTCAGGGAAGACCTCTTGGAGGAGATGTGTCTTCAATAAGGTTTTGAAGTGGGGGAGAGTAATTGCCTGACGGATATGAGGAGGGAGGGCATTCCAAGCCAGAGGCAGGACATAATCCCACATGGGGCTCACAGTCTTAATAGCCATTTTAGAAGAGGTTGAGGATATGCGGGGGAGACAAGGCTGTGTCTGAAGCTGGAGTGGAAGGAGAGTGAACAGTTGTGGATGACAGCTGGACAGGACAGAAGAGGGGGGCTAAGGATTTTTGGACGGTGAGGAAGGATGAGAGAAGGCAGGAATCCTCTGGTGTATTTCGCACTCTGGCTCCGCTAAAGGAGTTTCCAGGAGTAACCGTGAGTGCCAAGTGGCTCCCCTCTCCACCCCCAGTGATTCCCTTTTTGTGTGCACTCGCTGTTCCAAAACTTGGGCAAACTCCCACATTTCCCCAACGCTGCCGTTCCCGGATATTTCCCACACAGTCCGGAGCTTAAACCGAGCACCTAGTTCAGCATTTCTCTTTGCATGCAGCTCCCGGCGGCCCCAGGGCCTAGGCAGAAGAAAAGCTGTGCTATCGATCGATCCGTGATATTTGAGTGTTTATGGTATGCAGAACCCTTTGCTAAGTGCTTGGGAAGCAGCATGATTTAGTAGAAAGAGCCCGGGCTTGGAAGACAGGGGACGTGTGTTCTAATCCCACCTCCGCCACTTGTCTATGTGGCCTTGGGCAAGCTACTTAACTTCTCGGTGCCTCAGTTTCCTCAACTGTAAAATGGGGATGAAGACTGTGAGTCCCATGTGGAACAACCTGATTACCTTGTATCCATGAGAAGCAGCATGGCTCAGTGGAAAGAACCGGGCTTGGGAGTCAGAGGTCATGGGTTCTAATCTCACTTCCACCACTTGTCAGCCGTGTGACTCCAGGCAAGTCACTTCACTTCTCTTTGCCTCCGTTACCTCATCTGTAAAATGGGAATTAAGACTGTGAGCCCCATGTGGGACAACCTGATTACCTTGTACCCCTTCAGTGCTTAGAACAGTGCTTGGCACATAGTAAGCACTTAACAAATGCCATTATTATTTTATTTTATTATTTTTACCCCAGAATTTAGAAAAGTTCTTGGCACATAGTAAGCACATAAGAAATGCCATATTTTTTTGGGGTGGGGGGTAAATATGTTGGTAGATGTGTTCCTCAATTTGAAAACCCTCATGGTTGGGGAGGGTGGGATAAGGAAAACCTGAGTTTTCCAACAAAGAGGGTGTGTGGGGCAAGTGCGGGCCCGGGGCAGGGCTTTGGCTTGGGGGCTGAGCCTGCTCACAGTGGGTTCACAGTCCAGAAATGGGGAAACAGGCAACAAAACAAGTAAAGAGGCATCCTTCATTCAATTGTATTTAATGAGCGCTTACTATGTGCTTAGCACTGTACTAAGCTCTTGGAAAGCACAATTGAGGTACAAATAAAGAGAAGCAGAGTGGCTCAGTGGAAAGACCCTGGGCTTGGGAGTCAGAGGTCATGGGTTCGAATTCCGGCTCTGCCACTTGTCAGCTGTTTGACTGTGGGCAAGTCACTTCACTTCTCTGTGCCTCAGTTATCTCATCTGTAAAATGGGGATTAAGACTGTGAGCCTCATGTGGGACAACCTGAAGACCCTGTATCTACCCCAGCGCTTAGAACAGTGCTCTGCACATAGTAAGCGCTTAACAAATACCAACATTATTTAATAAAGACAATCCCAGCCCACAACAGGCTCACAGACTAGAAGTGGGGGTGACAGACAAAAAAACAAAGCAAGTAATAATAATAATAATACTGATGATGGTATTTAAGTGCTTACTATGTGCCAAGCACTGTTCTAAGCACTGGGGTAGATACAAGGTAATCAGGTTGTCCCACTTGGGGCTCACAGTCGTAATCCCCATTTTACAGATGAGGTAAATGAGGCACAGAGAAGTTAAGCAGAAGCAGAAACTTAAGCAGAAGCAGTTAGAGAAGCAGCATGGCTCAGTGGAAAGAGCCCGGGCTTGGGAGTGAGCAGTCATGGGTTCGAATTCCCACTCTGCCACTTGTCAGCTGTGTGACTGTGGGCAAGTCACTTAACTTCCCTGGGCCTCAGCTACCTCATCTGTAAAATGGGGATGAAGACTGTGAGCCTCATGTGGGACAACCTGATGACCTTGTATCTACCCCAGCACTTAGAACAGTAATCTGCACATAGTAAGTGCTTAACAAATACCAACATTATTATTATTATTATTATTTTATTATTATTAAGCGCCTCGCCCAAAGTCACACAGCTGTCAGGTGGCGGAACGGGGATCCAAACCCATGACCTCTGACTACCAACCCCATGCTCTTTCCACTAAGCTGTGCTGCTTCCCAATCAGGTATCATTCATTCAATCGTATTTAATGAGTGCTTACCGTGTGCAGAGCACTGTATTAAGCGCTTGGAAAATACAATTCAGGTACAAATAGAGGCAATCCTTGCCCACAACGGGTTCAGAGTCTAGAAGGGGGGAGACAGACAACGAAACAGAGCAAGTAAAGAGGCATCCTTCAATCGTATTTAATGAGCGCTCGCTGTGTGCAGAGCACTGTACTAGCGAAGCTTAGTGGAAAGAGTCCGGGCTTGGGAGTCAGAGGTCATGGGTTCTAATCCCGGCTCCGCCACTTATCAGCTGTGTGACTTTGGGCAAGTCACTTCACTTCTCTGGGCCCCAGTTCCCTCATCTGTAAAATGGGGATGAAGACTGTGAGCCTCACGTGGGACAAGCTGATTACCTTGTATCAACCCCGGTGCTTAGAACAGTGCTTTGCCCTTAGTAACTACTTAACAAATACCATCATTCTTAATTATTACTATTATTACTAAGCGCTTGGAAAGTACAATTTAGGTGCAAAGAGAGGGAATCCCGGCCCCCAACCGGCTCAGTCTAGAAGGGGGGGAGCCAAACAACAAAACAAAGCAAGTAAAGAGGCATCCTTCCTTCAGTCGCATTTAATGAGCGCTCACCGTGTGTTGAGCACTGTACTAAGCGCTTGGAAAGTGCAACTGCGGTACAAATAGAGGCAATCCCCGCTCCCAACGGGCTCACAGTCTAGAAGCGGGGGAGCCAGACAACAAAACAAAGCCAGTAAAGAGGCATCCTTCCTTCAGTCGCATTTAATGAGCGCTCACCGTGTGTTGAGCACTGTACTAAGCGCTTGGAAAGTGCAACTGAGGTACAAATAGAGGCAATCCCCGCTCCCAACGGGCTCACAGTCTAGAAGGGGGGGAGCCAGGCAGCGCAAGGAGTAGACGGGCTGCAGCGGGAGGTGGGGACCGTGCATGGGGAGCAGCTGGAGCAGGAGGAGCAGGAGCAGCAGCATGCGCAGTTGTGGGGAGGCGCGACGGCAGCTCTGCTCCTCGCCGCTCTGCTCTGCCCCGCTGCCGCTTCCAGTTCCTACTAGGGCGATCCAGGTCCGGGTCATCGCTCCCCCCGGCCCGCTCCCCCCGGGCCCGGCGGCGGCGTCGCGGCGGGGCGCCCAGGGAGGAGCCAAAACCCGGCCGGGATCGCGTCCGGACGGGACGGGCCGGGACAGGACCAGCCCCGGCCGGCGGCTGCGGCGGCTCCGCGGACCGTCTCCTCCCGCCCCGCCCCGCCCCGCCCCGGCCCGGCCCGGCCCGGCCCGGCAGGTCCGCGGAGAGGGGCTCGGGCCGTTCATCCGACTGCCGGGGAAACGGGAGGGGACTTGGGGAGCCTGCCGTTCGTTCCCCTTCCCGCCCCGCCAAGTTGCGGCCGGGCCCGCTGGAGCCGGGCCTCCCTCGCTGCGGGAGCGGGATCCCGGCCCGGCCCGCAGGGTGAGTGTCTGCGAGGGGCAGGCCCCCCTCACCGCAGAACGAAATATAGTCTTTTTATTTATTCATTCGTTTATGTGGATGCCTCTCTACTTCTTATTGATTCATTGATGTCGATGCCTCTCTACTTGTTTTGACGTCTGCCCCTCCCACCCCCGTGGAAACCCCTTGTGGACAGGGAGGGTCTCTATTCCCCTGTCGCCCTCTTCCAAGCGCTTAGGACAGCGCTCTGCACCCGCTGGGCGCTCAATAAATACCATTGAAGGAAGCCGGGAGGGCCAACCGAGCCCCCACCCCGGGGAGAAACCCAAACGAAGGCTTTCATTCGATTGTGCTCCAGAAAATGCCGGTTTATTGCTATTAGTAATAATGATAAATGAAATGTATTTTATTATTTTATTTACTGAAAGTAAAACAGTGACATTAATAGTGATTGTATGGAGCGCTTACTGAGTGCAGCCGCTCCCTGCTCTGCCACTTGTCTGCTGTGTGACCTTGGGTAAGTCGCATCACTTCTCTGTGCTTCCGTTCCCTCCTCTGTAAAACGGGGATGGAGACTGGGAGCCGCACGTGGGACGCAGTGTCCAACCCCATTTGCTTGTATCCATTCATTCCATCGTATTTATTGAGCGCTTACTGTGTGCCGAGCACTGTACTAAGCGCTTGGAATGTGCAGTCCGGCAACAGAAAGAGACAATCCCTGCCCAACACTGCGACTAGTACAGTGTCTGCCACATAGTAAGCGCTTAAATGCCACTATTATTATTATTACTAAGCGCTTGGGAGAGTGGAAAGAGCCCGGGCTTGGGAGTCAGAAGTCGTGGGTTCTAATGTCGGCTCTGCCGCTAGCCAGCTGTGTGATTTTGGGCAAGTCACTTAACTTCTCTGGGCCTCAGTTTCCTCATCTGCAAAATGGGGATTAAAACGGTGAGCCCCACGTGGGACAACCTGATCACCTTGTATCCCCCAGCGCTTAGAACAGTGCTTTGCACATAGTAAGCGCTTAACAAATACCACCATTTTATTTTATTTTTTTATCAAGCACTTTCCCTGCCCACAACGAGCTCAGAGTCTAGAGGGGACCATGAGGTCCTTCCCATTTTGTTTTCATTTAAGATTTTCAACTGGGGGTAGACTAGCGTTGTTGACATCAATTAGCCCAGAACAAAGCATTCCTCATAATGTGCTAGTTCACTTAAAAGTTTATCTAATTGTTTTTAGTTCTGTTTGCCTTTTTTCCCCCCCTCGTTGCTAGCTCTTGAAGTCTGTTAGGTATTTGAGTTATTTCATTACTCTGCAAGGAGGGGTAGGGCCAACTCTCTGATCCTATTGCGTGGAACTTGGTCTTTGTCATTTAACAGATGCAAATATTTTGTCACCGATTCTTTGCTGTTTTCCTGGGAGAGGAATACTTTAATGTGAATATATGTTTTTCGTCACGCTAAGAGACATCTGAGCTGGAAATGAAAAGAAAGAAGCAGCAATTGGGATGGGGTAAAACTGGCATTTTGAAGGCCAACTAGGTATGGGACCAAATATACCCTTGGAAATACTTCAGTATGCCCTTGGATGGCATTCCTAATTTTTGCTTCTGCAGTGGTTGAGAGACATTATTGCAGCATTATTTCTTTTGTTAGAGTTATAGTATGACATAAAGCACTTACTGAAACGTAGTTCCAGACTCCCTTGTTTTTCAATTATGGAATGTCTGGGTATAAATGTATAAATGCCCTCACTGAAGTGTTTGCTACTTGCCAGGCAGTGCTGCAGTCCCTTCTTACATAATTTGTCTTCATGCTGTTGTCTTCTTTCTCATTGTGGTTTACCCAGCCGTTAAATCAAGGAGACTCTTCACTGTAACCTCAGCATGGATCTACACATTCAGGAAGTCCACATAAATGAGGTTTAAACATCTGCTTTCACCTCAATTATCTGGGTACTTCAAGGCCATCTACTTGAAAAAGTGTATTTCTGAATCAGAAGAGTCTGCATAACTTACATGTGTAAACAAGGAGACCTTTGCCTGTGATGATGGAAAAAGCTCGTTATATATTGCATTCTGAAATTTAATAACATTTTGGAACTTTAGCAACCAGAATTTCCACGAGAAGCTGGGAATGGAAAACTTTCCAGTTTGTGGGTGATCCAGGCTCTTCGAGTGTTTTCTCTTTCTTCCCCTTGTTAACTTTCATTTTGAAGGTTCCTCTTGCTCACTGTGTTCCCATAGAAGGGAAATGGCATTTTTGGAGGACACGCTCTACTTTTCATTTACCATGCTATTCTTCTTTCCGTTAGCTTTCATGGGTTACTGAGAACAGGTTGACTACAGCATTATCATCACCTGCATTTACTGAGTGCTTTCTGGGTACCAAGCACTGTACTTGGCTGATAGGGGACATATAGGAGAAGTAAAAGATGCAGTCCCTGCCTGGCGGGGCTTCCAGTCTAAGCATCTCTTCTGCAGGGGGCTCCACTTTTTTTTTTCTTTCTTTCTTTTTTTTTTTTTTTAACATCTCACTGAGCTTCCAGGCTTTGACAGGCAGATCTTTCAGGTGGGCGGTGGGTTTGCAAACTAGTAGTGGTGATTTGTCAGAGTTGCCTTTTTGACCCCTACACTTCTGCAAAACTGAACTGAAACTTACCCTTCAAAGTAGCAGAGATTCAAATTTGTTAATCTTCCCGTCGAGATGTATAATACTGTGCCCCGGGATAAGCACTCCTGCTATTACGAATGGAGAAATTGAAAAATCAGAGATACCTATTTGTAGAAGGAGTGTATCTGTCAATACCCCTAAGTACTTTGATGCAGGGAGCCGTATAGATTCGTAGATAAAATGGGGAATGGAATGGAATCTTAGTGGCCTCCTCATCCTGCCCTGTGCTTATTCTTGAGACTACACCATGAGCAGCAATTGCAGAATTGGTCTTTCCCTAAAGAAGTTTGCCGTCGGATCTAAACCACTTTTAAATTCTAGCGACTTTTACTTGGCCTCTTCAGTGCACAGGAAGTTTTCAGTGCCAGTCATTGCCGAAGGTGACATGGATTTCAGTTTTGACTGTCTCTGATTTTAGCATAAGACCTTTTATTAAAATTGCTCACTTTTGGTCTCAGACCCACCTCCGTTCCCATTTGGTCATATGCTTCACTTCACTTTTGTGGAGAGCTGTAGTTTATGGGGGATGTCAGGACAGCAAAAGGCTTGTTCTCCATGAGGAACTAGAGGTGACATTATTTGTGGATTGTGCAGAAAGAAAATGCAGAACTTGGCCTTCAGATTTCAGATGAAGTGAGGGGGCTGTTTTTAGCCCCTTGGAGATTTTTGGAGGGAGACTATATACCTTTAAATTGGACCAAGGATTGGTACGCAGCCTCATTTCAAAGATGGCATTTCAAAATCTGATGAATGCTGTCCTTCTGATAAAAGGTTGATATAATGAATGCACTTGGCAGAGGTGGGTGTAGAACTCAGGTCCTCTGACTCCCAGATCCATGCGGGATCTCTATTGTAATCCGCACTAATTCCAGGTACTGAACTTGCTTCCTGTGGTTGAGTGGGGAAACTTCTGTCTGCTCCCTTTTCTTTCATTAAGTGAAGGAGAAATAGAAATCGTGACATGGGATTATTCCCAAAATAAATTTTGCCTATTCACACAGTCCCACAACAAATCATCCAAAATAAAGCATCTCAAATCACTTTATCTGAAAAAATAATCTAATTAATCAAGGTTCCTGGCAATGTTGTTAGGAAGGGGAAAATGCAGTGAGATTTTTTATCCCTGTTCTCCATGACTTTGACTCATTTTTTTTGTTGTGTTGAATTTAATTTCTGCAGTTGCCAAAGATTTCAGTCTTTAGATGATTCCACTCTTGGTGTGTTGATTCTAGTGATTTGTCTCAGACCTTTCAGTTTCAACGGTACTAGAGATAATTTTGTTATGTAACTCTTAGCTAGTAAGTTTGCCCCTTCGCATAGCCTTCAACATCTCTCTGACCCATTAAATGCCCTGGCACTCTTGGGCATTCTTGCTTGAATTAGGAGCCAGCCTTGCGGAATGTGGAGTGGTCAGGTGAGTGTTGTTGAAGTCTTTGTTCTGGCTGTTTTGCAAAGTGGTGTTTATCTTAGAAGCAATTTGCAAAATTGTGCTTTAGATGCATTATTGTAGGCCCAGAAAAAACACTTAATCCCCCCATCTCACCCCTTCAGAATCCAAAGCACATTCAGCTACATCGGGTGGAACTCCAAACTTGGAAATCTGTGTTAAAATATGTGGTCGTCACTCGTCCGGTACTATCCCAGACAGACCAGTGATTATTGAATCTGTCTGGAATCCTGCTGTTCAACAGTGGTGGCACCTACTGCCGGCTTTCTGGTCTTCCCGGATCAGTAATTGTGGTATTTGTTAAGCTCTTGCTAGGTGCCAAGAACTGTACCAAGCTTGTAGATACAAGTTAAATGAGGTCAGAAAAAGTACTTGTCCCGCATGGGCCTCGCAGTGGAAGGTGGAGGGAGAATAGGTATTTTATCCCCATTTTCCAGATGAGATTGTGGCACGGAGAAGTTAAGTGAGCTGCCCGAGTTCACAGAGCAGGCAAGTAGAGGAGCTGGGATTAGAGCCGGGCTCCCAGGCTTGTGGTCTTTCCACTGTTCATGGAGCAGTGGCTGCTGCTACTTTCACTACCATGCTTAGCAGCATCAGTGCTCTCGACAGTGCCACTTCCACAGGAACTGAGAGTGGGGAGGGGAAGACGCTGAGCAATGAGCATGTTGAATGTGGCTTCACTTGGGAAGAGAAGCCAGGACGTTCCCTCCCCCCAGGGCTGTTTCTGCCATCCCTCCCGCCTCCCTCCACCAATCTGTAGCTCAGACTTGTCTGAATGTCTATAGACATTGGGATTACAGAATTAGCATGGCCTAGTTAGTGAAAGGGGCATGTGACTGAAGTTCAGGAGGTCTATGTACTAGACTTGTCTCCACCATTTGCCTGCTATATGACCTTGGGCAAATCACTCAATTTCTCTGTGCCTCAGTTTCCTCACCTGTAAAATGGGGATAAGATTCTTACTCTTCCTACACGTTAATCTGTGTGTTCTGTGTCGGATAGGGATGGGTTCTGATCTGATTATCTTGTATTTCCCTAGTATGCATGAGGCACTGTACTAAGTTAGTTGTGTTGGACACAGCCCGCTTTCCACTCAGGTTTCACATTCTTAATCCCCATTTTACGAGACACAGACAAGTTAAGTGACTGACCCAAGGTCACACAGCAGACATGCGGCGGAGCCGTGATTATAACCCAGATCCTCTGACTCCCAGGTCCATGCTCTCTCCACTAGGTCACACTGCTTCTCCATTAGTAAATGTCTAGTAAAAACCATAATTTTTTTTTTTTAATGGCATTTGTTACTGTGCGAGTATGTGGCCAGGATTCCGAACCCAAAAGGAGCTCACAGTCTAAATGAGGGGGAAGAAAGGCCCAGAGAAAGCTAAACCAAAAGTACAAGGTAACAGCTAAATTTATCAACAAGAGACAGAGGAAGATAATGAGCAGTTCATTAATGCTTGGTCCTTGACTCCAGCTCCTGTGGAATCTGGCCAAAAGTGGAGCTGACTCCAGCTCTCTGGCCATCCCCTGTGGACTCTAGCGGGCACCTCTCTGTAATAGTCATCGGCTCTCCAGTGTCGGAGACTCAGTATTGGAAGACTGAGAAGGGCAAGAAAAACTGGGCATCTGGATGGGCAGTGTCTGCAAACGGTTTGTCATCCAAAGGCCCACATTCCTCTTAGTGGAGTAGTGGCATGGGGCAATTTATGGTTTAGCCATGTGGCAGTGGAGGATTAATCTTGATGCAGTGGAGCAGCTGCTCTGGGACTACATCCCTAGGGGTGTGGTGGGCCCTGCTTGTGTGGACTCCTCTAACTCCCAAGTCTCTTCCCAGGACTTAATACAGTGTTCTGCACATAGTAAGCGCTCGATAAGTACCAGTGATTGATTGACTTCCTGGTAAGAATTTCAGAGTCAGTCTAGCCTGAGGGGCCCTCCAATATGCCTGGTCCAGAACACTGACACCGTTACCCTGACCCTGTAAGGCAGACCTTGGTACCACTGGGAAACATACCTATGGTTGGCAACCTGTCTCACCTCCTCCCTTTCACTGTTCTATAGGCAAAATCTACATCTCCTTTTGAGCACTTGCTGCCTTTGAGCAGAGTGGCCCTCGATGGTCACCCTCCTAAATATTGGTCAAGGAGGCGTAGGTGATGTCAAACATTCCCCTGGGCATACAGAGTAACTTGATGATGGAATGATAGCTGTCATTTTATGGAACTATCCTGAATCCCTGCAATCCCATAGTGTTTTTGGGGGGAGACCCCTGAACCCCCACAACTTGCTCCGGAGTCTTGGCTTTCCCTGCCAGGCCAGTGGGAAGTCTGGGGCAGTGCCTGAGTCCAGGGAACTCTGTGGCAGGAGCCGAGGAGAATGGGAGCCTTGGTGCTGAAAATAAAGAACGGATATTAGAGAACCCCATAGTGGATTGGAACAGGATAGAGGGCGAGCTAGCTGAAATTCAGACTGCCCCATGTAGAACCAGCCAACTGACCACCCTGCCCTTTCCTAGAGTGGAGTAAAGAGTGAAACAGAGAGCACATCACAGTTCTATTTACAGAAATGGGATCTGGACTTTCCTTTTCCACATGGCTCCTTCATTTTCTAACTAGATATATTGTTCTGGGAGCTCAATCCATGTTGTTTATTGAGCTCCTGGGTGCAGAGCAGTGTGGGAGATCTTACTGTTTATATGAAGGGCATATGTATCTTATTGATTTTTTTAATAACAAAAAATCCTTGATGCCACTAGCACAAGTCTGAACTTGTTCTCTTTAATTGCTGGAGAGAAAAAAGGAGGTAACAGGAAAGAAAAATAGATAGTAAACTAAGGGCAAGCAGTGTTTATTTTTATCTCAACTTGTAGAAGAGCAAAGCTGAGGATTACTCCTGGTCTCTCTTAAAATTTCTGTTTCATAGGACGAAGTTGCCTTTTTAAAGTAGGACTTTTACAGGTCACAAATGGACCTCACTTTCTCAGGATAAACAATTGAAACCGATGACCGAGTTAGACTGGCCACTTTCAGCAGGAGCTGTATCCTGTTGTCAGCCACCTTGAGTATGAAAATGTAGTTTGGAGTGGTGTGATGGAACCGTGTTAAACCACTTCAGGATTGCTGGTTCTTTTGCGCCGCTGAAATATGCAATATGCAATTCATCCAAAGTCAGAGGATTTCCAGAGGCAGCCTGCTCAGCTGTAAGAACAGAAAATGGAATTCAGGACAAACCAAGATGAATGAATGATTTAATAAAATCATCAGTGAAGACAAAGGGAGCCAATTGGAATGCCCTCAAATATTTGGAATTTGTCTTTTGGAAGACTTTTCTGAGACTTTGAGAAGCAGTAAGAATGAAAGTACAGAGTGTTTGAAGCAGGGAGTTAAAGTTCAGCTGCTGGTTTCTTAGGGAAGGCCCTGTGGACCACGCTGTCTGAAAAACCTACTATACAACTAAGGTATAGGTAATCAGCATAGTTAGAAGGGTTACTCTAGTAAGTCAGTTGTCCCATGGTGACCTACAGTGGCTGCACCCATGGTTGACCAGCTTTCATTTTTAATGCTTAAGAACACCTTCTGGCTCTCTGAATTGGGCCAGTTAAACATAACAGATGTAGAACTCAGCCATCTTCCTTGAGAGCATCGAAAAGGACTTGCTTATGTGTACCTTGTGATTAGGATGAAGAAGAGATGTTTTTTCAAATGCCTGTTGGTGCAGGAAATATTACATTGAACTTTAGCATTGAAGGTGCTCTTAAATGAATGGTATCTGCAAAGCAACAAGAAGATGTTCATTTTGTTCGTTCTCGATAGAACGGCAGCACTTTGGAAATTTGGAGTTTTGGCGGAATTAACATTTGCCATTTTGTAGAAGAGAAAGTCAGAGTATTTTGCTGAGGTTATTGATCTACAAAGAGGAAAATTGTACAAACCTTTAAAAGTAGATATAGTTTAATATGAGATATGACAATGTCAGAAGGATATGGTTTTATCTTGAGTTTAAAAAAAAGCTTTAGATCAAAAGTTTTTCTCTTGGCTTTATTCTGAATATAGAATTGAGGGTTTTTTGGGTTTTTTTTTAGTTTTTCTTGTTTTAATCCAAATTTGTAGTACTTTGCCCAACTCTAATAATAATGTTGGTATTTGTTAAGCGCTTACTATGTGCAGAGCACTGTTCTAAGTGCTGGGGTAGATACAGGGGAATCAGGTTGTCCCACGTGGGGCTCACACTCTTAATCCCCATTTTACAGATGAGGTATCTGAGGCACAGTTAAGTGACTTGCCCACAGTCACACAGCTGACAAGTGGCAGAGCTGGGATTCGAAAACCATCCACCAGTGCTCATAAAGTTCTTCTCCTTTAGCCTGTAGCTGGGTTGTCAACTGCTGAGATGGCTATTTTTACAAGCAGTATAGGAAAAAAAAAATTACTGACAAACTTTTTTGCTGGCATAATTTTGCATACTGTCCCTAGGGTAATTGGATATCCATTGTAGCAACTATCTGTTTCGTAGCTAAGGCAATACTGCATTCCCTGCAAATTCATTCATTCATTCATATTTATTGAGTGCTTACTGTGTGCAGAGCACTGCACTAAGCGCTTGGAAAGTACAATTCAGCAACAGAGACAATCCCTACACAACAACGGGCTCACAGTCTAGAAGCAAATGGGATTAGGACTCAGTAGGACATACAAACCCAAGCATGGTGGGAAGGAAGGGAGTTGCGGTGGACAACTGAAATTGCCTAGAAACTTTTTCTCCCCCTCCCTCCTTGCCTGTCTTCTCCTGCCACAGAGCAGTCAGGTGACAGCAACCCCTTGCCCTCTCTCCTACAAGCTAACTGACCCTGGAGCAGGAGGAAAAGCTTCTAAGGAGAGGAGAAAGAGTGTGGAGTACTGGAAGGGGTAGAAAAAAGAAAGGTGAAGGGAGAGGAAAGAGAGCAGTTAGAAAGAAGAAAAGTGGGAAAAGAAGGGAAGGGGGGACGGTAAAGGACAGTGTAGTGTAAAGGATTTCCCTTTCCCTTGCCTCCACTTCCCTCCTTCCATCCTTTAGCTAGACAGGTACACAGTTCCAGTTACATCATTAAAAACTAGGGTGGGGAGAAGGGGGTACTTGACTCAAGTGGGGTATCCCTTCTGTCCAAGGGAGTTTACAGCTGGGACTCTGAGAGGAGAAGAGGGAGGTAGCAGGGGCAGAAGCAGTGTATCCTAGTGGATAGAGCACAGGCCAGGAAGTCAGAAGGATTTGGGTTCTGATCCCGGCTCTGCCACTTGTCTGCTTTGTGATCTTGGGCAAGTCACTTCACTTCTCCACACCTCAGCTACCTCATTTGTAAAGTGGAGATTAAGACTGAGAGCCCCACATGGGACATGTCCTGATTAGCCTGTATCTACTCCAGTGCTTAGTAAAGTGTGTGGCACATAGCAACTGCTTAACAAATACCATAAAACAAAAAACAAAACCATCCACTGCAACAAGTTGCTCCTTCCTTCCCTCACTGGGAGGAGGAATGAGCTCCAGGGATCAGCTTCCAGGAATGAAACTACCACCACCACTGATTGTCTGGGTTGGAGGAGGGCTGGGTGGTACACGATTTCCCACTCCCTCGCCCTTCTGAGAAATGGAGTTGGAAGTTCCCCCCATTGGCCCAGAGGCCGTGGCCTCCCCGTGCACTCCAGGGAGCATGTGCCACAATTGAGCGTGACCAATTTTAGATCATTTTAGCTGATGGTCCATGAATTTTGCAGATGGTTGACAAACCTGGTCTGTGGCACAGTATTGTGGGACAGCTGGAGGGTGGGGGCTCCCACACATGCAAAAGACCTCAGGCAATGCCCTGTCCCAGCTGAAGTCTGGGAGCCAGTTGCCACAGACAGACCAACGTGGCACACTGCAGTCAGGAAAGGAGTGGCCTTATTTGAGTAAAATCAGTCAATCAGTGGGATTTATTGAACATTTTCTGTGTGCTGAGTAGAAGGATCGCAAGGCTTGGGAGACAAAAAGGCAAAAGCGAGAACAGCACCAGATGCTGAAACCTCCAAAATGTCAGCAGAGTAAAGAACGGCCCACATTTGTGCACGGTGTGGCTGGAACTGTCAGGCCTGCTTTGGCCTTTTCTGTGACACACTCACCAATAGGTGAATTTTAGTGTCGGTGAAATTCTTCCAGTATAGAGGACAGTTATACATACATAATTCATCCCTCCCCCCCAGCCCCAGTTCCACCCTCATCCTCACATGCACATATATAACTTTCTCATTTTTACAGTCTCCCTTCTGAGCAGAGTCATCAGGATGCACACGTGGCAGCAAATCTGTAATATAGTAGTGTTACTGACATGTCAGGGCCTGTGTGGTGAAGTTTTTGTTTCCTGCAGCAAGCCTGGGTGCTGTCGCTGGCAATTTTTGTTTTTAAGTCCCAGGCAACCCAGTTGTGGTTTAGATCCAGAAAGTCTACATTTCTTCAGGTTGTGTGCAGGCCTGTGAATTCGTTCCATTTCCTCTGCTTTCAGGGAAACAGGTGTTTGGCTTTTCATTTCATATATGTATATTGGGGTGGAGAGGTCTGTCAGTATAAAATTAGAACTCAAATGAGCCTTTGAGAGGGAAAGAATTGTGAACTTTTTAAGGATTTGAAACCCGCTATAATTTGTAGCACTGGAATGAGCTAGCTGTATGGTAGTTGAGGGAATCTGGTGTTAGAGGTAGCCTTTTGGGTCTCAGACACTTCAGTTGAAAACATCTGGAATCACTCTCAGCTGCACACATTCCATCTCTTCATATTCAGGCCATGGCTGGCACAGATCGGCCAGGGCTCACCTTCCTCAAAGTGTGTTCCCAATCAGTCAAACAATAATAATAATGATATTTGTTAAGCACTTACAATGTGTCAAGCACTGTTCTAAGTGCTGTGGTAGATACAAGGTAATGGAGGTTAGACACAGTCCCTGTCCCATGTTGGGCTCCCACTCTTAATCTCCATTTTACAGATGAGGTAACTGAGGCACAGAGAAGGGAAGTGAGTTGCCCAAGGTCATGCAGCAGATAAGCGGCAGAACCAGGAATAGAACCCATGATCTTCTGACTCTCAGGCCCATGCTCTACCACTAGGCTGTGCTGCTGTATTTATTGAGCACTTACTGTGTGCAGAGTACATACTAAGTGCTTTATTTTAATGGTATTTAAGTGCTTACTATGTGCCAGGCACTATACTAAGCTCTAAGCTAATCAGGTTGGACATAGTCCTGGCCCACATGGGCCTCACAGTCTTAATCCCCATTTTACAGTTGAGTTTACTGAGACACAGAGAAGTTAAGTGACTTGCTCAAGGTCACCCCACAGACTAGTGATGGAGCTGGGATTAGAACCCAGGTCCTTCGTACTTCCGGGTCTGAGCTTTATCCACTAGGTCACACTGCTTCTCAGCGCTTGGGAAAGTACAGTTTGGAAAGTACAATGCAACCGAGATGGTAGATACATCCCCTGCCCACAGCGAGCTTAAAATAGAACAAGAGGATGCTAGGTATTGCCATTTCATATTCATTTATCAAAATTTTAAAAATGATCATCTACAAAGCTACCCTTCTTGCCTTGAGGCAGTTTGAATAATAGATAAAATTTTAAAAGCAGAATGAATAAGAGCCAATAGTGAATTGGGCATGAATTACAATGTATAGATGTATCCAGTCTCTGTCCTGAAGGAGTTTGCAGACTAAAATAGAGAAAATAAGCATGGTTGGTGCTTTCTAGACTTGCCCTCAAATTAGAAAAAAGGGGATAATTTGCTGTATCCAAGAAGACTTCTTGATACCCTGGGACAAAAGTGTGGAAAAGAAACAGTTCCTTTTAAGTGCATCAGGGAACGTTTCTTACTAACTCTGTTATATTGTACTTTCCCAAGTGCTTAGTCAGTGCTCTGCACACAGTAAGCAGTCAATAAATACAGTTGATTGGTAAGTCTCTTTACAGCACTATGCTGGTCATCTACATTGTAAATTGTACAGACCATCATTGGGGCTGTTTCCCTGCCACTGCCCAGTTCTCTGACCACAGATGGGACTTCTAGACCACTGCTAATATAGCCCTGGGTGGTTTATGGAATTCTCAGCAGGTCCTGGAGCTATTAATAATGATAGTACTTGTTAAGGGCTTGCTGTACGTCCCAAGCACTGTACTAAGCTCTGGGGTAGATACATGGTAATCAGGTCAGACACAATACTTGTCCCATATGTGGTTCACCATTTAAATGGGAAGGGAGGACAGGCATTTAATCCCCATTTTTTTACAGATGAGGAAACTGGGGCACAAAGAGGCTAAGTGACTTGTTCCAGGTCACACAGCAGGCAAGTGGAGAATAATAATGCTGGTATTTGTTAAGCGCTTACTATGTGCAGAGCACTATTCTAAGCGCTGGGGTAGATACAGGGTACTCAAGTTGTCCCATGTGAGGCTCACAGCTGGGATTAGAACTCCGAGCCCTGACCTCCCCCATCCTGTACTCTTAGCATCAGGTCCCACAGCTTTGTCTTCTTTCCCTTCCCCTACTTACTTGGTCTTAGGTGTCACTGCTCAGACAAATCCAGAGTATCAACCCAGGACCATAATAAGTGCAACATGTGGTGGGAGAGCAAAAGGGAGTTCAAAGACCATCCATCTTGGGAGTGGTTAAGCAAGGGACTGTGAGACATTGAGGAAGGAAATAGCTCAACACACTTCCCCCGGCTGCCTGTGGTGGTACCTTGAAGGACAGAAAATGTGGGGCCAGGTTGAGGTTGGGAGGGTGAAATGGGTTTGGTCCATTTTCAAGATGGCAGCTGTGAATAAATCAGGCATAGAATTAGATAGAGGGATCAGATTATATGTAGTCGATATGATCCATGCAGGATAATTAAGGGTGACAAAATGTATAAAGTATGTTGTCCTAAGCCAGATGTTTATAAAACAGATTTCATGGTAGTGGCTAGGTTCTCTTCTTTGATATTCATTTCGTATTATTGTTTCTTTGACTAATTGAGAACAACTACATGATGTTAGGCTGCTTAGCAGCTGCTGTTTTTTCTCTCAGAGGACTAAAGCATTTGCTGCTTGGCATTCTAGAGGAAATCTTAATTGTTTGTGAGAACTGGAGGAAGCTTCATCTCTTATATTCTTACGTTTATTGTACCCTGACAAGCACTATATTTTTTTTTTCCACAGGTTTTTGACGCTAATGACCTTTATTCCGGAGTCAATTTCTCCAAGGTGCTGAGTACACTTTTAGCTGTCAACAAAGCCACAGAAGGTAAGGAAAGGTTTCCTTATGATTTCTCTGTGATAATTTTGGTTCTACTATTCTAGGCTTCTGATCATTTCAAGATTATATCATGAGTGGTATCAGATGGTTAGTGCAATCAATCAATCAGTGGTATTTGTTGAACGCTCACGGTGTGCAGACCACTGTATTAAGCATTTGGTAGTGTACAATACAACAGAGTTGATAGATATTAAAATGGTGTTTTCAACATTATTTTTTTCCACTGTAAAATTTAAATGTAAAAATTGCTGACCTAATCTTTTTAGACCTCTTTTTTTGGTGTCCATTAAAATAGAACTACTTGATCAAAAACTGTTGAATAGCCAAATTAGCATAATAAGCGCACACAGCCTAAACATTTTCTTCTTTATTGTTTACAAAACGTAAACTCTCAATCTTGGTGTCAAGGATATGACATCTTAGATTCATTTCAGCCACACTTCCAGCGTGGCTCAGTGGAAAGAGCATGGGCTTTGGAGTCAGGGCTCATGAGTTCGAATCCCAGCTCTGCCACTTGTCGGCTGTGTGACTGTGGGCAAGTCACTTAACTTCTCTGTGCCTCAGTTCCCTCATCTGTAAAATGGGGATTAGGACTGTGAGCCCCACGTGGGACAACCTGATTCCCCTATGTCTACCCCAATGCTTAGAACAGTGCTCGGCACATAGTAAGCGCTTAACAAATACCAACATTATTATTATTATTATTATCCTCCTATGAAAGTCTCAGTTCCCTTTTCCATCTGGAAACCAGACTTTTCTGCCTGGAGAATGGGGACTGGGTCTTCTAAATGTTGCTCTGTACTTTTGGTTTATAAAGATCAACTCTGCTACTGATCAATTTAACAAGTGTAGGCTTAGGTATATGTCCTTCCATAGCATTTTTCCTCAGTTGTGGATACATGTAGTTCATGAAGTCCAGAATTTTGTATTGTAAAATATCTCAAAGCCATCAATTAGGAATAGATCATACAACTGAAGTGAGGAGCTTGCTACATAATAGTACTAAGCGAAAAAGTTCATAGAAGTTACTTTGCCTTTAAAGGATAGCCTGCTGTTTTGTGATGCCTGTGATAAAATAGCAGAGCTTGCAGTAGAGAGTTAAGCTAATTAGGGTAACTATATTTAACATGCTATGAGAGGAGACAGACACTAAAACACACCATTTTGGGGTCAGGAGGATAGTATAATGTTAACGTGATGCCATACAAATTATATGTTCCTTTGCCAAGCTCCCTTAGCACTTGCCACAGATATTTATAAAAATATAAGGAGGCAAAAGTCAAGACCCACAGCATCAAGGAAATTACTTGGAAACTGAGTTTGTCTCCTAGGAAATGTTTGCATTTTCAAGTTTTGTGGTTTATGGCCTCTGTCTCTTCAAAATAGGGAGAAAAGACACCCTTTTTTTAAAAAAAAATTTGATGCCCATCTTTTTTAAGATTGTTCCCTTTTGACCAATCTCGGCACATTGAAAACAATCAGCTTCGTACCTGACCTGATCAAGTTGCAGTTTATCAGTGTTTGATAAAGGAGAAGCAAATTAGACTGGCCTGATTTTTTTTTCTTTTAATAGGTGTACATTAGCATCAGTTTAGGCCTATTTTGTCTTTAGTGGAGCTGAGCATTTTGTGTTACCACTCATTTCTATTCCTTGTTCTATGTGGGTAAGAAAGTGGCTTATTTCCCAATGAAAAAGAGTTTGGGAATATTTTTTGAGTAAATTGCAGTAGCAGTCATTGCAGTGTCTTTGCTGGGTCAAGGACTACGTAACACTGGGGCCAAAGTTGGGTAAAAGATTATGGCATTGGAGCTAGTTTAATGACTGAAGTCTGAGGAAGAACAGTCCCATAAGTATTTCCCAGTACACTCCTCAGCTACCACCAGCAAGGTTATGTAAGAGAGCTTGGGAGCAGCTATTGTGGGTGTCCAGCTTACTAAAACTGATATGAAATTAAAGTTGCTGTGGAATGGTACACAGAGTTCTGCCTAAACATGTATTTTCACCACCTGCTTTGGATGGAATGTGGTCAGAATTAAGGCACATTCTTCCAACAATGTGTGCCTGGCAAAGTGTGATGCAGAGTGGGAAGGAACGGTTGTGTACATGCACATGATGTTGGGGTGAGTACAAAAGTGAAATTTTGCCAGAATGCGGGGTTCTGAGTGATGCAAGCCCTATGTTTTAGGGAGACTGGGAAGCATGCAGCAGTTCTGTTATAGGAGAGATGGGTGCACTTCTCAACTGGTGGGAAGTTTCTAGGTAGGCCTTGAGAGTATTTTCAGGACCCATCTTGGCGATGGTGAAATTGAAGATAGCAATGTGCCCTTACCAAAGGTGGTGGGTAGTGGCGATGGTGAAATTGAAGATAGCAATATGCCTTTACCAAAGGCGGTGGGTAGTACTGCGTAAGATGATGTCCCGAAGAGGACCAAATTCCATTAGCAGATGCCGTTCTAAACAACACTAACCCTTTGACCACCTGCTTTTCCTTTTTGAACAGATAAACCTTCTGAAAAGCCATGCCGTCGTTCATCTTCCCTTAGTGCTCCCAGTTCCCAGACATACCTAAAGAGAGTGAGTTCTAATACAGGCTCAGTGCTGCGGAGACAGTCAAAGGCGGTATGGATGCTTTCTTCTTTTCTTTTTTTAAAACGTCTGTACAACTGATTGAAGCTGCAGTGGCTTATTTATGTTTGCTTAAATCCCTATTTTTTTGTCTTTGGAAATTTTTAGTAGGTTTTTACCTCAAGTGAAGAAAAACTACTCTCACTTGAGCCTGATATAGTCTCTCTTGAGCCACATTTTTAGTTGGTGAGGTTACATGATAATTTACCGCTGCTTCACAAGCTCTTTCATTTTCTGTTATTCAGTTCTCTTTTTGGGTTCCTGTTGAGCTGTGATAGCTCATGCTTGAATTGAAACTTTTACTCTTGTTGGAGTCCTTAGCTAAGACTTGGCCACTTCTAGCTGCTTGGATAGAGGCTTCTAGAATGGTCATTCAAGAAAGAACTAACTCCTTTCACAATTCCTAACACATTTAGGCAGGACATTCAGATGTCTTCTGCCACAGATCCCTCTGGACATCAGTCTAAATGGCACACACATTGCATTTTTATTTTCATGTTTCACTCTCCCTACCCTCGTGTCTCACATCTAAAGTTTTTATCGTCTCAATATTGTCCCCAGATCTAGCTTCTTTTCTATCCAGTCCCTCTCCTCTTCCTTCAGAGAATTCCTTTTAGAAAATCCTTAAATTGATTTACACTAAGTTTCTGTGTTATTTCTGTACTTGGAGTTCACTTGTTTGGCCTTGTCAGGGGCCAAGTGTAAAAGAACACTATCAGATTGTGGTAAACCAATTCAGAATATTTCTTCCAAGTTGGGTGGTTAACACCAAGGTGGTTTCCATAGGTTACCCAGTTTTATTTTCCCTATTTCACATATCTCTCAGTTCCATGGTATTGGTTACCATCTCCTGAGCCAGCCATATAATATTAAAGGATTCCCCAAGGGATAACTGGAGCCCTTTAGGGGGAAACATTGATGCCCAATTTTATGGTCACCTTAATAATCCAGTGTGGGGGTTTTTTTTTGTTTCATTAGGAGATGACTGAAAATGGCAGTCACCAACTGGTGGTCAAGGCAAGATTCAACTTTAAACAGACCAATGAAGATGAACTGTCAGTCTCTAAAGGGGATATCATTTATGTCACTCGAGTTGAAGAAGGAGGCTGGTGGGAAGGCACATTAAATGGGAAGACAGGCTGGTTCCCTAGTAACTATGTCCGGGAAATTAAATCCACTGGTATGTGAAACTTTTTAAAAGTTTTTAGATTACTGTACTAATGTAGCACTGCTCTTTTTCTGACAGTCTTTTTCAAGGCTTAACAACAGAAGACGTTTTGTCTAAGGTTAGTGTGTATGTGACTAACAGAAGGGAATGTTATAATAATAATACAACTGAGGAGAAAACCCATCTTCAGATCTTTTTATATGAGACTATGTTTAGGTATTATCTAGACTGTGCAAACTGAAAAGCAGAGGAATTCCAAGTTTAGGCAGCAATTCCACCCTAAATGTGTCCTTTTGAGCCAGTGCTACGTATTCTTTCCTACTAATATAAGCATCTCAGTAAGATGGATATAACAAGATATGTCCAGAATCCATGCATTAGCTTCCTTTTAAAAAATGCCTCTTAAAGAAGATTCAACTTTAAACAGACCAATGAAGGACTCGAAAAACTTTGGAAGTAAATGCCTCAGAAATTTAGGTAAGATAAATAATTCAGAAAGGACCTTAAGAGAAGTGTGCCCTAATGAGAAGAGCACAGGCTTGAAAGTCAGGGGACCTGGGTTCTAATTCCTGTTCCACCACTCATTTGTTCTGTGACCATGGATAAGTCATTTAACTGTTCTTTGTCTGGTTTTCCATCTCATCAGGTAGTACTTTTGTCCTGCCTGATAAACTTGTATCTACTCCAGCGCTTTCTACAGTACCTGGCTCAGGAAGTGCTTTAACAAACACCACAAGTATTGTTATTATTATCAAGAGTTCATCTACTTCAGTAGTTTTCAATCTCTAGTTGAAGATATATTATATCACGAGACCCTTTGGTGGGAGAGGGGAGTAGCTAACACCCACAGGAGAACTTAGACCATCTATTTCAGTGACAAAGCAAGGTGTAACAAAACATCCTTGTGCATTAGCCATCTAACATTTAATTAAAGCACATGCTCTGAAGAAAGCAAAACAGCTTACCCTCATCCTCCCTTAACGAGTCAAACTCTATATTGTTTTATCTAGGGGCTTGGTGGTGTGAAAAACCATAAATTAATTTTGTACAGCCTGTAATTCTGGTTGCAGAACTTTAGGGGTGTGGACCTAATTCTACCTAGAAGCTCTGGCTGGGCTAAATGAAACCATTTGGTCATTAAGCATTCACCGATTTCCAGCACATTCAGTGTTCTCTTGTGTTTGCACAGTGGCCCAGTCCTACTCCCTTTCCTGGAGCCACTGCCCCTGGGCTTGCTGGAGTCAAGCCCTTTCATTCTAAAGCCCATAGGCTGGACCCACCCAGCAAGGGCTCTATTGCTAGTTGTTCCTTAGTTTACGGGGTGAAAGATTGGCCTTGTTCATCCCCCTGTCTCTGGGCAGGACTACAGTTCATCCAGACAGATGTTGGTTACTCTTTTCCTAAAAAATCTTCAGAGGAGGAGTCTCCCTGGGTATTGTTTTCTAACATCTCATGTACCCTATAGTCAAGACGTTTTTCTTCAGTTTAATTGCACTGTCTTCTGGCAAAATGAGGTCAGATCATTGTTCTTAAATTCTTGGAAGCTGTTGTAGTCCTCAGTGAGCCTTTTAAAAACTATATTGATGCTGGACTAATTTCTGATTGCCTATGTATGCATGCTCATTGGTATTTAAAAATGGCCTGCCCGTTTTTGAACTTCTGACTGGTCCATTTGAGCATTATCTCAGCTTCTCATTTTGCCGATTTTCATCACAGAGTCACATCTAGACCTTCTGGCGGAAAAAACTCACCTGTTCATCTGGAAATCTGAGTTTGCCATTACCCTGTTCAGTCACCTGGAGTGTTGCTTTCCTCACCTGCAAAATGGAAATAATAATAGTGTTTGCTTACCTCATAGCTAAATTTGCCTGAAGCAGACAAGTATTTGAAAAACATATACCCTTTCAGAATATAGCTTAATATGAAAGTTGTTCTTTGGAGAATGTTTGATAAATTGCCATCACACTATAAGATAGCTTCAATTTTTTTTAGCAGTAGACTAAATGAATGAGGTGGAGTCTAGATTTAAAGACTTGAAATAGGTGATTACATTTGTTTATGGTCTTAGTGGTGTCTTTTAAAAATGGCATAGCATTGACTTACAATCTCATTAAAAACAAAGAGTCAGTCTATTGAAGCAATATTGATTTGTTACCAAACTGCTACAGTGTCCTGTGATTCCCAGGTAGCCGGCTCCAGTTAAATCAGTGCTCTTTGTAACACAAACCCCATTACTCCTATATAAAAGCATACTTTCCCAAGGTATTATATACTTGGTAAATGCCAGTGATAATTAAGTGGGCAGGTTTTCATCGTCATCTTCTTCATCCTCATCAATAAATTAGAATCCTTCAGAAATTAACCTGAACATCTTAGCAATTTAAGTTGTTCCAAACTTAATATAAATGGTTAGGCACATCTTCAGAGAAATCCAGTTTTATGAACACGAAGACCATTTTTTTCTAGTGTAGCTTACGTTTAACTATTGTTAATACTCTAGACTTGGGACAGCAGTATAGGCTATTTAAAAATGGTGAGTCTCTAAGGCAGCAATACTTGTTAAATGATTTTTTTTTAACCCCTTCACCTTCTTTTATGAACCTGAAAGGCCTCAGTTGAGCAGCATTTCATGGGATCTCAGATGTGATCCCTTCTTTATTATGTCTGGGGAACACTCAAAGAGCATTTTTAACAAGCAGGGAGGGGAATATTGTTCAGTTTTTTGGGTTTTATTTGTCTCCATTAAAACTGTGCCAAAGGGCCTGAAAAGCAATTAGAGAGGATGAGGGGGACTAAAAGGTTGGTGAGGGGGACTAGGAGGGTGAGAACACCTAATAATCCATGCGGAGACCTCTTTAAATATTGCTGGGATCAGAATGGCCTCAGGAAACCAGTGAATCTGGAACCTTTTCTGATTCAAAGTAAGGAAGAAGAGATCTAATTCTTTAAGTTACTCACCAAGTGTCTGCAAAATTCAGTTTTAATAATAAATGATATGTTCATTTATAGTTTCATTTTTTTCAAAGGCAGGATTTGGGGCTAAAAGTTGTCTGTGAGACCACTCTGAGGCAATACAGATTGCATCTTGTTTTGCTGTGTCTGGTAGAGAAAATTTTCCAGATTTATGATTCTTTAGACCTGAGAAAGAAATGCTTAAAGAAATCTTTCTTCAAGATGTTTTTGAAAAGATTTATTAGATCAAATGCACCTTTCCTTATATTAGAGATGGAAATGCTTCAAGGTGCCTTGGAGAAGTAGCATTTTTCTGCCCCCACCCTGTGACCATCCCAACAGGGCCCCTCCTCTCCCTTAGAAAAAAAATAATCTGGGTACCAGAGTGAAAAGTAAGGAGAGACAGGATGCAGAGAGGTCAGCAAAGAGGCAGGTACTCAAGTGGGATATAATGAGTGCTTGGCTCAGTGTAGTAGCAGTTTGGATGGAGAGGAGAGTGCAGATTTTACCGATGTGGTGAAGGTTGAACCGACAGGATTTGATGACAGACTGAATATGTGGATCGAATGAGTGAGATGAGTTAAGGGTAACGTCAAGCTTACCAGCTTGTGAGGCAAGGTGGACGGTGATGCTGTCTGCAGTGATGGGAAAGTCAGAGAGAAGACAGGGTTTAGGTGGGAAGCTGAGGAGTTTTGTTTTGATCATGTTAAGTTGGAGATGTCAGCAGGACATCCAAGTAGAGATGTCCCGAAGGCAGGAGGAAACATGATACTGCAGAGTAGGAGAGAGGTCAGGCCTGGAGAAGTGGATTTAGGAATCACCCACCTAGAGGTGGTAGTTGAAGCCTTTAAACTGAAAGAGGTGACTTTAAACTAAAAGAGGTGGATCTTGAGACCACACCAGAGGTTGGTCCTGTGGTCTCTAGGTTCCTGATTTCCCCCAAAACTTCATCAGGTCTCCCCTTAACACTGTTCACAAGGAATATCGGTGTTTGTCTAATAAAATAGATTGTCTAAGGAGTACAATTTGAACTCACTCTTCCAGGCTAACCCTCCAGCCCTGTGGTTATTAGAGTGTCTAGTTCACTTTAAATGTGTCTGCACTGCAGATGCAGCCCTGGGCATGATTCAGATTTATAATGGCAAATCCCTCTACTTGTTTTTTTCCCTTTGCCTACTGCAGACTTTTGTGCCTTGTGCCAGTTCACAGTTCACCCCTTGATCCTGTTGTTGTTGAAAATACAGGGAACTCTTGCAGTTCTGTCCATTCTGGGGATTTTGTCAAAATGTACTTATTGTCGGGGTCCAAGGGTAGAGTGACCTCCCTTTGTATATGAACACGGATGATTTCAAGTGCAGTCTAATGTGATACATGCCAGTGTGATGGCATAAAGGAATGGAAACTCTAAGACTTGGCTTTTTTTTTAAGTTTCTTTTTAAAGTCCCAATAAGACACTTGCCCAAGAATATGAAAATCACCATTAATAGGTCCAAAGAAGTATTAATGGTATTTCCTATTTTTTCATCTACTCTTGAGTCAGGAATCATGGTAAGAGTTTTTTCTGGGATTGGTATTTTGGGGGGAAAAATGTTTTATATATTGAGTTCTGTCTGTCAATAAAGTCACTTATTCATTCATTCAGTAGTATTTATTGAGTGCTTACTATGTGCAGAGCACTATACTAAGCGCTTGGAATGTACAATTCGGCAACATAGAGACAATACCTGCCCATCGACGGGCTTACAGTCTAATCGGGGGAGACAGACATACAAAAACAAGACAACTTAATCACGATAAATAGAATCAAGGGTATATACACCTCATTAACAAAATAAATAGGGTAATAAAAATATATACAAATGAGCACAGTGCTGAGGGGAGGGGAAGGGCGGGGAGGAGCAGAGGGAAAGTGGGGGAAAGGGGGCTTAGCTGAAGGGAGGTGAAAGGGGGAACATTTAGCTAGGAAGAGATATTTTTTTTTACCAGTTTTACAATACTTCTTCCCCTATTCCTTGTTTGGACAAAGAGAAAAACCTAAAGTCTGCTTCCAGGCTTTGCAATGAAATTCCACTGGCAAAACGCTCCTTCCAAGATTGTAGTAAAATCAGAGGACAAGGGAATATCAGGAATATTCCATGTTGACTAACACTTTCAGATTAGGGGTCATTAAACACTTAGTGGACTGCAACTTCTTATAAGGAATACAGATTTATTTGTATAGTTAGAACTATTTTAGCATTTGATTAATGCCTTGGGTATTTTTAATGGGTTATTTTTTTTTCCCTTAGCTGGTCCTTGTAGAAGCCAAGGTTAAAATTCAATATTAGCTCTCTTTTGAAGCTCTGAATTTTCAGGCCTCAAGAGCGTACTGTGCATTTCTGTCATATCCAGAATGAACAATATAGGCATTGAGTGTTCTGTGGGTCAAAAATTACAGAATAGACATGAGGGATCCTACTAAGGAAAAAAAGGAACTTAGCCAATTAGAAAGGAATCTTGGTAGTCAGAAGTTTTCTTTTGAACAGTCGGATGTAAGCTGACTTTAAGTAGGGACAAAGAACCATCGCCAGTGACCTGATTTTTATCTCTTTCTGCGTCTTCAGCTATCCATCTGTAGTTATTTATTGGGCACTGAAATGAATTCAGCCACCAAGCTGTGGGTTCTCCGTGGTTATAGAGAGAATCCACTGGCAGGATCTTAACTGGAACTTTGAAATGCTAGAGTTAGCAGAACCCACTCTACCTCCTGAAGTGGGCAGATAAGTGACTGGACCTGCGAGACTTAATTTCTCTTGCACTGTTTCTGTCAGTTGAGGTTCCAGAGAGGCAATTTGAGACATCCGTCTATTGACTAGGAACAAGGTGACATTTATGCTGTCCTTAGTTGCCATGTCGCAGTGAGCTTTGAAAATCAAGAAAAGAGCACAGTTGTGTTTTGAGTTATGTTATCTTCGTTTCCTTATTTTCCTACCCTACAGTCACAAGAGAGTGCTGCATTACCTAATTGATTTACCTATTCAGCAGTTTTTTTAAAAAATTGCTTTGGTTTCTCCTTATTGTAATGCCAGTCTACTTGTTTTATTGTCTGTCTACCCTCTTCTAGACTGTGAACCCGTTGTTGGGTAGGGATTATCTATTTGTTGCCGAATAGTGCTTTCCAAGCGTTGAGTACAGTGCTTTGCACACAGTAAGTGCTCAATAAATACAACTGAATGAATGAAATTGCCAGCTGTCTAATGAAAGATCAGCTACCTGTCCATCTTCCATTTCTAGGTATCTGCAGGCCCTCGGCTACCTCTATTTATTTCTCTTTTTTTGACCTCTTGCTGGCCAAGAGGAGTAGAAAACTGGAAGCATTTGTAGTATATTTTGAGTTCCACCTGACATTTCTGCAAGTCTGTGATAATGATTACAGTGATAATTATGGTATCTGATAAGCGCTTACTATGTGTCAAGCATTGTTCTAAGCTCTGGGGTAAACCCAAGTCAATCAGGTTGGACTCAATCCCTGCCCCTTATGAGCCTCACAATCTAAGTAGGAGGGAGAACAGGTATTGAATTCCCAATTCACAGAGAAGTTAAGTGACTTGTCCGAGGTCACACAGTAGGCAAGTGGCGGAGCCAGGACTAGAGCACAGGTCCTCTGGCTCCCAGGCCTGAACTCTTTCTCATAATGCCACGCTGCTTCCTATGATGGCCCAGAAAAGGTCTTGTGGCTAAATAGATCTACTATAGCCACATTTGCGAATCACTCAGTGATACAAATCCAAAAGGCAACAAAAGGCAAGGACTCTCAGGTTTCAGCTTGAAGACAGTTATATGGTAGATCTCAGCAATCCTGTAGCATCTCTTCTTAGATTTTACAAACGAATTTGGCATCCTGGGTCACCTGTGTGGTCAAATTAAGATTCTGGCAGTTACTTAGTAAATTAATTTGCTTTGAGGGTCATCAGGATTCTGAGATCTGCTCTATGTTGGCATGGTTGGTCATGTCATTTTTGGGGGTATGTTATCAACCAATGATATTTATTGAGCTCTTACTATGTACAGGCACTTTACTAAGCACTTGGGAGAGTACAGTGCAACAGAGTTAGACACGTTCCCTGCCTACACAAGCTTCTAGTCCATTTCCCATTGCTAATGGAATGAATGAATTCATTCATTCATTAAATCGTATTTATTGAGAATTAAGAATAGGCTTCCATTCCTCTGGAAAAGCATTTTTACTCTACAGGCATACAAGCATTATCCAAAAGATTGAGAGACTGTCATTCTGCATTAGGATGACCTCATGCTAGAGACTCGCCCAAGAGGAAATGTGATGATTGTGCATCACTTTGCAGAGTCAGCTTGACAAAAAATCTGAAGGAAAAAACTTACCAGTTCGTACAAGGAAATCCTGCACACAACTAAAAGTCTTCATCGGCAATGTGGAATTGAATACTCTCATGCCTCAGTTACCTTTTCTGTAAAATGAGGATTAGGACTGTCAGCCTCATGTGAGACAGGGACTGTGTCCATCCTGATATGTTGTATCTACCCCAGCACTTAGTACAGCACATAGTAAGTGCTTAACAAATACCATTTTTAAAAGAACAAAACCTAAAGCAAGGAGGACAGCAGAAATACTTTAAGGATGCAGGAAAAGCAGCCTCAGGCAATGCAGCATTACAGCTGAAAGTTGGGAGGCCACTGCAGCAGATAGAATATATTTGCCTACGACAATTAAGAAGGGAGTGACTCTGCTCAGACAGAAGGTTTGAGAGGAGAGTGAAGCTGACGTAAATGAAAATAGGGCCAAGACAACAAGAACATCAGTTCAGAGACCATCTTCGTGAGTGCAGGTGGTGTGGATGAAACTGTCGATCCTCTGGCAGCCTTTTCAGCTATTCTCACATCCATAAACAAACTTTATTTGTTATCTTATCTTCAAATATGAAGGACAACTGATTACAGCTGTGTCTCATTATGGGAACCTGTGTGGCCTGGGTGTTGGAGGATTTGGATTCCAATTCTGGCTCTGCCACGTCTGCTGTGTGACCTTGGGCAAGTCACTTAGCTTCTGTGTGCTTCCGTCTCATCTGTATAATAGGATTAAATATCTGTTCTTCCTCCCCCATAGTCTGTGAGCTCCATGAGGGACAGAGACATTTTTGTCTATCCTAGCACTTTGTATGGTGCTTGGACCATAGTAAATGCTTATCAAATGCCACAATTATTATTTACTTATAAGCGTATATTAGAAACGGGGATGATGAGCAATATGGGTGTAAGCTTATACTTCAGAATTACAAATTCCAAAATATTAAAAAAACCCAACCATGAGTTTGGTGATAATTTTACAAAGGCAATCATAATAAAACTTTAATTGGTCTTTTTAGAGGTGTGTTATTTTCGCTGTGCTTTATAAAAATGTCTCAAATCTTCCAGTCCTAATATAAATTGAAGGAAGAGGTTATTTTGGGGGTGGGGGTGGGGAATAAAGAAGCTATTTTGAAGACCAGTTTAAAATGCCATATAAAAGACATGCATAAAGGAAGGCAGATTAATGTCTGTCGTTACTAATGAAAGTTCATGTTTTAGAGCCTAGGCACCACTATCATTTGTAAATGCTGTGTTAAGTATAAGTTTAGTATTATCATTGCTAATACTATGTTAATTGTTTAATAACTTTGTGCCTATAAGGAAAGGTTGAAAGAGACACTTATTATTTTGTATTCGGATCCCTTCTCTCATTTTGTAAATTCAGTTGGATTTCCATTGGCATGTATGCCTCTACTCATTCTAGAAGTTAATTTTTTATCATATCAGGTGCCTTAGGATTTTTAATTATGATTACAATCATTTCACTTTCTTTCACAGAAAAACCTCTTTCTCCCAAGACGTTAAAAGGAGGCGAAACTCTTCAGCTTACAAAGAATTATTATACTGTGGTGAGTTTTTTTACATTTTATTAAATGCATATTAATTACATTTTTTATTACATTTTACACCTAAAAGGATGATAAATTCAAGAATAGGCAAAGATTCAAAACAAAAGATTTTCAGAAAATGAAAAGGAAATCATTGTAAATACCAGACATAATCAATCCGTTATCCTTGCTGAGCATTTATTGTATGCAGAGCACTGAACTAAGGGGTTGGGAGAGTACAATACACTAGAGTTTTCCATCACTGTGAGTTTACCACAGTGTTAATTTTGAAAACCACTTTTAGTCAATATTTGTTTGTGATATGGTATGAAGAGGAATGGACTAAAGACTAGCAAAGCTTTCAATGTTTCTTCCACTTGCATAATTCCGTTTCAGTATCTGGGTTCAAATAATAGTTGGATTTGTCCTTGAGGTGGGCACAATGTGAAAATGCCTGTTAGCGTAGGGGAAAAGAGAAATGGTTGTGCTCTGAATGCAAACACACCAGATGTACGTGGTGAAAAGGTAAAATCAATACCGTAGCCTGATACCCAGAGCAAACTATGGTTTCAAAATAGAAGCAGCTTTGATCTGTTCAGTTGGCCTTTGCAGTTCTTTGCCTATTCCATCTGCACAGTCTTTCCCATGAACTGATTCCTAACAGAAGGGTCAATCATGGGTGCCAGCTTTTCATTTAGAGCTTGGAGTCAAACGAAGAGTGGTGTTTCCAGGCCGGGTGGGGACCAGGGAAAAATGAGAAGCAAAGCAGATGTGACAGGAGGGTGGGGATCGACTTGCAGACACTGCCCCCCCGCCAAAATACCCAAAGCCAGGGATGGGGAAATGCAGGCCCACACAGAATTAGGGAGAACCCAGGGAAAGCGACCATTGCTTGGCAGGGAACCTGTTCCTGTCTGAAGCCAGGAAAGGAGGGGAAGAATGGAGGAGCCCAGATCGACCGTTCCCTCTGAAGCCCAGAGTTGGGAGAGAGCCATGGCCCAGAGCCCAGTAGTGTCCCTTCTGAGAGCCAGGGGCAGAGTGGACAGTCAGAAAACCTGGGAAGTTTTGTCACTGGGGTTGTCACAATTCTCTGAATTTTCGTTTTTCTGTCTTTGTTTCTTCTTCAGAATCCTTGGCCCACCCACACTCTCTCTTACTGTCTCTAAAGTACTTAATTCTCAGATTTCCCTGCACCATGTTTTATCCATATGTGAAGTTCTACCAACCCGATTTGCTTGTATCCATCCCAGTACTTAGTATAGTATCTAGCACATAGTAAGCACTTAACAAATGCCACATTATTATTATTACAGTCCATAAAATCTCTGAACAAGTACATGAGCGCTGCTGATCTGTAAACTCAGTGAATCTAATGGAACTTGCATAGTAGCCCTTCTATAAAATTGTATATATAATGTAATAAGGGCAATTTGGAATTTTAGTTCAGGATTTTTTTTCTTTACAAAAGAGACACTATAGACTCTGATCAAAGAAGTCGTTTTGGCTAAATATTATTGACCTTACTTTTTTATGAAGGCACAATTGGTTAACCTGAGAGAAAGAATTCTGTGATTCAACCGTGTGCCAGGGTTGAAAGCTTTCAATGAACAGAATTAATTCCTAACTAATACAGGCCCTTAGGACCCTATATCATGTTCTCCACATCTACTCGAGTGCTCGTAAATTACCCACCTTGATGATCATCCAATGATGGATTCTTGACTTTTTAAAGGTTTCGGTTTTATCTTACACTGTATTGCACATAACCAATTAGTGGCTTGTATTTAGCATGTGACATATGTGGTGTGGCTAATCCCAGATAGTGCTGGTTATCTGGAAACCACTATTGTGGATGTGGGAATCCATCTCTCATTTTGGAATTGGTTGGCTGAGGGTGACTGAAGAAAGCTTTTATAAGAACCAGGTGCTTTGGCTTTCCCTAACATGCTTAAAACTTCCCGTCACCCCCACCCAAAAAGGTTTCATCCCATTACATTTTCCCATTAATCTTTCTTTGATTTCTAGCTTTTGATGGTTTCCTTTTTCCGTGGTAACTGACCCTCTGCCGGACCCACTGGATCCCATTCGTCTTAGTAATCAGAATGAATTAGAGTATGCAGCATTTGGCTGTTATGGGATAACAGTAGGTTTAGCATGTTTGACTTTGGGTAAAACATTTTATGGCATTTTTTTTTTTAACTTAGACTTCAGTAACAAAGTAATAGGCATCAGTTTCTGCCTTAGTACCTCTGGATGTTTTGTGCAGTTGAGAGCATGGTTTAGTGGAAAGCACAAACATCTCAGAATCTTGATAAATTGATTAATTGATTAGGGTGTTTATCAGGTCTTGATATTAAGGTGATACTACCTTTGCTGTTAGAAGGTAACTTCTCAATAACTGCTCCCAGTATGGGAGAAAATATACCAAAATCTCTTCAATAGCCAGATGCTTTTCACTGTCCAGACTGATGTTTCTCATTTGCCATCTGTGAAGATCTAGTAATATTATTTTTTTGTGAAGGTAAACTCTGAAAAAAAGTTCCAACAATCTAAAAAAAGGAGGAATGAGCTCTTATGCCTCCAAAAAGCAAGTCAGAATTGTAATGAGTTATTCTTGAGTGTGATTTTTTTTCATTAATTAAAAATTGACTGAAAAACTCCTCATGGCAAACAAGGTTTTGTTGGAATTAGCATAATGAGAAGCACTGTGGTCTAGTGGAAGGAGCATAGCACCGAGAGTTAGGAGACCTGCTTTCTAATACCTGCTCTTCCACTTGCTTGCTGTTTGTCTTTGGTTAAATCACTTGACTTCTTTGTGCCTCAGTTTCCTCAACTCCAAAATGGAAACTAAACAGCTGGTCTCGCTCCTGTTTAGGCTGTGAGCTCCATGTTGGACAGGGACTGAATCTGACATGATTATCTTGTATCTACTCCAGTGCTTAGTACAGTGTTTGGCTCATAGTAAGCATTTACCAAAATTAATAATTGAGAATTTTGAGAGTGCTGATTTGATTTTGTGAACGTGAATTTTTGAGTTTTGCATTATTCTACCCCTGAGACTTTATTTTTATGGTTTTTGCTAAACGCTTACTATTTGCCAGGCACTGAACTAAGTGCTGGGGTAGTTACAAACTAATAAGATTGGATACAGTCTCTGTCCCAGATGGGGCTCATAGTCTTAATCCCCATTTTATAGATGAGGTAACTGAGGCATGGAGAAGTGAAGTGTCTTGCCCAGGGTCACACAGCAGAAAAGTGGTGGAGTCAGTATTAGGACCCAAGTCCTTGATTCCCATTGCTCATCTTGATGCTAACCTTCTCACTGTGCCTTCTCACATATCTCGCTGTCGACCTCTGGACCATGTCCTACCTCTGGCCTGGAACGCCCTCCTTCGTCAAATCCGCCAGACAATTACTCTCTCCCCTTTCAAAGCCTTACTGAAGGCACATCTCCTCCAATAGGCCTTCCCAGACTAAGCCCCACTTCTCCTCATCTCCCACTCCCTTCTGCGTCATCCTGACTTGCTCCCTTTGTTCTTCCCCCCTCTCCCCATCCCATAGCATTTATGTAGATATCCATAATTTAATTTGTTTATATTGATGTTTGTTTACTTGTATTGAAGTCTGTCTTCCCCCCTCTAGACTGTAAGCTCTTTGTGGGCGGGAATTTTCTCTTTTTATCGCTGTATTGTACTTTTCCAAGCACTTAGTATTCTGCACATGATAAGTGCTCAATAAATAGGATTGAATGAGTGAATCAGTGATAGGGTTGGCGTCAGGCATTTTTTTTCAGGCATTTTTTTTTCGTTTTGTTCTCTTAACAATCTGTTTTGGTTTTTTGATAGAGAGATTTCAGTATGAATTGGAATGGCCAGTAGGAAAAGAATGATTTTTCTGGGTGGATGCTGTCTATAGTTGGGAAGAAGGCTCTACACCTTGCCAACTTTTTGTGTGTCATCCCAGCTTGTCTTTCCAGTAGGGGGCCCCCTCTCGTCATGTTTCTATCAGGGCCCTTTTTCCACCTTCAGCCTGACTCTGCCTTCATGAATCATAACACTCTGCTTTGTAACCACTTGAAGCTTGAATTGTATGGACTGATTTGGAGAAGTTGTTTGCATATGTGTACTTTCCATTTTTTTTTCAAAGTTTTTTTCAAGTCACTGTTCCAAGAATAATTACTTTCATTAAAATTTTGATCAAATGGGCCGGATGCTATTTCGGGTCTCTAAAAACTTAGATCTTTAGCAGGGTATATCTTAAATTCCCTTGTACCGACTTTGACATTCCGAGTCGGAAATTGAAACCAGACATGTAGCAGAGTTGTTGTTTTTGTTTTTTTTTTTTTTTAAAGTACCAGTTGATAATGCTACTGAAGTGGAGTTAAAACTTTGAAAGGTGTTCCCTGAGAATCCCAGGATTCTCTAAATTCTATTAATGCAGCCAATCCTAAATTATTCAGAGGATGATTTTCCAGTTTGTGCAGGAGCACCATAATTTTGCTGCTTTTCTTCATTCTTTGTGATCAATTTTATTCCTTGTTAGTAACTCTTCCACAGGATGGATACAGCCACATTAAAGAAGACGGAACACAAATCCACTCATTTGGTTATTTTTTAGCAGCTTTTAGTAACGGTTTTTTTTAGAGAGAAATGGTTAATGCTATGGACTAAAATGAGGTTTTTTTGGATTATCTGTGGGTTTTGGCTACGTGTGGTTTTAGTAGTATCACTGTACTTCTGTACTTCTATTTACTGTACTTCTATTCAAATTCATTTCTGTTGAGAAACTAATGTTGTTAGAATCAGGTATCGTGGAAAATTGAACATCAACATTTATTAATTTTTTTCTAGATTCACAGTAGTGAATGAGAGAATATTCTCTTCTATTGTTTTACAATATTTCTGCATTGTAAAGTGATTCTCTTCATTATATTGTGTATTAAGGTGTTTTAGGTTAGGTTATTCTGGGTGAATAATTATCGTAGGTGGGCATCCTGAAACAGAGAAAAATCTCCCTCTCCTACCCCCATATTCCATTTGGCGTCATTATATTGCCTTTACATCAATAAATCATATTTGAGTGCTTACTGTTTGAAGAGAACAGTACTAAGAGCTTGAGAGGGGACAATATAACACATTCCCTGATGACTAATATAGAAAATAGTTTGAGGAAGAGCACTTCTCTGCCATTTCTGGGGTCACCATCTTGGGGTGGTCCCATGTGGCTGCCATCTTTGGGAGGGGCCATGTCGTCACCCCTGCCAGACAGTTCTCTGGTAATGGAAATACCATTAGGCCTGGGAGTCAGAGGACCTGGTTCTAGATCCGGCTCCACCACTTGTTTGCTCTGGGACTTTGGGCAAGTCATTTAACCTCTCTGTGCCTCAGTTACTTCATCTGTAAAATGGGGATTAACACTACAAGCCCTATGTGGGTCAGGGTCTGTGTACAACCTGATTATGTTATATCTACCCCAGCTCTTAGTACAGTGCCTGGCACACAAATACCATTATTATTATTATTATTATTATTTATTATTGTTACTACTATTATTACAGCTTACTTTGTTTACCTTCTGAAGCCAGCCTTGCCTAAAGACATGTGTATTACATCACTGAAATACAGCAGGGTGAAAGTCTGTGACCCTGCCAAACTACATAATAATTCTCTTAGTATATACTTTGTGTCTTCCTCAGTGCATGTCTCTTAGAGTAATCCATTTTTTAAATTGCTTTCTCAGTGTTGATGCTATAGTGGGATAGCTCTGTTTTCATTTACCCTTTCCTATCCCATGTGTCATGTTTTAAGTATCTTCAGTTGATCCCATCTCTTGATCTTGAACCTGTATGAATTTGAATAGAATTGAAATAGAAATAGCAAACAAATGTATAAGCATGTTTACTTTTTCCTTCTTCTTCTCTTCCTTTTCCACTCTCTTCCCATGTGAAGCAACATGACTTTTACCACAAGCCTTGTTGATCAATACGGAAAAGCCCTATGATTAGACTTTCAATCACTCAAACCATCCTGGAGAATCTGAACATGTTCCCAATCTATCTTTGGTATTTTTTGAGTGCTTACTGTGTGCAAAGCACTGTACTAAGCACTTGGGAGAGTACAGTACAACAGAGCTGGTAGACACCAAGAGCTTATAAATTGACATTTAGAAAATTATAATATCCTATATTTCTGACCAGCCACCCTCACATAATGAGGAATCTAAGCAGATGGGTAAATTTTGATCCTGTTACTCAAGCTTGTCAATAATTTTGGAAGGTGTCGGAGTCTTTTATTTTAGATGCCGTATATGAATGACCATCCTAGCTATCAATATTATTTTGATGTTTCTTTATTTCGAATAGCTAGTCATTCAGATAATTGGATCTGTACTGTACTTCTATTCAAATTCATTTCTGTTGAGGAACTGATGTTGCTAAGGCATAAGCATTTCCCTCCCTCTTTACTGAGAAAACTTTCATGGCTTACTGGAAAGAGCACGGGCTTGAGAGTCAGAGGATATGGGTTCTAATCCTGACTCCGCCACTTGTCTGCTGTGTGACCTTGGGCAAGCCACTTAACTTCTCTGTGCCTCAGTTACCTCATCTGTAAAATGAGGTTTAAGACCCCCATTGTATCAACCCCAGTGGCCCCAGCGCTTAGAACTGTGCTTGGCACATAGTAAGCGCTTAACAAATACCATCATCATCATTATTATCATCATTACTTATGTCGGACCACTACTCTCTCCCTATTCAAAGCCCTACTAAAATCACAATTCCTCCAGGAGGCCTCCCCTGATCAGCCTCAGATATCCCTTTCATCCCCCCTTCCCCCACAACATTCATTTGTTCATTCAATTGTATTTATTGAGCACTTACTAACCTATAGGCTTGTTCCTCTCTCCCTAAGCCCTCAGGTACTCACCTCCTTACCCCTAGACCCTTATGCATATATCTCTAAATTCTGTTGCTTCCCCCTACCTGTAATTTGTTTTAGTGTGTGTCTCCCCCTACTAGAATTTGATCCCTTGGTGACAGGGATCATGCCTTCTAACTATTGGACTGTCCCAAGTGCTTAGTATAGTGCTCTGCACAGGGTAAGAGCTCAATGAGTACTGTTGATTGATTGAGTTATGGATTGTTTCTGTCACGTCTCTTATTTTTAAGCAGGTAATTAGGCTCAGGGATTATGCAGTTGGGAGGTTGTTTGGGGAAAAGAGTGCAGAGTTTTCTTTATATATGGCCAGGGCGGGGGGGAATAATAAGTGTCTGACACAGCCTATTTCGGTAAATTTCCAATAATGTTGCCTAGATCAGATTGTTCTGCCATAAAACTGACTAGCCAGCCTGCCAAGTTTCTTTTCCTTCTGACTCAACCCACTTAGGCCTTCTGTTTGTGTTCACAGATTTCTCTGCAAATCCTTGGTCTTGTTCTTCATTTCTTCATTAGATGAATGACTATCTTAAATGAACGGGAGAGTGCAAAAGTTCATCAACTGCTCCGTTGAATTTCAAAGATGAAATGTCTCTGTGCCTTAGTTTCCTCATCTATAAAATGGGGATAATATACCTTTCTCCCTCCTCCTGCTCCCTCCTACAGTCCTCCCTACCACTGTGAATCCTGCATGGAACAGGGACTGAGTCCAACCTGACTAACCGGTATCTACCCCAGTGCTTAGTACAGGGCTTGGCATATAGTAAAAGTTTAACACATAATTATTATCATCATCATTACTAATAAAATCAGTAATTCCACTCTAATTTAGAAAGTTACTACAATCATTTCCTCTTAATACTTACCTTACCACAGTATTACCACTCACTTCAAATTTTTGAATAATTAACGAGATGCATTTATCATTTTTGTTCATTATGTTTAGGCAGCATTTTGTTGCCCACAAAGCATATTCTAGGTGTTTTTTGCTTACATTACTAGTTGACTGTCTAGAACTTCTCCCTCAGAGACGGCCCAAAATATCTCTCTGTCTGCCTCTTTTTCCTCCTGTCTCACCCATAATTAAGGAAGTACAATAAGTAGCCCTGTACACTCAACCCGCAACAAACTCATATATTGAATAATGATCAATTCCTTGCAGTTAACATCTTTTTCTCTCAAGTTCACCTACTTAGAAAAATAAAAGTGAAGACCAGACCAAATATGTTTTTTTAAGAGAAGCTGTGTGACCAAAGTTGTTTAAGAAAAAAAAAAGAAAAAAAAGAAAAAGATTTGTATAGTGGAATGAAAAGCCAGTTGTTAATTTTTTACTAGAAATGTTTTTCTCCTTCATTGCATTTGAGTTCTACTTCTTAATCTTGGCTGTTTAGCTGACAGGTTAGCAATTTTTTGGGGGAAAAACAAACAAAACTTCAGCTCTATTGACCAGTCAAGGAATTGCATTTGGAAAAATCCACCCACTTTCTTGATCATTTGCCTGACTTTGCCTTTCCCTTCCCCTTCTTTTGGGGACATGGGGAGGGTTACACCCTTTCTGAATGTGACTGAGGAAGAAAAGGATGTACCCAAATTCATCCCAGCTTACTTGCTAACCGGACATGGGGGGGACGAAGGGGTGGTCCCAGTGGCTCCCCCAGGCCCTTCTAACTAGGGTCCAAGTGTGTGGGCTTCCAATCTTGCCTGCCTTTCAGAATCAGAGTAGTTGAAAAAAGGGGGTTTATGACCTAGGGCGGTTTCCATGCTGCTCTGACTTGCACGGGGAAACTGGTGCTCCAGACACTTTGGGAAACTGGTGCTGCTCTTTCCAGCAAAATTACCCTGGCACAGGTCCCGGAGCCCCGTCTCCTGGCTGCCCACCTAGCCTTCCTGGAATATTTTGGGTCCCACAGATGATCTGTCTGTCGATTTGACATTTGTCTACAGAGGCCAAAAACTATTTGGAGTGGTGATCGCTTTCTGTGAGCAATGTCTGATTTGAATTTGCAAAAAGATCCCCAGAACTGTCACTGTGAAACTAGAATGTCCTGAGGTGCTTTTTAAAAATCTTTTTTTCTTCATCTTGGTATCATTTTTATGCATATAGTTTAAGTTCGAGAATGTGGTCCCCCACATGACCTAGTGGAAAGATGAATGGGTGAGAGAGGGCCAGAGTTCTAGTCCTAGTTCTGCCCCTTGCCCTGCTGTGTGACCGTGGGCAAATCACTTAACCTCCCAGTGCTCCGGCTTCCTTATCTGTTAAATGGCTTCTGTTAGATACTCTTCCCTTTCTCTCAGGGATAGTGCAAGGACAGAAAGAAAAAGTAATGCAGTAGCACTTTAGAAAAATTGCATTATTCAAATTAAATTAATTAATCATCTTGATGCCTTTCCAGTTTTTCAGATGTTTTCCAAGTAGTTTTCTCTGGGGCCAGCACATTCACTTCTGGACATTCTCAGCTGTGGCTCTTAATAAGCTGAGCCCAAAACATTGAACCCCAAAGCATGTCCCTGTGTCTTCCTTCCCTGGGAGAAGGAGAATCAACTCTTGGGAGCCAGACATGTTGAGTGGTTCTCTAGGAGCTTCTCTAAAGTCAGCTGGCTTTTCTCTAGAGAGTTTTCAAAAGCACTAATAATAATAATTATGGTATTTATTAAGCACCTACAATGTGCCAAGCACTCTTCCAAGTACTAGGGTAGATAAAAGGTTATCAGTTTGAACACAGTCCCTGTTCCTCATGAGGCTCATGGTCTAGATAAGAGGGAATAGGATTACAGTCCCCATTTTACAGATGAGGTGGCATAGAGACTTGATGATGGTATTTGTTAAGCGCTTACTATGTGCCAAGCACTGTTCTAAACGCTGGGGTAGCTACAAGGTAATCAGGTTGTCCCATATGGGGCTCACAGTCTAAATTCCCATTTTACAGATGAGGGAACTGAGGCACAGAGAAGTTAAGTGACTTGCCCAAAGTCACACAGCAGACAAGTAGCAGAGGCGGGATTAGAACCCACGACCTCTGACTCCCAAGCCCGAGCGTTTTCCACTAAGCCACGCTGCTCCTCTTGCCCAAGGCCACCCAGCAGGCAAGTGCCAGCCAAACCCTTTCCTTTCCCTGGCTTTCCCATCGCTGTAGATGGCACCACCATCCTTCCTGTCTCACAAGCTTATAACCTTGGTGTTATCCTTGACTCCTCTCTCTTGTTCAGCCCATATATTCAATCCATCACTAAATCCTGTCTGTTTGACTTTCATAACATTGCTAAAATCCACCCTTCCTCTCCATCTAAACAGCTATCACGTTAATCCAGTCACTCATCCTGTCCCACCTTGATTACTCTATTAGCTTCTTGCTTCTCCTCACCCAACTCCATAGTTCACTCTGCTGCCTGGAGCATTTTCCTACAAAAACATTCAGACCATGTTTCCCCACTCCTCAAGAAACTCCAGTGGTTGCCCATCCACGTCCGCATCAAACAGAAACTCCTCACCATCGACTTTAAAGCCCTCAATCACCTTGCCCCCTCCTACCTCACCTCACTACTCTTCTACCCAGCTGACACACTTCACTCCTCTAATACTAACCTTTTCACTGTACCTCGATCTCATCTATTTCACCACTGACCTCTCGCCCACATCCTGCCTCTGGCCTGGAAATCCCTCCTTCCCTCATATCCTACAGATAATTACTCTTCCCACCTTCAAAGCCTTACTGAAAGCACATCTCCAAGAGACCTTCCCTGACTAAGCCCTCCTTTCCTCTTTTCCCACTCCCTTCTGCATCGCCCTGACTTTCTCCCTTTGTTCATCCTCTCCTAACAGTGCCACAGCACTTATGTACATATCTGCCATTTATTCATTTATATTAATGTTTGTCTCCCCCTCTAGACTGTGAGCCTATTGTGGGCAGGGAATGTGTCTGTTTATTTTTATTTTGTACTCTCCCAAGCACTTAGTACAGTGCTTTGCACATATTAAGTGCTTAATAAATACGATTGAATGAATGAATATAGTTCAGTTCCCTCACTGTCAGGTTGTTCTTTGCTGACCTGGGGACTGAGGGTGTTTTTTTTCCTATAGACCTGTGAAGAACTTAAATATATTTTGGGATTAAAAGCTTCACTTTCAGCCTACACAATTGTCCCTCGGTATTATGAGGAGATTGGTTAGAGATACCCCTTGCCAATGAAGTAAAACTGCAAATGCCACCTGCACCAGAGGCAGCTTTATTTAAAAGCACGAGAAAGTTTATCTGACAACCTGGACCAACTGGACTCTCGGGCTAGAGAGCTGGCTGGGTGGGCAGAAGCAGGGCTGCTGCTGCTAGTGACCAAAGGGCTGGCCGTGGGGCTGGGGTATATATGGGTATTGCATAGGGAAGACGGTGAACAGAAACATCTTCAAATGTCATATGACTGCTGTGGCATTTATTTCTCTCTTTCTCTAGGTATTGCAGAGCATCCTGGAAACAGAACGAGATTACGCTAAGGAGCTCCAGTCGCTTCTTGGGACATACTTAAGACCCCTACAGTCCAATGACAAGTAAGAGGTTTGAAACACTCACTGGGTAGAATGAAATAGTGCCAGTGTTAAGAATCGCTACTTATAACTTGTCAAATGGTTGGAGTAGCGACCCTCATGGATAGGAGACACAGAGTCGCATGTGACGTTGCACGTGTTAAACTGCATGTTACTGCGTCGTGTCATACCATGGAGAAGCAGCATGGCTCAGTGGAAAGAGCACGGGCTTTGGAGTCAGAGGTCATGGGTTTGAATCCCGGCTCTGCCACTTGTCAGCTGTGTGACTGTGGGCAAGTCACTTAACTTCTCTGTGCCTCAGTTCCCTCATCTGTAAAATGTGGATTAAGACTGTGAGCCCCACGTGGGACAACCTGATTCCCCTGCGTCCACCCCAGTGCTTAGAATAGTGCTCTGCACATAGTAAGCGCTTAACAAATACCATAAGGAACATTTTGGGGAGGTCTGCCCAATTTGGTCCAAGCCTAGACCGTTTCTCTGGCAATTCGATGACCCCTGGGTCGCCCTGATCATGGGTATTGATCCTGAGTCATGGGACTCGGCGACAGGAGCCAAGGCTGAGGAAAGCTGGGCGCTTAAAATAAAAATGCCAATCATGAAAATATCTAGCGTCACATCCAAACAATAGTATTTATGGGGTGCTTACTCTGTGAAGAACTCTGTACTAAGCATTTGGGGTAGTACCGTAGATGCAGTCTTTGCCCTCAAGTAGTTTACAATCTAGCAGAAGAAACAGACACTAAAATTACAAAAGTGGGGAGCAACAGAGTTTAAAGACATGGACAGACATGAGGGCTGAGGGAGGGTTGTAGGCGTGGATATTCAAGTAGAGCAGTAGTGAAGTGGTAGTGGAGGGGAAATAGGATGGGTAGATGGGTAGCTGTACCAGACAGTACAGGCCAGCTGGAAACCAGTTTATGTGGAATAAAACCAGAAAAATGACCACACAACCAATAATGGAGTCTTCCCTAGTAGTATTGTGATAGATTATTATGAGAAGCAGCATGGCCTAGTGTAACGAGCACGGGCCTGGGAGTCAGAGGACCTGGCTTCTAGTCATGAATCTGACACTTGTCTCCTGTGTGACCTTGGGCAAGTCACTTAACTTTCTGTGTCTCAGTTACTTCATCTGTAAAATAATTAAGATTAATGGCCCCTTGAGGGATTTGAACTGTGCCCAAGCTGATTAGCTTGTGTCTGCCTCAGCACTGAGCATGATGCCTGTTACATAGTATGCACATGACAAGTACTGTTAAAAAAAGAAGATAAGCAGGTTATCAAGTATAGATGGTTAGGTCACCAGAATGGTATAAGATGTTGCTCGGCACTTTGGCTTTCTGGATATAGCTGAATAAAGAATGGTCGAAAAGTTCTGTGTTTTTGCTGGTTTCAGCTTCATTTTGTAGATTTTTAAACAGCTGACTTTTTAATCACTAAAAATCAAGTGGAATCCTTGGTGGTCATTTTTCATTGGTCATTAAGCACGTGAACTGAAAAATATCCAAATTTTCTTTGAATCTAGTTGTCTAGGAAGAGCTCAGCAGAAGTAAAATGAGTAAGAACTGTTGGATTTTTACTATAGTGAATGAGTAAAGGTGGTGATTTGGAGAGACTCTTCTCAGAGAATAAAATGTGTAAACTATTGTAATATAAATCTGAGAACACAGTCAAACTCTTGTAACCTATGTTTTTTCTTTATCGTGATACACTTTATGTCCATTCAATTCATTAAAGACTATTCAGTCCATAATATTTACTGACCACCTACTGCATGAAGAGCAGTGAATTAAGCCCTGGTGGGGGGATACCATGAAGGAAAAATTAGAGTGGTACCTGACAGCCCTAAGAGGGGCTCATAGACTATCCTAGACTTAGACAAGTATGTATACCTCCTAAACAAAATGGAAAGTTTAGCAACTGTTTGGTTGCCAAGACTGATCAAATTCTCCAATCTGGATAATTCAGTCGAAAAGAAAAAGCCAGACCTTTTCCCTTAATTCAGTTCCTCCTTCACTTTCCACTTAACTTTGCTTAGCTATAGCTCTGATCACAGGAAGTTCAATCTGTTTTATTTCTCTTCCTCCACTCATAAAAATTTTAAAGTGTTTTCGTGGTCTTTGACCCAAGTGCTCCGTTGAGAAGTTTCAACTCAAAACTAACCATCTCCAGAAGAATGCCCCTTAAACTTACTGTCTGTGCTTCGCAAGGAATCTTGGGGAAATTCCCACGATGCTACGAAGGGATTTTCACAAATGGGTGTTTAGCAGCATTACTGCACTGTCAACATTATAATGGATCACAACAAAAAGTCTGCTCTGTGTTATGGAACTGTCTAGGGGACAAAGATTAAAGTTTATAGGGGGAGAAGTGGTGAGATTGAAAAAGAAGATTATAAAGTCTGTATAAGATTGAAAGAAGAGAGGAGTTATGTCTGAGAAACATTTGTGGGGGCTAAGAAAAAGGAAGGGAAAAGACTGAGGGCAGAAGAGGTGAGAGACATGAGTCAGGTTTGATTTACTGCCGAACAAAATTCTGAATGCATTTACAGTAGGAAGTTCTGTTTCTCCCTGCCCTCCTCTGTTCCTCTAGGCACTTAAATGACTGCAGTTGGGCAGACTGATTTTGTGATTGATGTTCTTCAGCTAGTGGGCATGGTGTCCACCCGAGCTTGAAGAGGTGAAAGTAGCCAAAAGTTAGGCCTTTGCTTCTGAGAGAAGGAAAGACAGCCAAACAGCTGGCGGATTTTATTTTTCATAGCCTGACTTAAGGTTTTTCACTGTGTGGTTCAGTCAACATAAATAGGAGCAGAAATGGGAACTCTGAGCACTTCTGGGGTTACTGGTAACATTTGTTTGAGTCTTCCATTTCTTGATGAGTCAGAAAAGCTACTCTCGCAGTAGGGAAATTAGGTTTGCTTCTGGTTGCCTTACTTTTTTTCGTTTAAGAGAAAAGACAGTGTGTCAGAGGATATGCCAGTAAAACTTGCTTTAAGGAGGACTCCTGGAAACATTCTTCCCCTCTGAATATGTGGAGTAAGAGAGCTCTGTGTTCCAGAATTTTCATCATCTACCTGTGCTTTGTGATTCTCCAAGTTGTGAAGTGAGTGAGGCCAGAATTGTTCTCTGGCCTTGCAAGTTGTGATCAGAGGCAGTGTTTGGTTGCTTTGGAAAGAACACATTAACAAACATAGAGCTGTACAGCTCCGCTAACTGAAATAATCCCCTAGTAAAAGGCCCACCTGAGTATTTGCAGGGGATTTGTCTAGTGAAACTAAGCTTTAATGTATTTTGGATTAGAAATTCAAAATACTCAAGTAATAAGCAGGAGGGGAAGCGTACTGCTTCTGGAATGATCCCTTGTAAAAGGTCAGATATAAGTTTCAACCACCCTGAAAAATTCAGCTTTGTGGCCCAATTTTTAGGAAAATGCTTGGCACATAAGTGCTGAACAAATTATATTATTATTATTATTATTTTAGATGCAGTAACACACTTGATTTGCTTCATGCTTTAAAATTTAAAATGAAACTTTCAATCATATTTGAGTACTTACTATGTGCAGAGCACTGTACTAAATGCTACACCAGTTTAAATACAATATAACAGAGTTGGTAGACACATTCCTTTGCCCACAATGAACTTACAGTCTAGTTCTCACTAGCATCCATGAAGCCAAGGTTGGATAATGTTTCCAGGAGATGGGGGTGCTCGACAGTGTCAAATGCAGATGAGAGATGGAGGAGGAATTAGATGGAGTAGCGGCCGTTAGTTTTGGCGAGAAGGAGATCATTTGTGACCTCTGAGAAGTAGATTTCTGTGGAGTGAAGGAGATGGAAGCCAGATTGGAGGGGGTCAAGGAGAGAATCGGAGGAGAGGAACTTGAGACAACTGGTGTAGACATCTCACTCAAGGAGTTTGGAGAGGAATGGTAGGAGGGAGCCCTGGGGTCAATGGAGGCCTTCCTTTTTTTTATTTTTAAGGACAGGGAGACATGAGCATGCTTGAAGGCAATGGGGGAAAAGCCATTTGTGAAGGAACATTAAAGATGGTCAAGAGGGAAGATGGGAGGGGACAAGTGCTTTGATAAGGTGTGAAGGGAGGGGTGGTCAGATTGGTATAGAGGGTGGATTTTGAGAGGAGGCAGGAGATCTCCTCTTGAGATACTGCTGGGAAAGATGGGAGAGTTGAAGAAGGGAGGGTCTGGAGAGGAACAGGGGTTATTTTGAACACCTTTTGAACTTGGAACACATTAATCTACTCAATCCTTTAGTTATCTCTACTTTCCCTAAGGGGGAAAAGAAGAAAGGAATTTAAATGACATGCTTAATAAAAGAAGTCAGTGCAGGACCACGGACTAGTCAAAAATATTGAGCCACCTACTAGGGATGAAGGAAGAAGACGTGGTGCTGGCTCTCAAATTTGTCATTGGATGAAGCTCTTGTTTCAGAGCCCCGTGGCCGGTCTGTTATTCAGCTGCTTCACGATAACAGATTGAAAGTTTCTCTCAAAAACTAATTATCAATTTGTTTCAGGTTAAGTCCTGTGGAGTTTACATCTTTACTGGGCAACTTTGAGGAAATAGGCACTTTTCAGCAAACACTGTGTCAGACCTTAGAAGAATGTGCAAAGTAAGTATCACAGGATGGTCCTTGTGCATCGTGTACTTTTTTTTTTAATTTGAACCAAAGTCTTAGGAAATGATTCCCTTAATCTTACTACGCCTATTGCTTTTCTGATTAATTTCCTTTGTCCCTTTTAAGACAGAATACAATAATGTTACGGAGATAAGGCACTAGGTGGCGGTATTTTAACTACAGAGAAATTGGAGTTGTTTTGGTTAGGTTCTGAACTTATGCACCGAGTCGTTTTGTAAAACTTCACATCAGTTAATTGAAATGAATCAGTTTGAGAAATCCTGGAAACTGTTATGACAATGGAGACACACTTTAGCAGTGTTCGGGTGTGATATTTTCTTTCTTAGCTTAAATGCTACGATAACAGTATTTTTTTAATGCAGATCCGTACTAGTCAATCTGATACCATTTCATTAGAATCACAAGAAAGTCAGAAAAAGAAAAGGGTCTATCATTACTTTAGTTCACATAGCTGGCTAGAGTGCTGGTGAGGCCTCTTTATGGTTTATTAGTTTTTGTACTGAAATTAATCACTGGGCAAATACAATTTCGTGTAGTTAGTGCCTACACAGTTTAATCAGTAGTTGAGCCTGTAGATAGTCATTTTTGCTTTATATGATTGGGCACACATTTTTTCCAGCAAAAAAAAGCAGTGGTTCTCTCTCTCATATTTTAAAAACAATTTTGGACGACCTACTTTGGATTTATTCCTGTGATTTTTGCAACCCATTGGCCATATTGTTAGGATCAAGTTTATATTTTGGCTTTATGTTTTGGTGGGCTTAAAGGCTTTGACACACTATCAACTCACTAGATAATCATTCTTCTTTTCTTTCTTATTCTTTCCAAATACTTCCTCTTTTTTAAAATGTATTTACAGAGTTCCAGAGAATCAGCAGAAAGTAGGAGGATGTTTGATGAACTTAATGCCCCAGTTTAAAAGTCTGTATCTGACTTACTGTGCTAATCATCCTTCAGCTGTCAATGTCCTCACACAACACAGGTAAATCATATTTCATATTAGTGAAAAAAAACACAACCAAAAACAAATTAAGTTGTGTCATTTTCCAAGACATTTAGTTGCTTCAAGATCTCTGCTTCATGAATTACATCTTCCAGTCAACTCTTGATTATCTGTGATAACATTTCAAGAAGTAGAAGGGTGAACAAAATCTAGATATTATAAAAACCTTGGCTAGCCATGTATTTCGGTTTCTGCCTCTCCTCCTGCCCTACCCCTCATGCCCATCAAATATTAGATTGGAACTTCTGAAAATTAGCCAAACTGACCAATCTGAGTTGCCTCTCTTGCCCTTTCAACTTTCTAGTGAAAGTGTTATTGAACAGTGAGATGGCCTGAAGGCAGGCAGCAAGAGAGAGCGGGAGAGAGATAATAAAGCCTGGGTAATCTCCACAAGAATAATTGGCTCATTAAGTAATTGGAATTGACTGTAGGTCAATGCCAGGCTCCCTCTGAAGACAAAGGGGGCTCTGTCACTTAGATTCATTATTCAGTGGCAGAGGGTGGGACAGGAAGCATAGCCCTTGAAACTTTTTAGCTTTTCTGTGCCAGAAAATCTGAACAGTGTGTTTGACCATTGAATGTTACCTTGGACTCATTTATTAGAAAGAGTTTGTGCTTCTCAGAAGTGATGCAGATGCACCCCACTTAAAGTTTCCCCCGTTCTGACACCTGAATTCTATCCTGTATTGGACTCAGATTCCCAATTCTGCCCAAGAACTGACCTAGCCATCCACAGCTACTCCAAAGTGAAGCATTTCTCATTCTAGTGTCACCGTGGCCGGGCCCACACGCTATTGTTGAGCCAACCGAACCAGCCCAAGAGCAGCTGGTGAAGACTGAGATAACTGTGGTATTTAAGTCCTTGCTAGGTGCCAAGAACTGTAACCAAGTGCTGGGGTAGACACAATATAAATGGATCACATAGGTCCTGGTCCCATATGAGCTCACAGTCTAAGCGATAAAAGGTGTCCCAGGACAGTAGGTGTTTTCTTGGTTTTCCAAACCACAGAGGACCAGGTCAAGGGGAGCTTCTGGGTAGCTACCTGTGGAAAGCTCTGTGGATTCTCTCGAGCAAAACTTGAAACTTCCATCATAGTCAAGAAAATTGTACCAATAGAAGAATATGTTGACTCAGGAGGCTGAAAGGCCATGAAAATGTGAAAGCAGGTGGAGGTTGGCTGCTAAACTGTTTGGTCAGAGGATTGATTGATTATTGTATTAAACACTGTGCCAAGCACTGGGGTATTTTCCAAGAGTCAGTTCATGAAATGTCCCTTTACCACAAGGGGCTCACTATCTAAAAGAAGCAGGGATAAGTTGAAAATAGTGGAAGTTCTTAAGAAAAATCCAATTTAGAACTGAAGAGCAATATATGGGAAAACAGGTTCTTGTTAGTGGGACCTCCAGGAGCCTCACCGCTCTGGGCCGCAGCCCCTGGATGAATGACTTAGCCTCCCCAAAACCATTTCATTTGGGGAGATGGTCTGTTTGTTGAGGGCTCCTCTCCTGCCGGGGGCAGTATTGGTCCCCATGGTGATGGTATGGAGCTGGACTTTGCTCAGACCCAAAGGCGGTCCTGACACTAGCAGTGGTGACTTAGCAGTCTTTGGAAACACACTTTTTTTTATTAGTCTCAGAAGGTACTACTAACAAAATAATGTATTCAAGCTATAATATGCTCACAGGTAAGATCACTGCTCAGATCATCTGTTGCTTAAGGCATCTGAAATGTGAGGCAGTGGAGGCTGGAGGGGGAAACATGGCAGTCTCATAGCAATAAAATGACTCTATGGCCCTTAAAATTTCAGAGATAATAATTTAAGGGGTTTTTAGGGCACTTTAAAAAAATTAAGTGGTATTTAAGTGCTCACTATGTGCCAGGCACTGTATTAAGAGCTGGGGTAAGCATAGTCTAGGTTGGACCGAGTCCATGTCCCACACAGGGCTTTGAGCTCTTATGTGGGGCTAAGTACTGTACTAATCGCCGGTGTAAATACAAGCTCATCAGGTTGGACTCAGTCCATGTTCCACATAGGGCTTTAGGCTCTTAAATTGTGCCAAGCATTGTATTAAGTGCTGGGATAAATTTAGGCAATCCAGTTGGATATCCCTTTACAACATGGGACTCACAATCTAAGGGGGAAGTAGAATTTAATTTCCATTTTGCAGATGAGGTAACTCAGGCACAGAGAAGTTGGGTGACTTGCCCACAGTTACATGGTAGTGGCATAGCCAGAATTAGAACCCAGGTCCTCTGACTCCTGGGCTCATGCTCTTTCCTCTAGGCCATGCTGCTTCCCTAAAGGTGAGACTTTAAAATCACTTTCTGTTTTTCTATCAGAAGTTTCAGTTTGCTGAATGAAATAGTAATAATAGTAAAAAATCACTTTGAATGGTGAAGCACTTATACTAATAGGGAAGAATAAAGAGTCGTGGTTTCATATAAAGTCCCTGGCTTAGAGGGGGCTCTCAGTGTTAAAGAGGAAGAACTAGCAACCACCTAGAAAAAGAGAAAACAAAGAAATCAAGCTAAAGGAAGCACATTTAAAATGACAATAATAGTGAAAGTAGAAGTTTACTCTTGGCTGGAGGGGATGGTTTTTGGCCTCCTTGATGTTTTATGGCTCTAGAGTGCCAAACCTTTCATTCATTCAGTCGTATTTATTGAGCGCTTACTGTGTGTAGAGCACAAAATAACAATAAACAGACACATTCCCTGCCTACAACAAGCTTACAGTCTAGACATTTTCGGTCCATCCTTCTCTCCTGCAAGGTGGGGGAGTGGGGAGGAGCAAGGCTTCTTCAGTAGTGGGTGGTGGTCACCAGATCTCTCCTCAGCAGACCCTCCGAGCGCTTGGGGAGGGAAAGCTTGGGATTCCTTGGTGCTTCTGCCCAGTCTCTGCTCTGTGGGGGACTGGCTTTGTCTTCTGTAGCATCTGGTGGGTGGACGGGGGCTGCCGATGACATGGAAGCCGGTAGCAGTGGCTCCATATAACATTAACATTTAGACTTAGAAAAGTAATTTAATGGGAGGTGTAACTTTGGAAACCATGTTTCAAGACCAGTGTAGCCTAATTGGATTAGAGCCTTGGATCAGGACCACTATGTTATTGACACTTTAGGCAGCTTCAACCCTAGAACAGTCATCTTTTGACTCTTGGGGCTAATGAGTGTAGAGTGGGGAGACCAAGCTGCAGCTAATTATTAAAATAATAGTAACAACACTTATTACTATTAACATGGTATTTATTAAGCTGTATGGGCTAAGCGCTGGAATAGATTCAAGGTTATGAGATCAGATCAAGTTCTTATTGCATATAAGGCTCATGGTTTATGTTATCCTCATTTAGCTGATGAAGGAACTGAGTCCCAGAGAAGGTAAATTCCTTGCCCAAGGTCACACAGCAGGCCAGGGGAGGAGCTGAGGCTTGAACCTGGTGCTCCAGAAACCCAGTCCTGTGTCTTTCCACTAGGCTACACTGCTTCCACTTGCAACTTCCAAGCAGCTCTGGTTCTTGGAGAACACATTTTATGACTTCAGTTGAGTGCACGGCATTATACCGAATGCTTGGGAGAGTACAGTAAAACAGTTGGAAGACATGTTCCCTCCCCACAAGGAATTTACAGTGTAGAAGAGGACACAGACATTCATATAAACTACAGATATGAACATAAGCGCTCTGAGACTGAGGGAGGGATGAATAAAAGGTGAAAATCCAAGTTCAAGGGTGACGCAGAAGGGAGTGGGAGAGGAGGAAATGAGCGCTTAGTTGGAGAAGGCCGCTTGCATGGGTTATGCTTTTAATAAGGCTTTGAGCAAGTTCCAGACTGAGGCCTCCTCAGCAGGTGATCCATCACTCCTATTGCAGTTGATCCTCCCAGCTTGGTCTGACTTTGGCAGCAGTGACCAGGTTAGATGGAGGCCCAAGTCACCACTGCTTTGAGCACTCCTTTTCCAGCTTCCTGGGCCATCTGGGTCTTGTGACTCTCAATTTCTAGTGTGATCATATGCACTTTCCAGGTTCAGGATAATAATAACAATGTTAAGTGCTTACTATGTGCCAGGCACTGCACTAAGCACTGGCATGGATTTAGACTGTGAGCCCGTCTTTGGGTAGGAATTGTCTCTATCTGTTGCCGAATTGTACATTCCAAGTGTTTAGTAAGTGCTCAATAAATACTATTGAATGAATGAAATTGGGTTGGACACAGTCCCGGTCCCACCTGGGCCTCACAGTCTCAATCCCCATTTTACAGATGAGGAAACTGCGGCACAGAGAAGTGAAGTGACTTGCCCAAGATCATACAGCAAACAATGGCAGAGCAGGAATTAGAACCCATGACCTCCTGACTCCCAGGCCTGTGAGCTATCCACTATGGCATCTGTCCTCAACTTCTGCCCTCTCCCCACTGTAGAGTATGGTATAGCTTGGTTGCTTGAAGTCTGCAGATCATTCAAAATCTATTTTGGTCTAAAGTTTCAGCAGTCGTACTCCCCAACCTCTACAAAATTGTTGATGAGAAAACCAAGCTGGCTAATTGGAATTCCCTCTATGGAGTAAGAATGGATAGGATGAGGAATAAGGAGAACAAGCAAAAAGTTTTGGCTGGCCCACAAGCTGGATAATCAATCTCTGGGTAATCAAGAGCCAGCTGGATTTGAGCTGAAATTTTTCCTACACCCCTAAAAAACAGCAAAACTGACGAGGGCATGGGAAAAGTGAGTTCATGAGGCTGATCTATCCTAATCTTTGAATTTCAGAGAGAGATTGAGTTGTAAAATGTTGGGCTCTGCAATTTGGTAGAACTTTATTCTTCCATGCTTACCCTTCCTTAATTACAAGTGCCAAGATTTAATTTCTTCTCTCAAGCCTATAGGTGGAATGATTATATCAGAAATACTTGCAAAAAATTAAAATGGCTAAGGTCTCAGAATGTTAGTGAAACTCTGCTCTTCAGTCTGTCAGTGATACTCTAGGTTCCATTGCAGAATGCTGTCTTACCTTCTGAGAGGAATTGAGAGAAAGTAGCAGATGCCGCATCTATACTCTGAGTTTACAGATTTAATAATGTGCTATCATAGTAGGCTTTTTTGAAATAAATTAGAGATACAGGAGTGAAGCATTTAACTGGGAAACTCAATATCTGATTTTATATTCGTGAGTTTCTATTCATTGTATTTGTTATAATTTGTAACTCCATTTTACTCCATTTTTCATGAAGAAAATGTGAATTTGAGTAGTAATAATCAGGCTAGGAAATTTTGAAGATGTAGGAATACCAAAAGGTAATGTTGAGAAATTCTCTGTCTTTATAGTGATGATCTGGAAAAATTTATGGAGACTCAAGGGGCAGCCAATCCAGGGATTCTGATTTTAACTACAAGTCTCAGCAAGCCATTCATGAGACTAGAAAAATATGTTACTCTCCTCCAAGAACTGGAACGACACATGGAGGTAAGGAAAGGATGGCAACCACCTGAGAGACTGTACATTTGCAAAATTAGGAGTGATTAATGTATATGGACCAAAGCAGCCTCCCCCTATATCTCTGCAAATTTTAATGATGATCTACCAGTCCACAGATTTTTTTTTGCCACCACTCTGCCCTTACTCCAGCCCATATTACACAGAAGGGTAATATAGCAGACTCCCGATTTTCAGGTTCTCTCATTGTGGATTACCTCGGCAACTCAGGATGTTTCTTTCCTCCAGGCTTCTAAGTGGCTTCTTCTGCCCAACAACTGTCTTCAAGTACATTCGGACCCACGCATACTAACGAATATTCAATTTCTTTTAATTTGCTCTCTGAATCCAGAGGCCAGACTCAGTTGTCTTCAGACTTCTCATTGTAAACTGGAGCCATTCTCTAGATGTAGCTGCTTGTATGTAGTGCCTTTCCTTATGCAGGGGAAACCCACAGTGCTTTTCCCAGATGCCTGAATCTTGCAGAGATTTGAGAGCAGAAGGGAAAATTACTGGGAGAGAGTAGAAAAGAGGGATTTTTGAAGTGTTCTCTATTTTCAGCTATTAACCCTCCTCCCCAAATAACTGAGTGTCTATTGTTAATATAGATGCCTAAATGTCCACATATTATACATGCTACAAAGCAAGTAACCTTCTTCAGAGCTGGGCAGACCTGTTGTGTATTAGGTTTTCGCCTACCAAAATGACTTTTTTTAATGGTATTAAGTGCTTACTATGTGCTTACACATGGAGCTCACAGTCTTAGTCCCCATTTTACAGATGAGGGAACTGAGGCACAGAGAGTGAAGTGACTTGTCCAAGGTCACACAGCACACAAGTGGCAAAGCCAGGATTGGAATCCAGGTCCTTCTGACTCCTAGGCCACACTGCTTCCCCAAACTGTTCAAATGGAAAAGTTTAGTGATTCTATCAATATAACAAAAATACACAGGGAAAAAAATATCTTCAAACTAAATGTAGTACCAAACAACCATTATAGTATGCCTTTGAGAGCAAGGAATTTTACAAAGCAAGTTGTATACTATTTAAAGAACAATGAAAAGCTTTGGGCTTGCCAGGTGACTGACATACTGAAAGCCTCGATGGCTCAAATGTCTTTGTTAAAGCTTGATTTCCCAGCTCAAGGCAGTAAATATTGCACACACAGAGATGCAGACAGTAGAAAAGGGATAGCCAGTGAGAGAGGCCAAACAAGAGAGGCCAAGCAAAGGACAACAGATGGGAAAAGCAGAATCCATCACTCTTACTGGCCTGGCCCATTTTATTCACTTGGTTATTTGCTCGTGTATCATTCTTACAGATTCTGAAAGTATCTTTTGAAATGAGATCGCTTGGGAGTCTTCAAACTAGATATTCTCCCCAGGTTCTTTTTGATGTCATGTAAAATCCTAGTGTGAAAATGTGACGGGAAGGAATAGTGGATTTTGTATATATTTCACCTGCCTCTTCCCTTCTAGAATCTCCTAAAGCAACAGTCAGACCCCTGCCAATTTGAACATGGGCCTAGAGTGAAAAAGTCATGTCCAATCCCCGATTAGATTGTAAGCCCATCATTGGGCAGGGATTGTCTCTATCTGTTGCCGAATTGTACATTCCAAGCGCTTAGTGCGGTGCTCTGCACATTGTAAGTGCTCAATAAATACTACTGAATGAATGAATGAATGATTGACTGACTGACTGCTCATCAGTACCTCCAACCAATAGTGGGAAGAGGTTCAAGAAAGAAGGTAAAATTCACGAGTTAGCCTAGTGCCTCTGCTACAAAAGTTTGTTTGGAAGAGGTGATTGTGGCCCAAATTGGATGATTCTATGGGCTTTGTTTCTCCACCTATAACCTCTACCCATAACCCTGGATAACTGGGAGGTCAAGGCAGCAAGATAAAAACATTTTGCCAGGAGCTTTTACGGACGAGCTCCCACCTCTCCTGGCAGCTTCCTGGTCATGCTGTTCCAGCAGTTGTCTCAGCAGTCATGTGCTTGCCAGTTTATTTGCTTGACCCTAATTTATATTCATTCATTAGTATTGATGGAGTGCCTGCTGTGTGCAGAGCACGGTAGTAAGGACTTGGGAGAGTACAGTTAAAAAAGAAAACATGAATCTTCCGTCTTTAGGGGGACTAGACAAATTGTTGAGAACAAGTGGGAAGACGGGGAAAAATACAGATCACCTGATACTGCAAGGGGACAAAACAGTAAGAGCCCTGCTCTGTGGAAACTTCTGTCTTCCTCCCTACCTTTTTACATTTGGGGAAGCAACTGTCGTATTTGCTTCCTCCATCCGAATCTACCTGTTTCCAAACTCCCTTTTGTTAAGGCTGTAACCAGGCGGGCCGCACCTGGGCTGTTGAAATCAGCAAAGGAATCCATTGAGTTCTAAAATTCTTTTTCCAACTGCAGCTGTTTGCCTAGCGTGGACCTGACCTTAGAGATACTATATTCAGAAACGTTTCCTCTGCTGCTTCCTGTCAGATGCGCAGCTTCCCGGCTCTGTAAGATTGACTGCCGTTAAGTCTGGACTCCCAGCGTAGCACCCAGGATTCCCTCGGATAGTTCTAACCAATCTCTCTCTCTCTCTCTCTCTCTAGTCACCTGCATATTTAGATTTGCAGACCATGTAGTTGTCACTAGGACAGTTTTAAGGCCTATGTTTTAATGCTTATGATTTGGTTGGAGAGGGGTGGGGGGAAGACCCTGATGGGGTTGCAGTTTACCCTAGTTGCTCTTCCTGTTGTCTGGGGAAAAGTTTTGAGGTTTGAAAAAGTTTGGTTAACTTTCAAGAAAAAAGTTGTTCATTTCTTGGTGTCGGTGAGGGCTGCAAGCTTAGATTCTGAGAGAAACCACATTCTCAGGGTATTTTTGACTTGGCCGAAACCTCAAGGCAATAGAGAACTAGTGAGAGGAAGCAGGCTGAAAGATTTCAGTTAAGGTTTGCTTAAGGATCTGACCTCGGGATGCCTTTCCAAACCCTGAGCCAGTTCGCTAAATGGCTTGAGGACTGCCCATCCCCAGTTATTGTGAAAAGCCAGAAACAGCTTCAGTTTCTGATACGCAAGTATCGTTCAGGAGGGTGGCACCCTTAATGGTGAATGACACATTCACCTCTGGGCTAAAAAAAAAAAAAAAGTCTACTCCAAAGTCAGGGCCCCCTGTCTCTAACCATGCTTAACCTCGTGTTCCGTTCCCCCATACTCCCTTTTCGCACCTCAGTCAGCAGTCCTTGTCATCCCTTCCCGACAGCCACAGAACATCAACTTTTTTTTAAAAAGGTATTTGTTAAGTCCTTACTATGTGCCAGGCACTGTACTAAGCACTGGGGTAGGTACAAGCTAATCAAGTTGAACACAGTCCCTGTGCCACGTGGGGCTCAAAGTCTTTTCCCCATTTTACAAATAAGGTAAGCGAGGCACAGAGAGGTTAAGTGAATTTCCCAAGGTCACACAGCAGACAAGTCACAGAGTCACAATTAGAATCCACGTCATCTGACTCCCAGGCCTGGGTTCTATCCACTAGGCCATATTGCTCCTGTTCTTGGTCTTTCCCTGGGGCAGACACCATCTCTCTTTCCTGGTGTTTAACATGACAGCTGCAGTGGAAATCATGGCTTCTGGTAGTTAGTTCTGCCAATTCTGACTAGTGAACTTTAGTCTAAAACAACCCTCCCCCACTCTTTTTTTTGGTAAAGTGTAGCGGAGAGGGGCCATAGAAACAACTGGGTTGGCGGGGGCTGGTGGGACATATATTGAGTTTCCAAACTCCTGGTGTGGTCGAATCTTAAACATTAAATGTAGGAGATTTCTCAATGTGAACCACTAATCCCTCCTGCCACAAATCCCAGCTCCTGTTGAGTCTGTAGCATCGGGACCTGAGCATGCTCCCTATCTAGGAGCCGTATTCCTTTTCTCCCAGAAATGAGGCCTTATCCCTTATGGTGAGGAGACTAAGTAAATGATGTGGAAAACCACTTCGTGTTTTTCTCATCAGAGGAGAATGTTAAATGCTTAGTGCAGTACATTGCACATAGTAAGCACTCAATAAGTACCATCTATTGATGCATGATTCTAGGGGCTAGAACTGTTTACAATATCTCAGGTGTTTTTCTCTTTACTAGGAGGCTCATCCAGACCACCAAGATATTCTGAAAGCTGTTACATCATTCAAGGCTCTCGTGGTAGGTGATGGTATTGAAATAGATTGCTTCAGTTTGGTGCTAGGCTGCTAAGAGTGCATCAAACATGACACTTCGCTATCTATGGATAAATGGCCTTCGTGTTGTTGGTGCTGTACTTTATGGGCACTCTAAAAAGCACGCATACCTCTCTAAGCATGTGAACCTCACCGTATAAATTTGGATTTTAAATATCTGCGGCATAAAGTACAGAAATGTGTAGGTGGGGGGTTTCCTTTACCTCTTGGCCTTCTCATCATTGTGCTTACCTAAAGTTCTTTGCAACTCATGATTCATGATAAGAGCCCTGAACAGTAGATTGTAGTATTAGAATAAGTGTTGGATTAATGTATTCTCTGCAAGTGAAAGATAGTCCCACATCAGTTATCAAGAAGAGAGAAGGGTTGATAAGACTTCTTTTAAAAAATTTACTGAATTCAGTGACTTTTGTATGGTATCTGTTAACTGCTTACTATGTCTCAAGCACTATTCTATGCTCTGGAGTAGATACTTCTTACTGTGCAGGGAGGGAGAAGAGGTATTGATTGCACATTTTGAAGTTGAGAATATTAAGACTCAGAGAATAATAATAATAATAATAATGTTGGTATTTATTAAGCGCTTACTATGTGCCGAGCACTGTTCTAAGCGCTGGGGTAGACACAGGGGAATCGGGTTGTCCCACGTGGGGCTCACAGTCTTAATCCCCATTTTACAGATGAGGGAACTGAGGCACAGAGAAGTTAAGTGACTTGCCCACAGTCACACAGCCGACAAGTGGCAGAGCTGGGATTCGAACTCATGAGCCCTGACTCCAAAGCCCGTGCTCTTTCCACTGAGCCACGCTGCACTTACCCAAGTTCATACAGCAGACAAGTGGAGGAGCTGGGATTAGAACACAGGTCCTTTTGGCTCCCAGCCCTGTGCTTTATCCACCAGGCCACACTGCTTCCCTATTTGTAATTGGTTTCTTTGAATGTTATTTAATTTTATTTAAGTTGACTGTCTAACCCAGTAGTACAGTGCAATTTCACTGTTTGGCAGTGATTCAATAGTATTTATTGAGTGCTTACTATGTGCGGAGCCTGTACTAAGCGCTTGGAATGTACAAATCGGTAACAGAGACAGTCCCTGCCTTTTGACGGGCTTACAGTGATCTAAAGTGGGGAGAGAAACTTACAGCTTGTGCCTGTGTACTCAGTAGTCAGTCTTCAGTACAAGGTCATTTTCATTATTTCTATCTTTGTGACGTGTAACTGTGCAAACTCAAACACAGGAAGATTGAAGGAGATGCAGTGTCTCCCGTAGTAGTAAGAAAATTTGAGTATCCTGTAGGTGCAGTTCACTGTGCTAATTTACCTGGGAAGTACCAAGAGAAGTAGTGACATGTTCCTGCCCACAAGAAGCTTACACTCATAGAAGTTCGAAGCCGGGTGCAGGTTAGGACTCCCAGCCGCTGCCGTTTCTAATCAGTGGCTCAGTGCTCTGGACCGTTCAGCACCTGGGGTCGTTTATATCTCTGTGTTACTTTGAGCCGAAACGACTTCACGTTCCATTTCTGTGCTGGTAGTCCACTTTCATTATGATTCTGATTTCATTCAATATTACTTATTGAGCGCTTACTTTGTGCACAGCACTGTACTAAGTGCTTGGAATATACAATTCGGCAACAGATAGAGACAATCCCTGCCCAATAACGGCTCACAGTCAAAATAATAATATTTATTTATTTATTTATGCATGTTAATAGATGTGAACTCATTATGGGCAGGAACTGTGTTGTTGCATTGCATTCTCCCAAGCGCTTAGTACAGTGCTTTGCACACTGTAAGCGCTCACTAAATACGATTGAATGAATGAATGAATCCTTCCACACATCCGATTTGTGGTTTACAGAAAGGTGGCAGTTTTCTAAATTGGTTTGGGTAATTAGGGTGGCCCAGCTGACTGGTCTCCTCCCATATGGTCCAGCTCTAAGATGCTACAGAGTAGCCACTTCCCATCCGCACCAGCCTCTCCCGCCAGATACCTTTTCCCCATTTTTATCAACAGCAGCAGAAAATTGTCCTTCATTGATCTTTGCTTTGCAGGCACAGTGTCAGGAGCTGAGAAAGAGGAAACAACTGGAATTGCAGATCCTTTCTGAATCTATTCAGGGATGGGAAGGAGAAGATATAAAAACTATGGGAAACGTAATCTTTATGTCACAAGTGATGGTGCAGTGTGGAGCCAGTGAGGTAGGATACTTTGAAATTCCAAACATTATTCCCTCTTTTATTGTTCTCCCATTAGGGATAAATGTAAAAAAGAGACCTTTATTACACTATCAATCAGTCAGAGATATTCATTGAGTGCTTACTGTATGTAGAAAACTGCAATAAGTGCTTGGGAGAGTACAATACATCAAAGTCAGTAGACACAATCTCTGCCCCCAAGAAGCTTAAAGACTAGAGGAGGAAACAGACATTAAAATGAAGTACAGATATGTAATAATAATAATAATCATTGTATTTGTTAAGCACTTACTATGTGCCAAGCACTGTTCTAAACGCTGGGGTAGATACAAGCTTATCAGGTTGTCCCATGTGGGGCTCACACTTTTAATCCCCATTTTACAGAAGAGGTAACTGAGGCGCAGAGAAGTTAAGTGACTTGCCCAGGGTCACACAGCAGACAACTGGCGGAGCTGGGATTAGAACCCACATCCTCTGACTCCCAAGCCCATGCTCTTTCCACTAAGCCACGCTGCTCCTCACAAGTGTTGTGGGGCCAAGAGTGGGGTGAATAGCAAATGCTTAAAGGGTGAAGATCCAAGAGCATAGGTGATAAAGAAGGGAGAGGGCAGGAATAGGGGAAATGAGGGCTTAGTCGGGAAAGACCTCTTAGAGAAGGTGTAACTTTAGGAGGGCTTTTAAGGTGGGGAGTGAGGTGGTCTGTCAGATGTGAAACAGGAAGGAGTTCCAGGCCAGAGGGAGGATGTGGGCCGGTGATGAGACAGATGAGAGAGATTGAGAGAGATGGGAGAGTAGGTTGGTGATTAGAGGTGCAATTGAATGTCAGGACTATGTTTCACACCCACAAATAATTGCACACATCTGTTCAGAAGTTCCCAAGAGCCCTAGTGAGTGGTTTTGTATATATGTATATATTTATAATTCTATTTATATTGATGCCTGTTTACTTGTTTTGATGTCTGTCTCTCTGTCCTTCTCTCCCACCCCCTAATACTATAAGTCCATTGTGGGAAGGGATTGTCTCTCTTTATTGCTGTATTGTACTTTCCAAGTGTTTAGTACAGTGCTCTGTACATAGTAAGCGCTCAATAAATACGATTGAATGAATGATTTACCTTAACATTTGTCTTTGAAAGGAGACTAGCTTGCAGAAGCCCCAATGTTTGGATTAAATGTTTATTTCGTAGCACAGGTCTGTTTGATTTTTGATCTGTAGTGGGTTAACTTTCTACTCAAAATTGGTTTTTGCAAAACAATTCATTTTCCAGCACCTGGAAACTAATATCAAGTCCTACTGAGCCACGGGGTCTAGTGGGCTGCCTATGAGACAGTTCTGCATTAGCAGACTGCTACTGTAGCCTGCAGCTCTCTGTTTAAATAAATGCAGGATGGAGAGGTCATATGGTGCTCTGAAACCCAGGCAGTCATGAGGTGAGATGATTCCTACCCCATAAAAACCAGTGCTTCAGGGTGGAAAAGTAATGTATCCCTCCATTCAACCTTATTCACAACTCCCTGGGGCTTCTTTCCTTTGTCCCCTGAATCTATAAGTAACCCCACTGGTGAGGAGAAAGGGAGGGAGAGAAACAGAGACCCACTTATCCATAGGCGGTATTCTTTCTCTCTCCCTCCCGCCCGTGCCAGCGTCGGCCCCAAACACTTCTCACTCTTCACCTCTTCTTTAAACTGGCTAAACTTTTGGCAGCCATCAGGAATGGTTCTAGACTGTAAGCTTGTGGTGGGCAGGGAATGTGTCTGCTAATTCCATTCTGTCATACTCGCCCAAGTATACTCTCCAAGCTCTGCGCATAGTGAGCACTCAAATACGATTGTTTGATCGAACACGGAAGGGCACACTCACCTATCAATCCTGCCTCTGTACTGTCCTGCTTAACTTTTCATTTCCCTTCCTTCCCCAAACGTAGTAGCTTTCTTTCTGAGCCTAGTAAAAAAGCAAAGGGAAGAGGGAAACAATTCACCGCCGCTAATGCTCGGGGCTCACTCTCCGAGCATAGGGTCCAGCGCCTTGATTGGGTTGCTTTATGTGGCATATTGGTTCAAAGTTATTGCAGAGCACTTAATATAGCACTTGGGGAAGTACAATAGGAGGAATCTTTTAGTTTGAACTGTTAGAAAGCACATTCCAGGTGCAAAGTTTTTCTCAGTGTTTTAAAGAACGTCTGCCATATTCTTACATTTAGAATCATTCTTGTTTCCTTTTTCACTTTAGGAGAAAGAAGAGAGGTATTTTATGTTATTTTCAAATGTTTTGCTAATGTTGTCTGCAAGTCCTCGGATGAGCGGCTTCATCTACCAGGCAAGTAGATTTCACTTAAAGCTAAGTGCTATATTCAGAAAGAAACTATATTCAGCTACAATTTCCCTGCTTGCCTGAAACTTCTCTGTTGTGGTGTCAACCCCCTCCACAGCCAGGAAGCACAGAATTTCAAATATGCCATCTTACACACCACAAATGCACTCCCCCTTCCTAATTGTTCAACAGTTTCCAAAAGGCTTTAATCAGAGAACTTTTACTGTAATTGCTTTGCCCTGAATGTTGGCTGTTCTCCCTGTAAAATGAATTGGATATTGGGAAATAAGAGTTTCCAGTCAATTAAGGAGGCACTGTAGCGCTGCATCACTAAGTACTAAGAAAACATAAATATGGGGTTTTCCTCTGATTTTTAAAAGTATCTTTCATGGCACATAAATAGGTTTCCCAAGCCATGCGTATCTGGAGTTTGATCACCCTCTTTGAAATGTATCATTCTGAAATCTTTGTGAAGCCTCAGAAGCACTGAGTAATCCAAGACCAGCCCTTCCCTCACGCTGCCTGATCAGGCTCACAGTTTCTTTGCAGCACTCCCCCTTCAGTTTCCCAGCCTCATGGTGCTGTGAATAAACATCCAGAGTGGGAGCCTCAGCCTCACTGAGGTTTAGTGTTGTGTCAGCAAGACACCGCCCTTTTCCTATAAGAGCATGATGCCTTGTGTGGCCTAGTGGAAAAAACATGGGCCTGGGAGTCAGAAGACCTGGGTTCTAATCTTGGCTCCGCCACTTATCTGCTGTGTGACCTTGGGAAAGTCACTTCTCTGCACTTCAGTTGCTTCATCTGTAAAATGGAGATTAAGACTGTGAGCCTGGTGGGACATGGCTGTGTCCTAACTGATGTCTCGTGTCAACCCCAGTGCTTAGAACAGTGTCTGGCATATACAGTAAGCTCACTGTGACTTGGTGGATAGAGAACAGTCAGAAGGACCTGAGTTCTAATTCTGGCTCTCACATACATCTGCTGTGTGACTTTGGGCAAGTCACTTAACTTCTCTGTGGCTCAGTTACCTCATCTGTAAAATGGGGATGAGTGTGAGCACCATGTGGGACAAGAACTTTGTCCAACCTGATTAACTTTTATGTACCCCAGCACTTAGAACAGTGCTTGGCACATAGTAAGTGCTTAATAAATATTAAATAAATATTATTATTGTAATTATAATAAAATGCCATATAAAAATTAATATTTAAATTTGGACTACTCTGATCAAGAAGGCTTTCACGATTGAGAGGCTTTTTAAGAAAATCCCTTGGCAGTAACTCTCATCAGGGAACCCTGAAAATAACAGCCAGAGATGATAGTGGAAATCATGGAATACCAGTTTAGTTGCATTAATCTTCAGTTACGTGAGTCACCGTTGATTTAGAGAACCCCTTCGAGAGAGAGTCCACATTTGGTAGGGGGTACTCTGTGAAGACTAGAGGGAATCCCTGCCTTCAAGCGTCGTACAGTGTAATAAGGGAGATTGATTATTAAGCCTTTTTCTGACAGGGAAAATTGCCAGTAACAGGAATGACATTGACACGGTTGGATGAAAACGAAGGGAATGACTATACTTTTGAAATAACAGGTCAGTATAATTCTGTCCTTCCTCATACAGATGTCAAACTTTTCGATACAGATTCACCCCAAAATGGTGCCGTCTTTCATAAGGGACAAGTGGGATTCTGGGGAGGAAATGATGCCATCCCCTCATGTTAGCACATAGATTGTGAACACCTCAAGGCGCAGGGTCAGTGTCTAATTCCCACCTATGACTCTTTCCCAGTGCTTAATACAGTGCTTTGTACCCAGTAAATGCTTAATACTTAATGCTCTTACTACTGTTAAGGCTAAGCATGTGATGCTCTCCCTTTGTGTAAGCACATGGTGAGAAACTAGGTCTTCAAAACACCCTCTTACTGAGGTAGAACTGGCTCTTGCGTGGTAGGATTCTGCCAGTGCTTCCCAAGTTTCAAGTAAACCTACCCTAATGTGTTGCATCACATTGCATTGAGATTTGACTGAGTTGTTCCAGTCAGCTGTCTTGCTTATCCTGATGATGGACCCAAAATCCATCGGTTTAGATATTTCAAACAATGTTTGTTTTCTCCCCAAAGTAGTATGCAGAGATAGGTAAAGCCGTGAAAATAGTCATCTGTATTGGAATTATTCTCACTGCTTTCCTGCGCTTATATAGCTCTACAGGAAGTTAGCACAGACGTGGGTAAAGCTGAGAATTACAAAATGAAGTAGAAAATGAGTTAGGGTTAAGTATTTCCATGGCTGTTCATTTTCAAAGTATTTTAATTGTGAAATGCAGGTACCATGATAGATAGAATTATCGTGTCGTGTAACAACGGCCAGGATTTGCAGGAATGGACTGATCATTTGCACAGACTGACCAGAGGCCCCGGCCCAGGCCCCACATTAACCAAAGCACAGTCATGGAGTGCTCATTCAGTAAGTGGCTAGTATCGTTCTCTGCCTCCGGTTTTGGGTTGTGTCCAGTTGTTGATTAGCTTTCTTTTCTTATAACAAATTTCATTTATTTAAAATATCAGAAAAGCTCTGGGGTAATTTGCTGACTGTACATATCGTATCAGGCATTTTTTATCATTGTACTTTTTTTTTCATGGATTCCAAGACTTTTCCAGACTAAATGAAACTTTCCTGTAATATCACTCAGTGTGACGTAGATAGGTTTTAGCACTCTAATGCCTAGGATTGTCGTTTGAGTTGGGTCCTTCCTGAAAATCCAAGAAACAGGGCTGGCCAGTAATTTTAACAAAATATTATACCCTGTTGCTGAGTCTCAGTAAATGAATTTTCTTCAGGGGAGGAAAATAAGGTATTTCCAAAGGACAGGTTTAGTGAAGGACTCAATTTAGTGCTGTATATTAAAGTGCAGAAAAACTGAAACTGGAAGTTACAGATGCTCAGACTGTGGAGTTCATCCTCCCATCCATAGGAGGGAGATGAGCCCTGTGTGGGAGAGAGAATGATGATGTTTCATCTGCATATATTGTATCTACCCCCAGCACTTGGTACAGTGCTTAGCACATAGTAAGCATTTAATAAATGCCAACCATAATTTATGATATTTTCTTCTAGAGGAACTTTTCCTAGCTTTCAGCTTGTCGTCGTTTCCTGGTGTTAAACTATGTACACACCTCAGGCCAAACAGAGCTGTTGTCTTTCTTCCAATGTGTGACTTGCGTTGACATTCGGATGACAAGCTGCCAGTATCTCATTTAGACACTTTCCCAGTCTTTTAGCTATGCCGGACAGACTCGAGGACCACTGGAGCCTCCTCAGATTCTAAAGCCCTGGAGCTTAAGTTGTCTCAGACCTGCACCTCCTCTTAGACCTTCAGCGGCCCTAGGTTACAAAGAGGTAATTTTACTCCATTTGGTATATTAGCTGGAAGTAGTTAATTACATGGAAACAGTCCTTATTTCTGTTATGCCACTTAGCCTGAGTAAATTTTCAGTCTCAACTTTCCATTACCTCCCCCTAAGTAATCATATGGATTTAAGCCACATGTCCTGCTGTTCCTGTGTGAAGGCACTTCATAGTTTAGGTCTGCAGCACAAAATTTGAGATTTCACAACCGTATTTCAAATGAGCTTTTTGCCCATCACTGTTGTTTAATCTCTAACTGTACACTTTATCATCCCACTAGATTGTAAACTCCCTGAGGGCAGGGATCATGTCTAATACTTCTTTTGTTTTGTACTCTCCCAAACACATAGTACAGTCCTCTGCACGCAGTAAGCACTTAATAAATGCCATTCATTGATTGGTTTGATTAGTCTTTGTGAAAACTGAAGAACTAGATTGGTCAAATCTGAGATCCCGTGGAGGTGCAAGATATGGTTTTGCTATTGAAAAACTAAAAATGAAGTTGCTGAGACCTGTACAGTTGAGGTTTAGAGTTTGATCCTAGATAATATATTGCAGAAGGAGAAGGAGAGTATATGCAAAAGGAATTTCTTAAGTGAAAATACTTATCTCAGAGCTAGTCCTAGAGACTGTTTTGGCTTTGGGCAGTGTGGAGTCTTCTTTTTCTTCACACCCTGCACCCAGGAAACCTCAGTTAACAGTTGATATAATCTCCATTTTGACTTATTTTTCTAGCCATACTAGTTTCTTTTCCTCAGTTGTTTCCAGGCCTTGTTACACATTTTGAAGAAGAAGAAGATCAAGAGTTAGTGAACATTTGATTGGCACGCCTGGTTCAGTGAGAACACATTGTGACCAGGTTTTTTATTAAGAAAAAAAAAAGTTCACCATCTGTTTGCCAAGTGAGATCGTAGAGTATTTCTATTCCGAATGAGTACATTTTGACCTGGAGGGGAAAAACAAATTTTGTTAATGTTCATTTGGTTGAAAACTGGATCTGGCTGCTTTTCATGAATCTGTTGCTTCAGCTCTTAGAGCTAGCAGTCAATCAATCCGAAGAAAGTTTGGACCCTGTAGGAACCGTTGCTCTCTTGTCAAATCCATGTGGTAGGAGAAACAATCCTTGATTTGTAATTCCTTGAGAGTTTTAATACACACCAACATTCAGAATGTGTCCGGAGTCAGGCTGACAGACGCGCCTTGGAATCTGAGCTGGGCCACCTGCAAATAGCCCCTTCTGTTTTTCCTGAGCATAGAGCATGACGTTGTTTCAAAAGCTAGCCTCCCTTTTTAATATTGGATATTTCACATCTTACTGCTTAAGTTCTGATACAAGTGGGCGTGAGGGTAGGGTTTATTTAATTCTTCACGAAACTAACCTAGCGAAACTAAGGCATGATGCTTTTTTTTCTGCTGGAAGAGAAAAGTTATTAATAAGTTCTTGCTGGATAGTTCGTGATTGAATTATTTCAAGCATTTATTATTCTGCATGGTAACTGCACTTGCTGGGCTTTTGCATGTTGATATTACATCTAAAACCAGTTGGGAAATGTGATGTTAATCTTTCTAAGGTATTAATTACAACTAACATTTCAAATATTGTTTTAGAATTATTGATAAAATGGACTTGGTCAATATATAACCATCAACCTCTCATGCTCATCTTCTCTTTCTTTACATATTCATTTTAGAGGATGTCTTATATCTTAAAGGTAAGGGTAGTAAAATCTCTTTGCTTATTGTGACATATTGCTTGTGCTAAACCTTTAATAAGTGAAGCTTTCCTTTCGTGCTTGCTTTCTCCCTTGTTACGTTTGATGGCTAATATTTTCGGATTTTATTCTGACACGTAAGTACTCTTTAAACAGGCCCTCATGAAATGCATATGGAATTGTCACATTAATATGCCGAATGAAAATTTTGTCTGTGCTTCTGTTTTTGTTTTTAAATGTCTTTCTAGTATTTTTGTTGCATGTAACTTTTTTTATGTCTGTTGTCAAGTCAGAGAAGAGAACTGTGGCTAGGTGGAGGAAATTGTCTTCTCTTATCAGCTCCTCACTGATAAATACATAACTTATTCTTCACCAGATTTGTGTTGGTGAGGGTCATGTTTTGGGAAATATTTTTCCAGCCCTTGATTTTTTATTTTTTCAGGCCCAAAAGTTAAACTTCCTAACTTGCTCCTTTTTCCTCTACAGAATTGGAAGCTGCTTTTTAAAAATTTGGCCCCATATACCAATACATGCATTTGGTTTTATAAAGAAAGAGATTCATTAGAGTAAGCATATGACATTGGTCTATTTTTTAAAAAGACCTAATGAAATACATATATAATGCTGTGGGACAGAAAGTCCCCAACTCTGTTTTTGTCTAACTTGGGGAAAAATATTTAACCTCTGTGCCTCAGTTTCCCTATCTGGAAATTGGAGAAAATCCTCTTCCACTTTGTGTGGTTGCTGCTTGATTGATTAAGGTTTCTGAAGGATTTTCAAGATAAGTGTTCTGCTACTGTTCACTAATAACAGCAGTAATTGCTGTTTCATGCCCTTCAGAATTTGACAGCAGGGATGAAAAAAAAAATTGAGAACCCTGACATTTCCCTTGGATAGCCATCAGTCAAATTATCTGCAGAGGGTGTCGAAAGTGTTTTAGTTGGATTGTTTTCATTTCTTGAGATTTATGCCTCACACTTGTCCATGTGCAGATTGAAGAGGGAGAATGTCATTACCTTTTCTTTATTTCATTTGATTTTTTTTTTAGTTTATTGAAGCTGTCGAAAAGCAATTAAGTGTTTGCCCACTAAAACTCTTAGGATAATGAGACATTCTCTTCAAATGTATTTGCTCCCCTATTTGCTCTTCTTTAGTAAGCACATCTCTTTTAATATACTGAGAAAACTCTGTTCCTTACAGGATTCCAGTAAGAGCCCCAAAACAATGAAGAAGTTTCTACATAAAAGAAAAACAGAGAGAAAAGCATCATCAGAAGATGAATTTGCTATTAGAAAAAGTATGTATTTGTGTCTTGAGTGCCAACTTTCTATTCGAATGAGGGACTGTCTTGAGACCTCCAGAGGCAGACAGAAATCCAGAGAGACAGGGAAGGATTTTCGTAGGGGAAAGAAAAGACCTTGGCCAGTCCTGGAGGTGGCTGAAGGAATGAGAATCTTCCGTCCTCCCACTAAAGCGTGATGAGGGCACAAACTGCCCGTCACCTGGCCCTAAAGGGAAAAGGGAGAGCTGACCCCAGGAGGGTCCGGATGAGGGTTTTCCAGGCAACCTCCGGAGTTGGGCCAGATGTTTCTCTCATCCTTCCCTGTCTCTCGGCGAGAAAGCTACTGGTGATTAGATCCTACTCCTAACCACATTCAGCAGTAGCCAGTCTCTAGAGAGAAGGCATACCAAGTCTGGACCTTACTGACAGGGCATCCTAAAAAAGGGGGCTGCCATCTTGGCAGTTCCCCCATTGGCCATAGCCCTCCGGTTCCCTGGGGTGCAGGTGGAAAGGAATCACTGAGCCTGCCTTTCCTGCCTCCCAGAAACCACTAGGATGATGTCAATGACTTTGTCTCCATGGTGCCCATTCATTCAAGGGGGAGGGGATCCCCTTGTTGGTGTTTTCTGAAAGCTCAACAGGAAGTGCGTATAGATGGTTGAAGCAACTGACGGAAACAGTCTGTCCTAAGGTTCATCTGTCGCATAAGTAAACGCAGATGGAATATGTGGCAGCTTCCAAGACTTCTGAATGAAATATCTTCTGCCAGACGTAAGCTCTTGTGTAGTGAATGTACTTACCAACTCTATTGTATTGCGCTCTCCCAAGTGATTAGTACAGTGCTTTGCATACAGTAAGCACTCAAATACATCAATGATGATGATAATCACACAGAGGTTTGCCAAGAAGATATCTTCTGCTGTCATTATCAGAGCAACTCTAACTGTGAGGCACCTGATTCCAAGGCTTCTGGATTAGGGTGTTTGGTCTTACTTCATTCTTCTATCCTTACATTTCTTAAGCAATTTCCTTATGATAGTAAGAATAATATTAATTGGGGTATTGGTTAAGCACTCGTACTAAGCGCTGAGGTAATCAATTTAATCGGCAGACACAGTTCCTGTTCCCATCCCATACAAGGACTCACAGTCAAAGAAGGAGGGAGAACAGGTAATAAGCCTCCAAGAAGTGGGCCTTGAGGTTGGAATCCCCTATTTAATTGTGGTATTTGCAGAGTGCTTACTAAAATACCAAGCACTGTCCTAAGCACCAAATCCCCTAAAATTCTCTGTTCATACCGTTCATTCAGATTATCAATCAATGATATTTATTGAGCACTTACTTTGTGCAGAGCACCAGCTGCTTGGGAAAGTACCATACAACAGAGTTAGGCATAGTCCTCACCCACAACAAACTTAAAGCCTAGAGGGGGAGATAGGCATTAATGTAAATAAGTCATTTATAATATAAAATTTAAAGTGCTGTGATTATCTCAGTCATCAGTACTTGAACACATCTAGAGCCGTGACCTCTGGGTAAAAGGCCAAACAGGGAGGCCCACGATGAACTAATAGCCGCCTGCCCAGTTAAGGCCTCTGTGCCGCTTAATTCGAATGCCGCTTAATTTGATTCTGATACTTCCTCATGATCTTGCAGTGTTTGCCGCATGAAGGGTTGGCCTGGTCCCCCCCTTCAGTTGATTACCATTGTCACTGAACTAAAAAAAGACTAATTTGGTGCTCTGAGTCATTTTGAATGATAACACAAGTGTAGGGGTGATAATTAATTCCCAATTATTGTCTGTGTTTTACAGGTACTGCAGCATTGGAAGAAGATGCTCAAATTCTTAAAGTGATCGAGGCTTATTGCACAGGTGCGGGTTTTCAACAAACTTCAAGTAGGCTCTCAAAATTCATAGTCTCCCACTTGATAACTTCAAACACATCATGCAACTGCTCAGAGAAAAGAAAAACAAACTATATGGAGTATGTATAAGGTAGTTGAGACTGTGCAAAGGAGCTGTGCAGGATTGAATCTTTAAGATAAGATTGTGTTAGCTACCGAGTGGTTTGTTTGCCTATTGTTTTTCTTCACCCAGAGAGAGTTTGCAAAAATAAAAAGAAAGGAGGTGATAAAAGTGAAGGATTTTTAAAAAATAGTTGTTTTTCTTGAAGGTAGACAGGAGACTTCACCAAAATCCCCAGGAATGAAAAAGTGGGGGGGATGACGGGGGGGGCGGGGAGGCGAAGAGATGATATTTTAAAAGAAAAAAAGTTATTTTTCTTTTAAGCACACAGATTGCTTCAGCAACACTAGTTAGGAATTAAAGAAAACCAGATAGTTCCTGTGGTTGTGACATGTTATAACTGATGCTAATCTCATCTTCAAGGTAGCTTTGGAAAGGAAGCACAAATGCTATCTTTGATCAGCTGCGTATTTAAGAGAACGTTGCTTTGTCAAACCGAGTTCGAGAGCTGCTCTAAAAATCTGGAAACGTGGTTGCTTAGCATGACTCTTAAAATATTGAAAATGATACTAGCAGATAAGGCTATTGTCCTAAGAATTTTCAGTTTACAAATTGTGAGGGTGAATTAATTTTTTCAGTTATCCAGTTGGTAATTAAAAAAAAAAATTAGTTTCAGTTCTATGGGTTTGGTGGAATGAAAAACTGTTGAAATTTGAACATTGAATAGTCAACTTCAAATCCACCCGTTGAACCCCGAATCGTTGACACACCAAGAACCCTGCAGACCAATTCCAAAGCTCTTGCCCTACTAGCCCTCACCACCATCCGAAGCCCAGCTAGATTTGTAGAATGTAGAACTGGACTGGTTTGTTGGCAGTTGATTTGGTTGACCCATTGAACTTCAATTCTTGACATCATCAATTCTTGACCCTTTGCTGTTGGTCACTGAGGATTTGGATTCTGACCCTTATTAATTGTGTACATTTTTGCCTTCCTTAGTGTAGTCATTTAAAGTGAATTTTGGCAAGAGGTAATTGTGCCCATAGTTATGCAAGATGAACAGTGTGAGCATGGGCCTGTGAGTCAGAGGGACCTGGGTTCTAATTCTGGCTCAGCCTTGTACCTACTAGCCTGGTACCTACTATGTGACCTTGGGGAAGTCACTTAACTTTTTTCTCTGTGCCTCCGTTACCTCGTCTGTAAAATGGAGATTAATACTGTGAGCCCTGTGTGGGACATGGACTCTGTCCAACCTGATTTATCTTGTGTTTACCTCAGCACTTAGTACAGTGCCAGGCACATAATATGCACTTAAGTTCCATTAAGAAAAAACACAAAACCCAGGACATTTTTTCATTTTAGAAAGGAGCAAACAAATTTATTTGGGGGCTTGTTAATAGCTAAACTGGACTACTGTGGCAAGTGTTTTTTTGGGAACACTATTTGAATTTGTCTGATCAGAGTGAGGGCCAGTTTCTAATTGGATTTCTCTGAAGTAAATAACAAAAAAATTATTGGAGAGAATTCCTCAACTCCTGGACTTGCAAGGTCTGCTGCCCTTCTAATAGTTACAGAGAGGAAGTGAGAGGGAGGGAGAGGCATTTGGTGATTAGTTAGGCTTATTCTTTTCACAAACAGGTAATTGGACAAGACAGAATGAGTGATCCTCTAGACTGTAAGCTCATTTTGGGCAGGGAATGTGTCTACTGAGTCTGTTGTACTGTACTTTCCCAAGCGCTTCATTCATTGCTGTGCACACAATGCTCAGTAAATACCATTGATGATGAAAGTCTAGGGAAATAGTGTTTTAAGTACTCATCAGTGCAATATGCATAAGCATTTACTGGGTAGACACACAAATGAAATGCAAAAATGGATCTTTCCTAATGACACTTCTCTCAGGGAAGCCCAGTGGGCTGCTGTGCGATTTCGATTGGAAAAACTGGAGAGTGAGAAGGTTAACTGTTCATGATCCTCTCACCCAGCAAACTCACAGGATATTGCATCTCTCTTTTTTTTTAAGTGCAAATAGTGGTATTTAAGTGCTTACTATGAGCCAGGCACTGTACTAAGCGCTGGGATAGTTATGAGCCAGTCAGGTTGAACACAGTCCATGTCCCACACGGGGCCCCCAGTCTTCATCTCACAGGTAATTGAGGCACAGAGAAGTTAAGTGCCTGTACAAGGGCACACAGCAGACAAGTGGTGAAGCTAGGGTTAGAACCCAAGTCTGTCTGATGTCCTCACCTGTGCTCTATTATTAGGCCACACTGTTTCTCCTTTAGTGGATGTGTCTTTCTGGTTTTAATTGCTGGTTTCTCTAAGGGAGGAGTATCCAGTCCAAGAGTTAGTTACCTAGTTGTCTGTCTCTGTTGCCGAATTGTCCATTCCAAGCGCTTAGTACAGTGCTCTGCACACAGTAAGCGCTCAATAAATACGATTGAATGAATGGTCAGGACAGTTAAAGGGACTTAGTGGCCAGAGATGGTTTCACCTGACTGGGCACTTTCACCTATCTCCTGTTATAATTGGCAACTCTCGTTTCTAGGCTCTCGAAAAGATTCCATCCCACAAGTCTTACTTCCCGAGGAGGAGAAGATAATCGTAGAAGAAACAAGAAGCAATGGTCAGACCGTTACGGAAGAAAAGTAAGTCCACCTGATTTCCCTCCTGACCTGGGTTGTTCAGAATACCTCTTATATATTCCGATAATAATGTTGGTATTTGGTAAGGGCTTACTATGTGCAGAGCACTGTTGTAAGCGATACCTTTGGGAAGCATCAGCTAATGTTTTTATTGTGTCGGGATCAAAACTATTTTCAATCCTAAAGTTAAGACTGTGAGCTCGTTGTGGGCAGGGAATATGTCTGATGTTATATTGTACTCTCCCAAGCACTTAGTACAGTGCTTTGCACACAGTTAAGCACTCAATAAATACAATTGAGAGAGGAAACTCTCAAAACCTAAAGTGTTCAAGTTGGTGTTTCTGCTGGACGATAATGGAGCTGATGGTTAAATGGGACAGATCAGCTCTTGATTTCATGTCCCTTAAAAGCCCAGAGAGGGAAGAATGGTGGTTCCTGGGAGGAATACAGATCCTGGGAAGGAATAGTGTGGTTGGTGCTGTCTTTCCCAGCAGCACACAGTGCAGAATCTCCTTCATTTCATTCAGTCCTTTAATCCTATTTATTGAGCGCTTACTGTGTGCAGAGCACTGTACTGTAGTGCTTGGGAGAGTATAATATAATGTTCCCTGCTCACAATGAGCCTACAATCTAGAGGGAGAGACAGAAATTAAATGAATTATGGATATGTGCATAACGATATGTACAGAGGGGAGAAGCAGCGTGGCCTAGTGGAGCCCAGGCCAGGGAGTCAGAGCACCTGGGTTCTCCTCTCATCTCTACCACATGCCTGCTGAGTGATCACCTTGGGCAAGTCACTTAACATCTTTGTCAGTTTTTTCATCTGTAAAATAAGAAGTGAATGCCTCCTCTCTCTGCGCCCTACTTAAACTGTAAGCCCTATGTGAGACAAAGACTGTGTCTGGCCTGATGAACTTGTATTTACTTCCAACTCTTAATAGAGTGTTTGGCACATAGTAAGCACTTTTTAAATTCTATTTTTTTAAACGATATTTGTTAAGCACTGGGATACATACACGATAATCAGGTTGAATACAATCCATGTCCCACATGGGGCTCACAGGCTTAATCCCCATTTTACAGATGTGGTAACTGAGCTGTAGAGAAGTTAAATGACTTTCCCTAGGTCACGTAGCAGGCAAGTGGCAGAATCAGGATTAGAATCCAGGTCCTCTGACTCCCAGGCCTGTGCTCTTCCCCTAGTCCATGCTATTTCTCTTAAACGTACAATTATTATTCATACCTGGTAAGTTCATTTTTGCCAAGCAGTTAGTGAGATCTTCAAAATCAGGGAGGGAGACACTGGGGGCACTCAGAGCTTCAGAAGGGAGGTAAAAATTTGGAAAAGGTGGTGGGGATTAAGGATGTGAGAGTGTATGAGGGAATGATAGAAGAGTTGTCAAGTGGAAGAGAGAACTGAGTTATAGCAGGACAGACCAAAACTGAGATGACCCATGAAAGCCCTGGTTCTGGATTTCCATCAGCTGTTTTCAGCTGCACAGGCAAGGAGCTGGAGGAAGCAGACTGTAGGACTGGGGCTCAGACTGGGGCTGAGAAGGGGTGGTTTAAGAGTGATATAGGGACAGGAAGACAAGACAGTCCACTGCACCCCAGTCCGTACTGCAACCTGCTGTCCAGATCATTTTTCTACAAAAATGTTCAGGATGTGTCACCCCACTCCTCAAAAAACTTCAGTGGCTGCTCATCCACCTCCACATCAAACAAAAACTCCTCACCTTTGGCTTTAAAGCAGTCCATCACCTTGCCCCCTTCTACTTCATCTTTCTTCTCTCCTTCTACAACCCAGCCCACCTACTTCAGTCCTCTACTGTTAACGCTCTCATTATGCCTCAATCTGTGCCTTGGCCCACATCCTGCCTCTGGTCTGGAACGCCCTCCCTCCTCAAATCTGACAGACAGTTACTCCCCCCCCCCCCAACTTCAAAACCATATTGAAAGCACATCTCCTCCAAGAGGCCTTCCCAGACTAAGCCCCACCTTTTCTCATCTCCCACTCCCATCTGTGTTGACTTGTTCCCTTTGTTCCTCCCTCCTCCTAGCCCCACAGCATTAACGTACATATCTGTAATTTATTTATTTATATTAATGTCTGTCTCCCCCTCTCTAGACTGTAAACTTGGTGTGGGCAGGGAATGTGTCTGTTTATTGTTGTATCGTACTCTCCCATGCACTTACATGCAGTAAGTGCTCAATAAATACGATTGAATGAAGAGTTGAAAATGGTGATGAGTGCAGAGTTGAGGGAATGTACCAGGAATAATGGAAATGCTTGGAAGTGGAGCTATACAATAAAACCTAGAAAATCAAATATTTCTAAGACCCCCTTGAAGATTTTCTAAACTTTTAAAAATACGCTTTTCCTATCTTTGATTTTTGTTTCTTTTCTAGAAGCCTCGTAGACACTGTTTATGCACTGAAAGATGAGGTCAAAGAATTAAAGCAGGTAATGAAATGTTTCCAGATCACTTTTCTAGAAAGTTAAATGAGGTGTATAATTAAACTTGTAGACCTCAAAGTCTAATCATTCCAGAGAGCTCTGCCTGCCCTTCAGGCTGGTTTCCCAAGAAATGGGTTCACTTTCCAGGTCTGTTTCAGAAATATCAATATAATGGGATCTCTGATCTATCAAGACCTTCTTTAGGCCAGTAAGAGGTAATGAGTAAGAGTCGTATCTTGAGTGTTGAAGGTTGGGGCAGTGACATGAGTTGTTACTTGCCTATAGCTAATTGGGAATTAAATAGTCTCCAAAATGCTCTAAGAGGATCCAGGTAAGCATCATTTACCACTCACAAAGTGATACCATTGATAATAATATTAAGGGCTGTTGTGTGCCGTTATTTATTTAGTTTCACTTAAATATAGATCCATCTCCTGATAAGCGCAGACTATTTTCCAGATATATAGATTTAATGGTATTTGTTTAAGGCTCATTGTGTTTCAAGACCTGTTCCAAGCACTGGGGTAGCTAAAAGATATTTGGGTTGGGATGGACACTGTCCCAATCCCACATAGGGCTCACAGTCTAAGTATTGATGAATTGATCTAGTGGAGTGGGAGGAAAGGAGAGAAAAATGGGTTTTGCATGTTTAAAGCACGTGGTGATGCAGTTTTTCTTCTTTCTCATTTCACATTACTCTGATTTATTATTTTTCATGACTAACTCAGGGCTTGTGGTTCTTTTGTGGGTTGTGGTTATGTGATTTTTGCCCCTCCAGACCACTTGCACTCCCCCCTTCAGTGCATCAGAAACTGAGCTCTCATACAATGCCGCGGCTTCGTGGCCACATGCCAGAAAGCTCTTAACGTCCACTGGGCCCCTAAAACCAAGTCTTTTGTATTGCAGTGTGGCTTCCTCCATCCTCTCAGTGCTGGTCTGCCTCGTGAACAGTTCTAGAACTGGGCAGCGGGGGACACATGCTACATGCGTGTCCAGTATCTGCTTATCTTAGTGTTGTGCTTTCTCCTAAAATCCCTTACGTTTTTTCATTCTTTGAATGGTTTAGGAGAATAAACGAATGAAGCAGTGCCTGGAAGAGGAACTGAAGTCAAGGAAAGACTTGGAAAAATTAGTCCGAAGGTTATTGAAGCAGACCGATGAATGTGTCAGGGATGAATCCAGTCGCAGATCTTCCATTCTTGCTTGAGTTTTCAACTCTGCTTCTGCAAGTTGGGGGTGACTTCAGGTATTTTGTGGGGGAAGCAGAAGTGGATGCATTTGCCCCATCATGCTCCTAATTTTGTTTTCCTGTTTGTGTGTTTGGTTTGGGTTTTGGGTTAAAACAAGAACAAAGAAAAGGAGCTGGTAGTGGAAAGAGCTTCACAATCTTTTCCATTCTCTAAGGAAGTGATACGAAATGCAAATAAGTTTCAATTTTAAATGGTCAGTAAGTGGTCTGTGATTCATAATTCATCTGCGGCAACTAATACCTCATCGTATCTGCTGTTGGGATTTTGATCCTCATCTCTAGTAACGGCAGCTACTCTCAGAGAGGTTGTCAGCAATTTCTTCATCGGGAAATTTGAGCACTTTTGAAAATGAAGCCCCCTGGACCTCACCCTTTTGAATGGGAAGTTTTCTGAATTGGAAATGGTCAAACCCAACCCAATTAAGACCTCTCCTCTGACAATCCCAAAAGGGAGAAGTTTTGTTCCATGTTATCGTTTCTCTCTGTAATTACATGTAAAGAAACTGAACCACATCATACGGTGGTTCCTAGAGGGAAGGTGTTATCAGTGGACATGCCCCATCTCATTCCCAGGAACTATGCGATTGGGAATTATTTATGTTAACACCAAACTCAGACGTACTGGAAAACCTTCCCTCCAAAATAGCAAGCAATCTGTTACTATTGCACGTCAGCAGTGCTGTGTTATTTTCCTCATTTTCCAAATACCTGTGTATTATGTATGTTCTTATTTTTTCCAAGACTTAGAGAGCAGTATACAGACCTTGTCTGAGTTTGCTTTCCTTACTTTTATCATGTAGTTAGATCGAGAACATCCTGATCGCAAATTCAAACTGTCACAGTCCCTCAAAACTGCATTCATTTGTTATGGCAAGAGCTGTAACAATCACCAATCTTTCTTTGAGTAGGGCTTTAGAAATTATAAGCAGACATCAACTATTTCTGTCTTTCTGACAGCTAGGGATGTGAGGAGAGTTTGTACGAATGATTATTTACTTTTTGCCGACAATCTTCATAACTGGAGTAGGATTTGTCAGCTTCGCTCCTTTCTATATATTAACTTGACAAAGATTCCCAGACATATAAGGATTGCCGTAACTCAAAGTCAACGCAGCCAAATCCTCACTTCCAACCACATATATCCTTCAGAGGTCACTGTATTTATTCATTCAATAGTCTTTATTGAGTGCTTACTATGTGCAAAGCACTGTCCTAAGCGCTTGGAATGTACAATTTGGCAACAGATAGAGACAATCCCTGCCCAGTGACGGGCTCATAGTCTAAACGGGGGAGACAGCAGAGCAAAACAAGACAACATCATCAAGATAAATAGAATCATGGAGATATACACCTCATTAACAAAATAAATAGGGTAACAAATAATAAATACAAATAAGCAGAGTGCTGAGGGGAAGGGGGAAAGACCGAGGGCAGGAGGTGGGGGGAAGGGGAGGGAAACATCCCTGTAAACTGTAAAGTGTAAAGTGTAAACATCTGTGTGTAATCTAGGCTGAACCAGAGAGGGACAGGTCTGTTTTCAGGAGAACACTGGGCATGAGCTAGAGTAAGCCTTCCTCTTGATGCAGTTTTTAGGATGTGCCTGTATGCGTTGATGTAAATGCTTTAAAAATCCAAGTACATCCAAGCTTGAATCTTTAAAAATCTGAATCGTTCTCCTGCTAAAGCTTGCCATTCCCTTCGTGGTTTCCGTGGTATCCGGTCCCAACTGCTGCCTGGTAGATGGCTTTTGAGTACTCGCTGCCCTCCAAAGCGAGAACTGTCCAGACGGATCAGTTGAAGCAGCCATGGGAATACTAGAATGGGCCTTTTGGATTTCCTAGAGTCCTGTGGAAATATGTGCTCCTCCGCCCGCCCTGGAATAAAGAAATGAGGCTCGCAGTTAGTGGCTACTCCAACTGCAGTGTCAAGAGAGGCAGTTTTGACATCCCAGCCTGTGTCTAGAGAAAGCAACAAGTCTCCCCATCTCTCTTACCCTGAATCAGAAGCAGTAATAAATTAGGGAGGTAGAAATATTCATTCATTCAATAGTCTTTATTGAGCTCTTACTATGTGCAGAGCACTGTACTAAGCGCTTGGAACGGACAATTCGGCAACAGAGACAATCCCTGCCCAGTGACGGGCTCATAGTCTAAATAGGGGAGACAGACAGCAAAGCAAAACAGAACAAAACATCATCATCATCAAGATAAATAGAATCAAGGAGATATACACCTCATTAACAAAATTAATAGAAATATATGCGTAAAATGTTTAAAATATTATTTTCAAATGATGAAATGTACATATGCATGTTTATAGGACTTTTAATATGTTGGCAGATGCATTGGTATTTTTTTAACATCACGCGTTCTGATGTTTTAAGCCAAAAAATAATATCAAGGAAAAGAAGCCATGTTGAAATGCTAGCAGTGTTTCCATATTTGTGTTGTTTACAGTACTTTGTAAATAGGTTCCCGTTTCTCTGAATTTAGACGAGTGCCCTGTTGAAGGTTTTTCGGTTCATCTTTCGTCATGTAGGTTTATTTACTGTCATTTCTTATGCGAGCTCAATTTTTCTAACATGTTTTTATTTTGAACGGTTTTTTAATTGACATTTTCAACAAATAAAGTAGGAAAATGCTTTATAAAATAAATCTTTTTTCATTTTTCAAACTCGATCCTGGAAAAGGGCGCTGGGGTGGCGATGGGGAGGTAAGAGATGCGGGACGGGGCATTTTGAGACCATTAATGTGACCTAGGGATCAAAGGAGTGGAAAGCCAAAATCTATGGTTGCCCATTTCGGATCTCATTTCGGTAGGGAGCATCTAGGAATTTAAGGAATTTTTTTTCCAAGTGGCTGCATATTTTTTTCCCAAGGGCAGTGTGGCGATCCAAGCTGGTGTTGTCAGGGAAGCAACACCTTGTGGTTAGAGGATGGGCCTGGGAGTCGGAGGGACCTGGGTTCTAATTGCGGCTCCACCACTTGCCTGCTGTGCGACCTTGGGTGAGGCACTTAACTTCTCTGGGCCTCAGTGATCTCCCGGGTAAAACACGCCCCTGACCCTCCGGCCACGCCCCCATCTCCCGCCCCTGCTTCTGACCATCAGACCACGCCCCCACCCTCTCCTGCCTCAGGCCACGCCCCTGACCCTCAGGCCACGCCCCTGACCCTCAGGCCACGCCCCTATTCTGACGCAAGCCACGCCCCTGACCCTCGGACCACGCCCCATCACCGCCCATGCTTCAGGCCACGCCCCCTGACCCCACAGGCCACGCCCCTCAAGCCACGCCCCCTGGCCTCAGGCCATGCCCCCATTTCCCGCCCCTGCCACCAGGCCACGCCCCCTTCTGACCCCGGCCACGCCCATCCCCGCCCCGTGACCCCCAGACCACGCCCACTGACCATCAGGCCACGCCCCACCCCTCAAACCACGCCCCCCATCTCTGTCCCTGCCCCAGCCCTCGACCCTCACCCCACGCCCCCATGTCCGCGCAGCCAAGTGGTTCAGTGCAAAGAGCCCGGGCTTGGGAGTCGGAGGTCGTGGGTTCGAATCCCGCCTCTGCCACTTGTCGGCCGGGTGACTTTGGGCCGGTCACTTTCCTTCTCTGGGCCTCAGTTCCCTCATCTGTTAAAACGGGGGATTCGGACTGTGAGCCCCACGTGGGACAACCCAAGGACCTCGTAGAGAAGCAGCGTGGTACGGTGGAAAGAGCGCGGGCTTGGGAGTCAGAGTTCATGGGTTCGAATCCCGCCTCCGCCCCTTGCCAGCTGTGTGACTTTGGGCCAGTCACTTAACCTCTCTGGGCCTCAGTTACCTCCTCTGTAAAATGGGGATTAAAACGGTGAGCCCCACGTGGGACCACCTGATCACCTTGTATCCCCCCCAGGCTGATCCAGGTGAGTTCCCCCTCCCTCTCTTTCTGCAGTGTTTCCCCGCCCCCTCGATGACGTAGCGCCCGAAGCCCCGCCCCCCAGGCAGGTGCGCCCCTCCCCCCCTTTACCCGGCCCTCGGAGGAGCTCGCACGTGGACCCGCCTTCGTCCCGACAGCTCCTCCTCGTCCGCCCGACCATCTTGGAGAAGGAGAGAAGTCACTCATTTATTCATTATTCGATCGTATTTATTGAGCGCTTCCTCTGTGCAGAGCGCTGTCCTAATAATAATAATAATAATAATAATGTTGGTATTTGTTAAGCGCTTATGTGCCGAGCACTGTTCTAAGCGCTGGGGTAGACACAGGGGAAGCAGGTTGTCCCACGTGGGGCTCACAGTCTTAATCCCCATTTTACAGATGAGGGAACTGAGGCACAGAGAAGTTAAGTGACTTGCCCACAGTCACACAGCTGACGAGTGGCAGAGCTGGGATTCGAACTCATGAGCCCTGACTCCAAAGCCCGTGCTCTTTCCACTGCGCCACGCTGCTTCTCTAAGTAGCTATGTGCCGAGCACTGTTCTAAGCGCTGGGGTAGACACAGGGGAATCAGGTTGTTCCACGTGGGGCTCACAGTCTTAATCCCCATTTTACAGATGAGTTAACTGAGGCACCGAGAAGTGAAGTGACTTGCCCAAAGTCACACAGCTGACAAGTGGCCTAGCTGGGATTCGAACCCATGACCTCTGACTCCAAAGCCCGTGCTCTTTCCACTGAGCCACGCTGCTTCTCTGTCCCAAGCGCTGGGAACGGACAGTGCGGCAAGAGAGACAGTCCAGTCCCAACCACGGGTTCTAAAAGGGGGAGACGGACAACACAAATGCTGGAGGTAAGTCGGAGTCGTGTGACCCTCCCCTTTTTTTTGTTTTCCATCGCCCCCTGCCACACACGTGTCCACGATGGACAGGCAGACCTCAGGGCAGTCGTATATTTGCTCTAATAATGATGATAATGGTATTTGGTTAAGCGCTTACTACATGCCAGGTGCCGTACTGAGCGCTGCGTAGATAAAAGGCACTTAGGTTGGCCCACGTGGGGCTCACAGTCGCCATCCCCATTTTAACAGATGAGGGAACTGAGGCCCAGAGAAGTGAAGCCACTTGCCCAGGTTCACACAGCACACAGGGGGTGGGATTAGAACCCATGTCCCTCGGATTCTCAGGCCCGTGCTCTATCCTCCAAGCTGTCGTGTGACTGAATATAAATATATCGTTGCTACAAGCCTTGTGTCCTAGGGGGCCGGGGAGGACGCTTCCTTAAGATGTTCCTTTGCCACTTGCAGAGCTCTGAGCTCTTTTGAGTGACTGGAAAACCGAGCACGATAGATGTCCTCGGGGCCAGAACTGTTGGCAGTGGAAAGCCCTCCCCCTCGTATGTTCATTCACTCGTTCGATCGTATTTATTGAGCGCTAACTGTGTGCAAAACACTGTGCTAAGGGTTTGGGAGAGCACAGTGTAACAACAGACCCATTCCTGCCCACAGTGAGCTCACGGTCTAGAGGGAGAGACAGACATTAATATAAATACATAAATAAATTACAGATATGTACAGATATATACATATGTGCCCTGGGGATGGGTAGGGAGGATAAATGAAGGAGCAAGTAAGAGCAGCGCAGAAGGGAGTGGGAGAAGAGGATGGGAGGGTTTAGTCAAGGAAGGCTTCTTGGAGGAGATGTGCCTTCAATAAGGCTTTGAAGTGGAGGAGACCAATTATCTGTGTGATAGGAGGGAGGGCGTTCCAGCCCAGAGGTACGATGTGGGCGAAAGGTCGGCGGTGAGATAGATGAGATCGAGGTACAGTGAGAAGGTTAGCATTAGAAGAATGAAGTATGCAGGTTGGGTCATTATTAGGCCTTTCTCTCCTTGCCCCCGTCAGACTGTAGTCATGACCTGCCGGGGTAAACCAAGCTCCGCCCTACCTTAGAGGCTGGCGTGCTCCGAGTCCAGGAACAATGGCAGTGAAGTGGGACCCGGGTGAGTTCGGAGGACCCCTGGGTGAATGGGTTGGTTTAGCCATTTTGCCAAGGCTTGAGTCGGCTCTGGGTCGACCCAGAGATCGGATTGAGGCCACATCTGCCTGGCCACTCCGTGCCCACCTTAAACTGGAATCACTGGAACCACCCAGGAATCGACCTGGGCCCCGGCTGCTTTCTGAATGGGGAAAGGTTGTTGCTCTTTGATGTTTATTCAGCTCATACTTTGTGCAGAGTGTTATCCTGGGGCCAGAAGGGCCACCACTGGGCAGCTCCCTCGTGGCTAGTCCAGGGTTAGTCAGCCCTTCAAGGTGGTGCCTCATGTGGGCTTCCATCTCCGTGTGTCCTGCACAGCCAACTAATGATGTGATCCAGGGATACTCGGGGCGGTCTCTGTGGAATGAACTTCCTTCACTTTGGTGTGCCGTATTTGTTCCCGGAGGGCTACGAGGAATAGTAACATGACATGTGGTTCATCGACAGGGGCCAGATTGCCAAATGCAGAAGGGTTTAGCGAGATGCCATGTGACATCCTACCCTTATTGTTTTCGTTTCTAGAATTTCATGCCCCGAGAACATGGAAGGTTAGAAAAAAACAGCTGAGGCCAAATGTATAATGCAGCAGACTTGTCAAGTATGGTGATCCAACTTTTTCAGCAAGGACTGCGTCTCAGTTAAATCTAAGATGATTTCAAGGCTGTACACTAGACACAGCCTCAAAGCACTTGGGGAATTAAGTCAACTGATCTGGGTTTGATGCCAATTTGTAAAACTTCCAAAAATGTTCTTGAGAGGGAGACATCTGAGGTAGAGTAGGAAAGGGAGGCAGTGAAACCTAGTGGAAAGAGCATGTCTTGGGAGTATAGAAAACTGGGCTCTATTCTTTTCTCTGCTTCTTGCCAGCTATGTGGCCTCAGTTTCCTCATCTGTAAAATGGAGCCAAAAGCTCTGTTGTCCTCCTCCTAAATCTGTGAGCCCTGTGTGGGACAGCGATGATGTTCAGTCTGAGTATCTTGTGTCTGCTCCAGAGCTTAACCTAGTACTCATCACACAGCGAACGCTTAATAAGGTGCCATCAGTATTATTATTGACTTCCCAGAACCTTTAGAAAGATGAAAACCTTAGGAAAAAAAAATCTAAAAACCTTTATCCTACAGGATTTTGGGCTCCTAAGAAAACTTTCCAGTTAGAATATTTTTTACCATGAGATCCATACTCTCCAACTGCATCGGGGAACGGATGAGATCAGTCAGTTGTATTTATTGAGCACTTACTGTATACTGTATTAAGCACTTGGGAAAGTACAATATAACAGTAGCGGGCTCATGGTGTGCCCACAGTGAGCTTATGGTTTAGAGGGATGGATTCCATGGATGTGATACCATGGGGGCGATGTCTTCGACTCTGTCTCTCCACCCCAACAGGTTTTGCGGGGCAGTATGGGCATTCTCAGCCAGCCCGCCTGTTCCGTGGAGCTGGAGAGGGGTCAGAGGTGGAGCGTTGGCCCAGCCAAAGCGTCTGTGGGATTCCAGTCATCCTCCCAGGGACGCGGGGCTGGGACAGAATCACTTAGCTGGGCCCCGTGGCCCGAGCACGGACCGGGATGGCTCCAGACCGGCTGATCTGTCTTGGTCTGGCCTCGGACCCACTGCTGCCTGGCTGGGGATGCTGGGCTGGAGAGGGCACAGGGACCGTTCTGCCCCGCGGCGGGTCTGGAAGGCTCATCCCCACCGGCTGGGGGGAAGAGGATGGGAGGAACCTCTGGTGCCACCCTGCAGCCTGGCAAGGAGAAGAGCTGGAGATGACATGGTAGTGATGGTTCATTCACTCAGCCCCTAATGTGTGCAGAGCACCATACTAAGCGCTTGGGAAACCGCAGTACATGTAAGAAGCCTGGTCTCGAGTACCTCTGCCTTTCTCTTCTCTTTCCATTTCTCCCTCTCTTGCTTTATACTGTTCTCCACTTCCTCTTGTCCTGTCTTCTTCTCCTCTTCCTTCCTTCCCCCTCTTTGTCTCTCCTTCCCCTTTGAGGTAAGATCTATAAAAATGATTTAATAATAATAATGAAAATTATGGTATTTGTTAAGCATGCCAGGCAATGTTCTAAGCACTGGGGTAGATACAAGAGAGTTGGGTTGGACACAGCCCCGTCCCACTTGAGGCTCATAGTCTTGATTCCCATTTTACAGATCAGGGAGCTGAGACACAAAGAAGTTAAGTGACTTCTCCAAGGTCACACAGCAGACAAGTGGCAGGGGCAGTTTTAGAACCCATGACCTTCTGACTCCCAGGTCCATGCCTTATCCACTAGGCCATGTACCATCCATCCATTCATTCATTCATTCATTCATATTTATCGAGTGCTTACTGTGTGCAGAGCACTGTACTAAGCTCTTGGAAAGTACAATTTAGCAACAAATAGAGACAATCCCTACCCAACAACAGACTCACAGTCTAGAAGGGGGGAGACAGACAACAAAACAAGTAGACAGGCATGAATAGCATCAATATAAATAAATAGAATTATAGATATATGCACATCATTAATAAAATGAATAGAATAAGAAATATGTACATATATACACAAGTGCTGTGGGGTGGAGAGAGGGGTAGAACAGAAGGAGGGAGATGGGGCGATGGGGAGGGGAGGAGGAGCAGAGGAAAAGGGGGGCTCGGTCTGGGAAGGCTTCCTGGAGGAGATGCGCTTTCAGTAGGACTTTGAAGGGGGGAAGTGTGCTAGGTTGGCAGATGTGAAGAGGGAGGGCATTCCAGGCCAGAGGTAGAACATGGGCCAGGGGTCGACGGTGGGACAGGCGAGAACAAGGCACAGTGAGGAGGTTAGCAGCAGAAGAGTGGAGTTTCATGTCTTCTGTCTTTTGTCTTTTAATGCTTGTTTCTTCTTCCCACTGTCTTTTTTTTCTCCTATGTGAAAATTGGCTGTTGCAACAGGACTCCCTTTGGTCTACCACATGGTCACTACTCCAGTCTATCCTCTTACTTGCTGGCTTGGTGGTTTCCTCTTTGGCTTATAGACTTCCACCATTTTCAATACACACTCGCTCCACATCCCAGTCTAGTCTCTTCTTGGGCTAGCCCTATTGAGAGAGTTTTATAATAGTAAAGGAATCCCAGTCAAGCCATAGAGACACAGCCTTTTAGGACACAGTATTCTGTTTTTTGTCATCGTGTTTTCCTGGAAATAAACACCCTGTGTTACCTCAACCGGTTGGGCTGATTCCTGTTTCTCTTTTTCACAGAAGAGAGGACATTTGGATTCTAGGCTAATGTTTAGTGGCAGAAGGAGAGCTGTGCAAAAACAGCTATGCAGTCAGTCCTTATAACATGGGGCTTGTGTTCTTGAAGAATCTAGCATTTGAGAAAATCTGTGCCATAGTACTCCTATAGTAGTACAGTAGTGCTGGGAAGGACTGTGAGCCCCTTGTAGAGCAGAAACTGTCCGAGCTGGATGTACTGTTTCTGTCCCAGTGCCTAGAACAAGGCTTGGCATATAGTCAGTGCTTATTATTATCATTGTTATTGCTAATAATGATAATAAACAGTTATATTTCACACATGCACATAACCATTTCTTCTGACATTACACTGCATTCTGTCCAGCATTACGGGAAAACATTCCCCAGTTCTCTTTCATGGTTCTGTCCAAAGAGTCTAGTAGAAATCTATATTCTCAGAGAATCAACTGTAATCTATTTACAAGAATAAAATGTGTTCAATGTCTGACACCAGGATGGTGAAAATGTCCAGAAGCTTTTGGGAAGAATGACCTGATCTCCATTTAGGTCAGCCCAAAGCTCCCAATTTCTATCCTTCTCCCGCCCCGCAGTGAAAATAATAATAATAATAATAATGATGGCATTTGTTAAGCGCTAACTATATGCAAAGCACTGTTCTAAGCGCTGGGAGGGATACAAGGTGATCAGGTTGTCCCACGTGGGGCTCACAAAACCCCAGCTGTTTCCACAATCAGGCCATTCAGGTTTGAGGCTGTTTTCCATTTAACATTTTGGCTCCCAGGCCAGCGGGGGCCACCCAGGGCAGTCAGCTGGGCTGCTGGTGCGGAGGAGGTAGAACAACTGCAAGGCTGGGCAAACAAGGGAACCTGGAAACAGGGTTGGTCACCTTTAAATCAGTCTAATGGTTCTTCCTGGAGGTCAGGATAATCAAAAAGCGAGTGTGCATGTAAAGAAAGCACATCACAGGAATTGGGGTAGTATCGTGTTTAAGCAGTGTTATTTCTTGAGGGATGATGGAATTTTATTTCATCATTCATTGTCAAGGTACTTTTGGTAATAGTCACTGAAATGCTATTAAAAATTTCATATGATATGGTATGTCAACGAGGCTTTTTTTTTCTGTAGAAATGAAAAGGGGAATGATAGACTTTGGAGGTGGGATGGGGCGGGAAGTGGAGGGGGGGAGGGGGAGAAAGGACCCAGTGGGTGCTTAGGAAATTTCAGCATGGTCAACAATCAGTGTAAGAGACGAAACACTAAGACCAGAAGAAGAGTGTCAGACTTTTAGAATCCCTTTAGAGAAGGACTCTCCTCCGGCTGCCACCAAGGGATTCTCAGCCACAGTTTCTGGGGCTACGTTGTAGGGAAATTTTACCCCTTACAGCTTGCCTTGAAATCAAGGGAACTTTCTGTGGAGAAAAACTAGTTTCTGCTAACATCGTGTATTTATTCTACCTCTTCCCAACCAAACAGCCATACATTCTGTTGTAGCAAAACTGAAGCAGCATGGTGGAGTGGGTAGAGGACAGGCCTGGGAGCCAGAAGGTCATGGGTTCTGATCCCGATTCTGCTGTGTAACCTTGGGCAAGTCACTTAACTTCTCTGTGCCCCTTACTTCATATGGAAAATGGAGATTGAGACCGTGAGCCCCACGTGGGTCAGGGACTATGTCCAACCCAATTTGCTTGTATTCACCCCAGCGCTTAGTACAGTGCCTGACACATAGTAAGCACTTAACAAATACCACAATTGTCATTATTATTATTATTGAAGTATTTCTATAACCAAAATTTTATTAAAACTATTGCTTATCCAGATGGTTTTCTAGAAACCGAAGATTTAGTATGTGGTTCGTCTCTCTTGAATAAATCAATAATGATAGTTATTTAATCTCAAAATATCTGAAAACGTTGTGAGCTTGCTTTGAGGGCACTGTGGAATCGGGTGCTGCAAAATAGTCTTGTTGGCCTTGGCTGGACCCTGCATATGGCCACGATGTTGTCGTCTTTTACCCTTCAACTTTCTACTCCTCCCTCCCTGCTGCCCCTAATTAGAAACTTAAATGCACACACGTGCACTTTCCTGAATGTCTTGCCTATCAAGTGAAACAGGGCTGCTGACCTAGAGCCAACAGCTAGAACGAGATAACTAAGTACCAGGTCTCTCATGCCTGAATATTGACTAAATATCCCCGGGCGGGCATGGAACTTGGGCAAGAAGTAGGCCTTCAACTCACTTCTAGAATAAGAAGCGTGGCTCAGTGGAAAGAGCAAGGGCTTAGGAGTCAGAAGTCGTGGGTTCTAATCCCGGCTCCTCCACCTGTCAGCTGTGTGACTTTGGGCCAGTCACTTGACTTCTCGGTGCCTCAGTTCCCTCATCTGTAAAATGGGGATTAAGCCTGTGAGCCCCAAATGGGACAACCTAATGACCCTGTATCTACCCCAGTGCTTAGAACAGTGCTTGGCACATAGTAAGCGCTTAACAAATACCAACATTATTGTTATTAAGAAGCAGATCTGTTGTCCTCACCAGTAGTGCCCCCGAGCAGGTCCCGGAGGTTCATTCCACTCTTTAGACTCCTCCATTCTTGGGTCCTCTGCCAAGCCTGAGCCAATTTAACTCTCATCCCATCCCTGCTTGGGGTTTCAGGCAATTGTTTTATTAGTCAAAAGTGGCTTCTGAAACCATCCGTCGGGCCACCCCTGACCTAGATAAGTGTTGGTAGAGATGATGTCTCTGAACCAGTGAAGCCTTTCCGTTCTCATTTATCTGTAGTTAATCAAGAAAAGTAATTTCCTTGACTGTAGCTACCTGAAACATTTTCTGAGGGGTTGGAAACACCAAAGTTGCTTTCCATTACATAAGTAGTTGAGTCATTATTCTTATCAAAATGCTGTTCTAGTACGTATACAATAGAAGAAAAGAATGATTCAGAGAGCTCTACGGCCACATCTCACAGTATGGGAAAAGATTCCAAATCTGTTTATTGAAATTGATAGTTATGGTATTTAAGTGCTTTCTAGGTGCCTAAGCACTGGGGTAGATACAGGATAATCAGATTAGACACAATCCCCGTCGCACTTGGGACTCCCAATTTAAAACTGGCAAACATTCAAATTCCACAGTTAAGTCCCACGACCCAGCTAGATCTTTTTGTTCCAGAGATATGTTTTACTGGCTTGCTCCTGGGTGCCTAGATGGAATTCACTCTGTTCTGCCAGAATGTGTTCTCACTACCTGGATGGGACACAACTGCAGAATTCGGAACATTCTTCCAACAACCTGCACCTGTCTGGAGACCACATGATGGAATATCAGCAGAATCAGTTGTGCACATGCATGTGTGACAGGCAGCGAGTGGGTACTACCACATGAGTTTTCTGTAGTGCTGGGTTCTGCAAGAACTCAACCCCTGCACCGTGGGAGAAGTGGGAGAATTCTAGTATCAAATGTGTGCCCGTGTGTTTCCACATTACAGGTGCGGAAATCCACAGGAGTCAGTAAAACATATTTCATCGGACAGCCAGAACACGCTGTTAAGGTGACAGTGTGTTCAGGCCATCATCTAAGGCCAGTGTATCTGTAATACCCCACAATCCCAAATTTACAAAGTTGTTTTGTCCTGGGAATGGCAGATTTTTAGCCAAAATATAAAACACATTGTAAAGGATTAGTATATTTCCCTCCAAGAGTTCATTTGCTTTAGATAATAAATAACAAACAATTTCATGGGATTTTATTTACAAATAAATAACATGAGATACAAAATTTCATACAAAAAGAATGAAAATTAGATGGACTCAATAGACTACTGAGTAATTGGATGAGAGGTTTTAATACTCCCCTCCAGCCCAACCTCCAGAGATTAACATATGCACCGCACAGTTTGTTACTCTGCATTTGTTTCTACACGAGCATCATCATATCCTTCCCTCTCTTTATGTCTAGCCAGATGTCTGCATCCATGTTGTCTGTTTTGGAAGCTTAACTCCTTCAGGACAGGAAGCGGGCTAGCTGCACTGACTCTATACACCACCTCTGTGAGAGTCCTTAATAAATAGTATAAATAGTGCAATCATATAAATAATAAAACCCAGTCTGCACACTTCACTCCTCCAGTGCTAACCTTCTCACTGTACCTCGATCTCGTCTATCTCACCGCCGACCTCTCGCCCACGTCCTGCTTCTGACCTGGAACGCCTTCCCTCCTCTTATCTGACAATTAGTCTCGCCTCCTTCAAAGCCTTATTGAAGGCACATCTTCTCCTAAAGGCCTTCCCTGACTAAGCCCTCCTTTCGTCTTCTCCCACATGCTTCAATGTCACCCTGACTTGCTCCCTTTATTCATCCCCCCTCCCAGCACTTATGTACATATGTACAGCACTTATGTACATACCTGCAATTTATTTATTTATATTAATGTCTGTTTCCCCCCAAGAGTGTAAGACCATTATGGGCAGGGAAATGTGTCTGCTATATTGTTATATTTTACTCTCCCGAGCGCTTAGTACAGTGCTCTGCACAAAGCAAGCGCTCAATAAATACAATTGACTACTGGTGATGGTCATGGAAACATAAATAGTAGAAACAAGGAGAGTCCACTCAGAGTTTGTTGTAACTGCCTTGCTCTATCATGAAGAGTCGGTGGTAATTTCTTCGGCCACAGCGTAGGAGATTATATTCATCATAGTTTAATTAAGCCAAAATACGTCAATTCAGAATCATAAAATACTTGACTTGACTTGGTCACTCTAACGAACACCGAGACGCCTTGTTGCAGGTCAAAGACTCCTCCTATGTGAATGGACTGAAGACCACAGTGTTGCGTTGATGTCTGGGAATTGGCTCCCTTGAGTAAAGGACTCACGGCTCCACTTTTCTGGCTCAGGTAAAGGTAAGTCACAAATGGCTCCTTCTCTGTGGCTACGTCTTTGGAGCAGAAGCCGACTTGGGTATAGATATAGTAGAGTCCCGGCCTCTCGACTGTCAGTTTCCCAGCTTTGTAGGATAGCAAGTGGCTCATGGTAAAACGTCCCTTCTTCATCCACTGTAAAACTGTGAGGAAAGAAATACGAATGATTGTGGTGAGTCATCGGGAGGTTACTATTGACAAAGAAGTTAAAAGTGTAATTCCAGCAGATTCCATCGATGGGGGAGAACCACACCGAAGAGCCACAGTTCATAAGTCCATTCAGTTTGTTAATTCCAGATCAAACTGGTGCCCGTCAGGTCATTCTAGGGAATAGCATGATTTCAAAATACCTTACTACGAACAATAAATGCAAATCCACCAGGGAGTTCCCTGAGGTTAAATTGTATTTGTAAAAAAATGAAACCATCGTTAATTTTCTAGAGTTTGCTCAAGGTCATTTCCTCATATTTGGTCCTCCATGAAATGACCCTGAGGTTAAATCGTATTTGGAAAAAAATGAAACCATCGTTAATTTTCTAGAGTTTGCTCAAGGTCATTTCCTCATATTTGGTCCTCCATGAAATGAATGCCCACTTCCCTAGCCAAACCTCAAGCATGGTGAGAAGATGAAAATCTCATTGCTGCCCTATCATGCTGATGTGAAATTAACCAGCCTCCCACTTACAGGGCTATAATTAGGTAAGGAAGTATGAAAATAAACTTGCCATTTCACTGTAAGTTTTGATCTCCCATTGTAGTGGGTGCCACAAACTTGAAAGCTCAGTAATGTGCAAAGCATTTGTAATCTTGTGGCTAAGCCCAAGTATCCACCAGTAGTGTGCCATTTTCTCAGCTGAGATGTTGAGTGGGTTCAAAGTGCTACATGTGCCAGATTTCAAATCTCAGTCTCTGCAAGAGTTGAGTTAGTTGGAGGGGTATGTGAAAATTTAGATCAGTTTTGTCACATTTCTGAACCTTACTAGCTTCCATTATGGTGCAACACGCAACCGAAGTGTAGCCACAAAGTGTCAGGGAGACAGAGTTACCTGAAACTCTGGGCGCTACCGTATGCACTCAATGAAAGAGTCCTCTCTCCAACTGAACTTTAATATCTAAATAATTCATAAGCATCTCTCATTTCAAACATTTGAGAAAGAAGTGGATTCATGGTTTATCAGTCTACTCAATAAATAATAGCATAAAAGGCTTTTTTGTTCACAAGACTTGACAACACCCCCATGGAATACTAAAGAGCTGAATATGAAAAATCAGAAACCTATAAAATCATGGATATTCTAAAGGGAATCAAATTCATAAAGAAATGGCAAGAAAATTACATCTCAAACTCCCAAGCCCTAACTGGAGAAACAATACAAATGATGGCCCTCAATTTTTTGTTTTATCTTTCTTCTCCCTGGCAGATATAGTAGAATGATAAACATTAACAACCTGTCTGAATCTTGACCGCCTTTGATTAAGTGATTATCACTTAAATCACTTAATCACTTAAATCACTTAATTATAAAATATATGGATACCATCTAATAAAAGGTACCTTGTGTGACAATGCTTTAATTTTATGAATGTTCATATTTATATGACTTAATCAAAAACATTAGGATAAATTAAGCCACACCAAAGTAACACTAAGAAGACTGAGGAAATTGAGGGATAAAGCTCTTGTTCCTTTTACTTATTTTTCATGGTATTTGTTAAACTCTTACTGTGTGCCAGATCCTGTACTAAGCACTGAAGTAAAGATGCAAGCTAATCAGATTGGACGCGGTCCATGTCCCACATGGGGCTCTCAGTCTTATTTCCCATTTTACAGATGAGGTAACTGAAACACAGAGAAGTTAAATGACGTGCCCAAGGTCACACAGCAGACAAGTGGCACAGTCGAGATTAGAGCCCAGGTTCTTCTGACTCCCAGGCCCGTGCTCTATCCCTAGGCCTTGTTACTTTTCTTAGTTTAGCTTCTCTTCTTTTAGGTTTTCTGGAATGCTAAACAGAGTCCCTGCATTCCATCTTCACTTTAAATTTCAATGTCTGCATGAACCTATGGTTGAAACTTTAAATTCTAACTGTTCATGTGGCTGAGAGTTTTGATGGTATTGATGCCTGTTTGTTTTGTTTTGCTGTCTGTCTCCTCCTTTTAGACTGTGAGCCTGTTGTTGGGTAGGGATTGTCTCTATTTGTTGCCAAATTGTATCCTCCAAGTGCTTAGTACAGTGCTCTGCACACAGTAAACGCTCAGTAAATATGATTGAATGAATGAATGAATGAATGAGGTGCTTAATAACTCTGTTTCCATGGTTTTGTCAGATGCAAAGCATTCTCCAGCCTAGGCTACCAATAATTGATTAGGGAAAAAGAACTAACAGTTGCAACAGTGGAACAACATTCATGGAAATGAAACCATTTAGGGTTGCAGAGATCGCAAAACTGCTTCTGAAGTTTCTGCAGTGGAAAATCTGTAGCTTGCTAGTGCATACTGAACTCTATAGAAAGAGTTGTACTCTGAATTTACCTTGGGGCCGGGGCCATCCCAAATAAGGTGTGTGTAGACTAGTCACTGAGTGACGGATGGCAGTAATTTCCCTGAGTCATACTTTGAATTTCCAGGCCACTCGACCCCGTATATACACAGCTTTTCCAGCAGCCAGAAGTCTATGGGAATCAGTGGTAATGAGCCAGGATGCTAGTCATTTCTTCTGAGCTGACAGAATATCAACTCGCTGGTACTCAGTCCTTAGAAACTTGTAGAAAATGAGCACATTTTTGAAAGCGTGCTCTCTCTCTCTCTCTCTCTCTCGCTCTCTCTCCAGTCTTCCCATCTGTAGACATACAGCCCTCTGGGATACGCAATGCATGAACGGTCAATGGGTGTGGGGGGGAATTGGGAGTTGGGCACTTGGCTAAAAAAGCCACAGTTATAAGGATTGTTATCCCGCTTAAAGAAATTCCCCCGAGGAATGATTTTTGAACAGACAGGACTTACCAGATGCTGACTCATTATTTTTAACCCCTATAAGATGAGCTGCAATTGGATGCTTCTGTTCATCTGAAATGAAGAAACATCTATTAGGTCCAAAAATACCACAACAAAAAAAAAACCACTCTCACTTAAACCCAAGTATCTATCATTTTTCTGTTGGCTAGGAGTGGCAGTAATTATCTATATGGGAAGAAAATTGAACTGGACAGTTGGGGCAATTATACATATAATTCAGGTGACAAATGATAAGGAGGAAAAATAATTTTTTCAACTAACAATTCCTATGATCTATAGTGAGGAAATTCAGTCGTCACTCCTTCAATTCTTCACTGTATTTGTGTGTTTGTAAATAGAATGTGCTTGTTCCAAGCAGAACCTGTTAGACATTACTGGAATCTTTATTTGGGTCAAGTAACCTTTAAATCTCTGAGCAGGTACCTTAATGCCAAAAAAAGTCCTGCTTGCAAGGCACCTGTAAAAACCATGTGACCTTTGGCCAACAGATGAGTGCACAAGGTAAAGCTGTAGACCCAAAAGGTTGGCTTAACTACTCAGTCCCAGCTAAGCCATAGAAGCACAACCATTCAAACCTCTCCTGCCTGCATGAAGCAGAGTTTCAATGACAGTGCTTTAATCAATCAATCAAAATGTTATTTATTGAGCTTTTACTCTGTGTGAAACACTGTCCTAAACACTTGGGCGAGTATACTTCAGTAGAGTTTGTTTATGAGTTATTAGTATGCTTAATAGTCTGTTTAATAGCCAAAAGCTAAATTAACATGATTTCACGGGGGCATTACTGACAGCCAATTCATGTGAGAAACTTAGTCAAGCAGGAGTTTTTGGTGGTAGATGTGGAATTCATGTTCTCGTTTTAGTGTGGTCATATTTCTCTGCATTTGGATACACTTTTCTACATGGATTTTTTTTGAAACCCTTATAAAAAACGTGCTAAAGACTGCTAATGTCACAGATCACAATAGTAAATGATTCTTTTCCAGTAATTTTATTCCTTTTCAGGTTAAGATAGGTCCATAGTCACTCTGAAAAAGGTTCACTGTCATTTTGAATTGGTTATATTGAAGGGCAAAGAAGGGGCTATTTGGTAAACACCAACTTAATTAGACATGTCTGTATGTTTGCCTGAATGCACGGACACCGAGCTATCTGAAACCACAAGTGCCATAGATGACACACTTGGTTTCCTGTTATATTTACAAGCTTAAAAATGCAGGGTTTTTTTTAAAGGGTTATATCTAGTTTAGTTTTTCTTTTAAGTTTGCAAGCATTAGCAGAAAATGTCAATAAACAACCTACCTGTTTGCTTGAGAAATGCTTCTCCTTTCTCCTCTTTCTCCTTAACCTAAAAGAGAAAGATTTATAAAGTCATTTTACAGTGTCTTGATAGTAATGCAGAGGTCATAAATATCTGCTTATTACTCCTCTTAGGTGCTAACAAAGGCTTTTATGTAGCTATAACTACAGTACTATCACTAAACCTTTCCTGCAGATAAGACTAAGGCCCGGATGGGTTAAGTTACATTTTTAGGAGATCAATCTGGGAATGCAAGGCTCGTGACTCTCATCCCTCATCTCCATTTAGACCAATTCTTCAGTCCAGTCCTATGTCACCAATCGCGACCCAGCTTTGACAGGTATTCCTGGGACCAGTGAATATTATCCTATAGCAGGCACCCCAAGAGATCAGACTATACCGCGTTAACCTCCAAAGCAAACTTCTGTTGTACTGGCCCTGATATATTCTGCCCCAGTGTGCCTCAGCTTGGGTATTCTTTCAGGGCAAATTTAACTGTAAGTGGCTTGCAAGTATGAAATCTCAGAGCAGAAGACTTATGAAATATTGAAAAAAAATCCTTACGATGTCTTATATCCCATTTTTCGGAATGGGTTATTTAAAATTGGGCCTTGCTATGAAGAAGACTTTGAACCAGTTTTAAAGCAACAATCAAAATCACTGCCAGAGAACATTAGCAGTAATACTTTCTACATCCTTAGTAACTTATTTAACTCTGGAGCTACTTAAAAGGAAGTTTCCGAACCATAACGGGTTGGCGTCGTCAACCTCCGTCGGGTTAGGGATGGGAATTCCTCCCTTTTTAAAGTAGAGAAAATAAGGTTGGAGAAATCAAGTGACTTAGCTGAGCTTATCTGGAGAGTTTTAGAGCAGAGTCAGGAAAAGAATAGAGACTCACCAAATCAATTTTCTCTGGGAAAGGAGAAGGAAAATGGCATTTTGTTCCCTGTCTTCTGACATGTAGGTGCCTTTCTTTCTTACAGGATATTGAAATGTTTTGTCACCTCACCATTTTGCCTCTCTACCAGAAATGGTTTTTATACTCTTTTTGGGTGGTTTGATTGAGGCTCTGTTCTGCTGCCAGGTATGGGGGCGTGAATCATCACACGCAATGCAAAATCGGCTACTGTAATTGCTTACCTTACTTTCCATTTGTAACGCTCATCTAGAGAACTTTGATCTTAAAATTGTGCACCATGAAAATGCGATGGCAGGAAAGGATCATGAGATAACCAGTCAACAAATGACTATTTAGTGCATTTTAAAAAATGGAGTGTGACAATTGAGGTTGAGATGTTTTTAGGGTAAGAGTAATGAAAGGGCGCAGGACTGAACGGCACACCTCCATTCTGATAGTTTACAGATGGCAGGAGGACAAGTGGAAATAATAATAAAAACAACGATGCTATTTGTTAAGCACTTACTACTTGTCAAGCGCTATTCTAAGTGCAGGCATACAGACAAGCTAATCAGGTTGTACACAGTCCCTGTCCCACAATAGGCTCACAGTTTTAATCCCCATTTTACAGATGAGGTAACCTAGGCCCAGAGAAGTGAAGTGACTTGCCCAAGGTCACACAGCAGACAAGTGGAGGAGCTGGGATTAGATTAGAACCCAGGTCCTTCTGACTCCCAGGCCCGTGCTCTATCCACTAGACTACGCTACTTCTCTGTTGTGGGAGAGAGCTCAATGTCTGAACTACATATCAGATTTAGGCCCTCGGTTAGTCGGATCGCGTGCCAGCACCCAACAGAAGAACCTGGTGTTAACCAAGAAAAAAAATCCAGGCTGGACAAATCAGGTGGGCTCTCCTGGAATGCAGAGCCAAGACCTTTCTAAGAGGAGGATCTAGTACATACACATGCTAGGATCAGAGAAATGTGACTTCAGCTGGCATCTGGGAGCTAGGATACTTGTGCCAGTTTGCGACCATATATTGTCAGTTCCAGTTAGAATCCTCATGGCTATCCCAAAGGTTCAAGCATCGGCACTATGCTGTGGCCACTTGGGCCATAAGTGCATCCTGCATGTACGATACGTAGCAAGGTGCCGCACCTCTGCCTTGCTTACTCGCTTACTGTACTCTGTGCCCCAGCGGGAATGTTCCTGGAATCCTTACTTCATTCTGATGCCTGGATTGTTTTTCTAAAAAAAAGGTCTGTCCATGTCTCCCCATTCCTCAAGATCCTCCAAGAGCTGCCCATCCACAACAACATCAAATAAACTCTTTCTCGTCAGCTTTAAAGCACTCAATCAGCTCTCCCCATCCTAACTTACCTTGCTGATTTTCTACTATACCCAGCCGCACACTTCACTCCTCTAAGGCCAACCTACTCTCTCTACCTCGATCTTGGCTATCCTGTCGCTGACCCCTTGCCCATGTCATCCTTCTAGCCTGGAACTCCCTTTCCCATCACATCCAACCGACCACCACTCTCCCCACCTTCAAAGCCTTACTAAAGTCACATATCTCCTCCAAGAAACTTTTCCCCCAACCAAGCCTTTGTTTCCCCTACTCACCGTCCCTTCTGTGGCACCTACATACATGGCTCTGAACCATTTAAGCACTTGATATTCAATCCACCTTCAGCCCCATAGCACTTAAGTACATATCTGTATTTTAGTATCTGTCTCCCACTCTAGGCTATAACTCCTTGTGGGCAGAGAACATGTCTACCAATTTTTTTGTATTGTAGTCTTCAAGCGCTTAGTATGTTGCTTTGCATTCAGTAAAGCGCTCAATAAATATCATTGGTTGATTGCCAGGGATGAGAGTGTGTGAGTGGTGTGGAACAAACCACCCTCACAGTAATCGATTCTTTTATGCAGGTTCTCGGTCCCGAAGCCTCTGGACCAAAACTCATCCCTTGTTCTCAACCAGAGACTCCACTATCTCAGGCCTATCATCAGCAGTACCAAATCTATATTATTTCACAATCCTCTTGCATTTTTTACTTGCAGAAGTTTTATTTTCATCATGATTTGTTGTTCTACCCAACACCCCATGATGACTACCAGATTTTTTTGTCTCTGTTTTACAAATGAGAAACCAGAGTACCTAGGCAGGATTTAGAAGCAGTGTGGCCTAGTGGCAAAAGCATGGACCTGGGAGTCAGTGGACATGGTTTCTAATCCCACCACCACCACTTGTCTGCTGTGTAACCTTGAGCGAGTCACTTAACTTCTCTGTGCCTCCGTTACCTCATCTGTAAAATGTGGATTAAGACTGTGAGCCCCACATGGGACAGGGACTGTATCTCACCTGATAATCTTGTATCTACCCCAGGATTTAGTAGAGTATCTGGCACATAGTAAGTGCTTAACAAATTCCATTCAAAAAAAAAAAATTCAGTGTGACGCCTCAGCCTGATCAGTACACAAAGATATAGGAATGTAGGGTGATCCATGCCAGGTTAAAGTCTCTCCGGATAGTGCAAAATGAAATTCTTGGAGGCTCCCCTTGCCTCATAGGAATTCCAGCAATATGCTTAAATTGGGCATTTTTTATTAGTTCTAAGTGATATCTCTGAGCTTTGTTGTGGTCAGTGAATTTAATATAATCAACGCAGTTATATTGTACCGTCTGTTCTATTGTACTATCTCTAGAGTTTACTTCAGTGCTCTATGCACAGCAAGTGCTCAAAAAAATTGATTGATCCATGAACAAGTCTCTGAAAGAGGGCATAGATTGCACTTCTGGAACCTTGTGAGCCTTTCCCTTATTGGGTTCAAAAATTTGTGCTTCATGCTGTTGGTACACCAGGAATAAAGTTCAACAAGGAATGGCACGTAGTGGCTTCTGATAGAGGGTCAGACTATACTGCCAGACAACAGCTTTAAAGGCCTGTGCCCTGTGGAATTATCATCTCCCAAAAATGTCATTGACGAGAGTCAGCCCCACAGCCCTTATACTGTTCAAGTCCTTATAGTCTGCCCTATCTGCTGTGATCTATTTTAATGTCTCTCACGCCCGCTAGACTGAAAGCTCTTTGAAGGCAGGAACTGTGTCTGCCAAATCTATCATGCTCCCAGATGTTTAGTTCGCTCCCCTTCGTGTAGCAAGCCTTCAATAAATACCATTAGATGATTGATGTTTCTCTTGCTACCTGAGTTGGCCTGGGGGAATTTGGCCATAGGCAGAGCCCGCCCCGCCTCATCAGAGGTCCCTGATACCTTCTACCAAGATTCACCAAGATCTAGAAATTCAGCCGGCTGAGATGACGAGGCATTTTCCAAAGCCCAAGGGCACAATATTGAGAGTGAACCTCCAGGCCTGTAAAGGCCCAATGAAGTCCCGTTTGGAGAACTTCCCTACCTCAGAGAATGGTTCATGAAATTTGTTGAGACCTCTTATCTTAAGCATCCTAAGTTTCCATTTGAAGAGAAACCATGTAAGTAGGCTACCTTACATTCACCTGTTAAGGTGTAATAAACGAACACTGTGCTCTTTCACTTTATTTGATCAGTGGTAAAAGCTCTGTTATCCTGCAAGTTAGGGGAATGGGAGGTGCTAGGTAGGCAGCCATTCTGATTAAGGAAGGGCTACCTGGCAGGGATTTCACAAAATCATATAGAGGCCTAGAGAGGGTGCCTAGTGAGGAATGATATTATAGAACAGGGGTCAGAGACACTGTGTGAGGGCAAATAGTGTGGTAGAGCACCGTACCAAACAGGCTTGCTAAGACTCCTACGGAGGGCAAGGGCAGGATATGTGTCTACTAACTCTGTTGCCCTCTCTCAAGCCCTTACAGTGCTCTGCACCCGGAAGTCGTTCAATAAATATACTTGATTGAGAGTGTTTGCAAAACTCTGTCGGGCTATACACAGCTCGACTTTGCCAGCCTTCTCCCCAATAACTACATAGAACACAGGTGATGTAACCCTGCATCTCCCACCGGAAGGAGGCTCTTCTTCACAAGGATTCCTCAGGCAAGAATTGCCTTTCTATGAGAGACCTCAGAAATGACAGTTAATAGAGTATACTGTCTGGAAACTGGCTGGATGACAAAGCGTTTACTGTATAAGACCAGAAAGCCATTTCTTCCTGAATTCAATAGAAACAATCTCACTTTCTAATCCTTAAAGGAGGAGGTGGCTCTTAACTACACCAGTCTTTAATAGAACTTTTCTTTACACAGTTGATTAAAATTTGCATCGGTAAATAGTGCTGCAACATGTATTTTCAGAGAAAAGCCCTTCAGGACCATTTACTGAAGAGTTATTTACCTCAAGAAGCTTTTGGAACCTGTGCCTTATCTCTTCGCAGTTTAGTAATGTTGAGGATGCCCCTCCATTGTGACATTTTTGTACTGTCTTCATGAACACATAATCTTCGTGAAGACTCATCTCATCTTTTACCTGTTAGGGAAAAAAACGAGGGAAAGCATAAAGGTAATTCTGAAGGAAAACCAAACAAATAATAACGACCACGGTATTTATTAAGCCCTTACTGTGGGCCGAGTACTGTGCTAATCCCTGGGATAAATAGCCGATACGGCCTCTGTCCCCCATTCTAAATGACACTTGAGTGTGAATTTTCTCAGTTCTCTAGCAGTGTTTTATTGAAATGAGTATTTTACAAAATAAGGCAGAAAGTAATTATTGTTTTCTATCTTTGTAATTTTTCAAAAGCAAAATGCTCTGGAATAATTGGAGTATTTTCTGAATCTGGGTGGAAATTGCAACTGTTATAATAAAAAAACTTCACTATATCCTAAATTAGAATTTTTCAATGTCTGGTAGCAGTTGTAGAATAGTTATGTTTATATCCTATTGCAACAGTAGTATTTAGTCATTACAAATGCTGCTTGTAAAATAACTTGTTTTCCTCTGATGTAAATGACTGCTGCATTTTAGCATTTTGTGATTTTCTGCTTTGAAAAAATAGTTAATTAGTGATCAATATTAATTCAATTAATTCGTAATTAAATCAATGTGACAGGTTAAAGCTGAAAGAAAGCTTTTTCAACTTGAAAAGAATTGCTTTTTCAGTATGGTTAGTGCATTTTAATCTATATCCACCTGTTTACCTACATGGAGGTTAAGTTTGTAATTCTTGACTTTTGGAAATATTGTAAGTTTTATGTGAAAAACAAGGCACAGGGAAGATTGTAAACTCCTCAAGGGCAGGGAGCAAGTCTTTTTCTTTTATTGCACTCTCCTAACCACCTAGCACAGTACTCGACACTTAATAGGCACCCAGCAAATATTAGTAGATGAATAATTGAATGCATTACCCTTTTGCAACAATATTTGCACAAGCAGTGGAGAATGGGTAGTTGATTTTATGTGGATAATTAAAAACACTAAACTTACAACATAGAAAAAGAGGGGGTTTATTTTACTTAAATGATCCTTCTCTCTCTCTCTCTCTCTCTCTCTCTCTCTTAGTTGAACTTAAACTTTGTCCCGTAAGCAAAATGAAGTAATTATTTCTGTTAAATGATTGATATAGCCTTGATCATTCTTGCTAAAAAAAAAGTCCTTTATTTGGCCAAAATTACCCAGGTAAGTGTCCCAACTCTCTACTTTGCCTTGCCTTTAAAAAGACCCAGTCTCTGTTTTTTCAGCCTCATCCATGTACATTAAAATAAGTATTTTTGTTATAGTTTCTAAAGGATTTCAAATCATGTAAGAGGCTGCCTATCTTTTTCCCATGAATTCAACCACTAGGAAGGTCAAATAGCCCAAGATCAAACATGTCAGCATGTATTTTAGCCTGACCACAACTATTTATTGCACAGCCATTGATCAAATAACACTCACAGAGATACTTGGACATGAGTCTATAGCCCAAGCAATCTTTGGTCTTCATATATTTGTCCAGAGAATGCGTTTTTCTTCAACTAGATATTAGTTTTTTGACCAAATCAATACTTCCCTGCCCTGATAAGCTAAAATTAAGATGAAAAGAAGCAAATTCACTGTAAAAAGAATAGAATGTTAAATGACCAGACTTGATGATCTCAAAAACTCAAATTGCGTTGCAATAATGCTGCTCTGTACACGATGCATCGTAATGAATTTTGGGGGTGACCGTCCAAGGCGCATTCAGGGGAAAAGACTTTTGGTTCATATTACCTTATCCAACCTCCTGTGAAGATATATACCAAAAAGTGCCGTCGCGATGATCTGAGCGGTGACAAAGACAGTAAGAAAACCCAGGAGAAATTTCATAGTGGCAGGAGATCCAGTGTTGACTGACCGAGGAGAAGGCTGACTGTAGACTTCATTCATTCTGGTGCAGGTTGAAATGGTGCGTTTGGACAGAGAGATGCCGAAGCAGCATCTGACATTTCACTGTTGCTATCTCTTACTAGGATCGTAACTCGACTTCCTGGAAAATATGGCTCTTCTTTTTTTCTCCTTGAATCAAGAAACTACGTGAAGGTTTTTTCCTTTAAATTTACTTCCAGCCTTTTCCCCTTTGTTAAAGAAAAAAATGTTCAAGTTTCTTCTTCCATATATTCATACTTGCCTAACAATGTCACAGACTTCATAAGAGTTAATTGCAGCATTTTCCTACCTCAGTTGAACCTATCTTGGTTTGCAAAAGAGTCATTTCTAATTCAATCATCCCAAAGTGACAAAGTGCCTTCCGGGCATGAAATAGGACATGTTTAGCAACAAATAATGGGATTTATTTTGAAATTAGATCTTCATCCCTGGCTAGGATTTTGCAAGATTTTCTTTAAGTGAACTTTAGTACAAGGAAACCTGCACGATCGCTTCTAGCCAATGATTGCAAAGCAGAGAATTATCAATCAATTGTATTTATTGAGTGCTCACTGCATCCAGAGTACTGTACCAAGTACTTGGGAAAATAAAATACAACAGAGCTGGTAAATATGATCCCCAACTAGGAGCTTTCAGTTTAGAGGAGACAGACATTAAAATAGAGTAGGGATAGAGGAAATAGTAGCGTATAAGATTGCTTATGTAAGTATCGTGGGGCTGGGGTGAGTATCAAAGTGTTTAAAGGGGTACACAGCCAAGATCACAGTTGACACGGAGGGGTGGGTGGATGGGGGAAATAAAGGCCTTAATCTAAGAGGCCTTTTGGAGGAGATGTGATTTTAGGAGGGTTTTTAAGGTGGGGAGAGTGGTGGACTGTCAGTTATGAAAGGGGAAAGCATTCCAGATGAGAGCTGGTTGAGTGCCTTAAAGCCAGTGGTAAGGAGTTTGTGTTTGACACAGAAGTGGGTGGACAACCACTGGAGATTTCTGAGGCATGGGGAGATAAGGACTGAATGGTTTTTCAGAAAAATGATCCAGGCGGCAGAGTGAAATATGGACCCGAGAGGGAGAAATAGGATGCAGGGAGGTCAGCGACGAGGCTGATGCAGTAGTCAAGGCGGGAAATGAGGAGTTCTTGGATCAGCATGGTAGCAGTCTGGATGGAGAGGAAAGGGCGGATTCTGGCGTTGTAACTGGAGATGTGTAGGTAGAACTGACAGGATTTCATGATAGATCGAATATGTAGGTTGAATGAGAGATGAGTTGAATGTAATGCCAAGATTATGGCATTATGGCATGTGGCATGGAGGATGGCAGTGCTGTCTACAATGATAGGGAAGTCAGGGGGAGGCTTTGGGTGAGAAGATGACTTCTCTTTTGGCCATGTTAAGTTTGAAGTGTCTGTGGGACATCCAAATAGAAATGTCCTGAAGGCAGAAGGAAATGCAAGACTACAGAGAAGGAGGGAGGTGAGGGCTAGAGAGGTAGAATGATCGTCATGGAATTGGTAGCTGAAGCCACAGGAGCAAATGAGTTCTCCAAGAGAGGATGTGTCGATGGAGAAGAAAAGGGGCCCTGTAACTGAACCTTTAGGCACCCCCATAGTGAGAGGGTAGGAGGCAGAGAGGGAGCCTCAGAAAGAGGCTGAGGAAGCACAGTCTGAGAGATAGGAGGAGATCCGTGAGAGGACAGTATCGCTGAAGTCAAGGGTGGATAAGGTTGCCAAGAGAAGGGGGTGGTCCTCAGTGTTAAAGGCACCTGAGAGATGGAGAAGGATAAAGATGGAGTAGTGGTCGCTGGAGTTGGCAAGAAGGCAGAGATGCAGATTCCAGTTGCTGTGGTCCTCAACTTCCCAACCAAAACTGGCAGAGAGCTGGACATGGGGGGTCTGAGCTGATCTTCAGCCTCAGTCCCACCCCCAACTTTTGGCCAATAGCAGCTGTCCTACTGTTTGTTCAAATTGCAAGGAGTTAAGAATTAGTAAGTGTCTGGTGAACTGGGGTCATATGGTTATTACGCTATTTATTTTGTTAATGAGGTGTACATCCCCTTGATTCAATGTATCTTGATGATGTTGTTTTTGTTCTGTTTTGCTTTGCTGTCTATCTCCCCCATTTAGACTGTGAGCCCGTCATTGGGCAGGGATTGTCTCTATCTCTTGCTGAATTGTACATTCCAAGCACTTAGTACAGTGCTGTACACATAATAAGCGCTCAATAAATACTAATGAATGAATGAATGAATGAATAGAAAGTCCAGATAATTCAGTTCTAAAAATGGCCAGGGAAAAGCAAAATAGTTAAAGTCAGTCATCTAGATTGTTTAAATGCTACTGTTGAGGATAAGGAGGCTTTGGCCATTGAATTTGCAGGACTGGCAATCTCAGTGTATAAGTGGTCAACTCTCCTCCATCTCAGATTGTTCTTTGGACTAAGAGGCAACATTGCTGCTTCTCGGACTCTTCTCTAAGATCACCACCCAAATTTCTTCTGTGCATATCTTCTAAGGAAATTATCACTGCTGAGACTTGGGGTGGTGGCCTTAGTGCAACTAGGGATGCATTTGTCAAGTGATTTAAACAGCACATTACTGAACATCGAATGATCCCCTTTCCAAACCATGACCTTTAAAGAAAACTGTTCAAAATTAGGCACCTTGGACCCAAAATCTGAAAGCAGGGGAACTACTGGCAAGTCTGTCCTAGAGTTAGGAAGAAATAGAGGGAACATGAGACAATGGACAGGCTGAAAGAAACAGGGCAAAGGGACCCAGGGACACACGCTCACTCAGGCAGGTCTAGCACACACACACACACACAGACAAACACACTCACTGATTAACTGTGGTATTTGTTAAAGCTCTGATTATGTACCAAGCACTGTCCTCTGTGCTGGGGAAGGATATCCTCAATGTGAAGCGTTTCTGCAGCAACACGAGCAGGTAGGGATGCAGATTCCAGTTGCCTTGGTCCTCAACTTTCCAACCGAAACTGGAGGAGAGCTGGACGTGGGGGGTCAGGCTGACCTTCAGCATCAGTTTCCCCCCAACTTTTGGCCAATAGCAGCTGCCCTACCATTCGTTGGGTTCCCATTCAATTTTTCCACCCCCATTTCTGCCATAACTTCCACAGTTGAGAGATTGCTTCATAGAGCATGGAAGGTAGAGTGTGCCATGCGAGCTGATAGATTAATCAGCCAATCGTATTTATAGAGCACTTACTGTGTACAGAGCACTGCACTAAGTGTTTGGAAGAGTTCAGTATAACAGAGTTGGTAGACAGGTTCCTTGTCTACAGTGAGCTTACAGCCTAGAGGGGGAGACCGAAATTCAAATAAATTACACATTTGTATATGTCCTGTAGCACTGAGGTCGGAGTGAATAAAGAGCACAAATCCAAGTACAAAGGTAATGCAGAAGGGAGAGGGAGAAGAGATGAGGGCTTAGTTGAGGAAGGCCTCTTGGAGAAGATGTGATTTTAATAAGGCTTTGAAGACAGGGAGGGCTAAAGGAAAAGGGTAAAATCCACTCTTTCCTCTCCATCCGAACTGCAACCATGTTAATCCAAGCACTTATTCTCTCCTGCATTGATGACTATATCGGCCTTCTTGCTGACCTTCCTGCCTCCCATCTCTACCTACTCCAGTCTATGCTTCACTCTGCTGCCCGGAACATTTTTCTACAGAAATATTCAGTCCTCATTTCCCCACTCCTCAAGAACTGTCATTGGTTGCTTATCCACCTCCACATCAAACAGAAACCCTTTACCATCAGCTTTAAATTACTGAATCACCTTGTCCCCTCCTACCTTACTTCGCTGCACTCCTACTCCAGTCCAGCCCACAAACTTCACTAATGCCAACCTACTCACAGTACCTCAATCTCATCTATCTTGCCGCCGACCTCTCACCCACGTCCTGCCTCTGGCCTGGATGGCTCTCCTTCATATCCGACAGACAATTACTCTCCCCACCTTCAGAGACTTATTAAAGGCACATCTCCCTTTATTCACCCTTCTGACAGCCCCACTGAACTTAGGTACCAATTCGTAATTTATATAAATGTCAATCTTCCCCTCTAGACTGTAAGCTCGTTGTGGGCAGGGAATGACAAATCTACCAACTCTCTGTTATTGTACTCTCCCAAACTCTTAGTACAGTGCTCTGCATACAGTAAGCGCTCAATAAATTAAACTGTAAGCCCGTCAATGGGCAGGGATTGTCTCTATCTGTTGCTGAATTGTACATACCAAGAGCTTAGTACAGTGCTCTGCACATAGTAAACGCTCAATAAATACTATTGAATGAATGAATGAATAAATACGATCGATGGATCGACTTGGGGAGCGGTGGTCTGTAGGATGTGAAGGGGGAGGAAATACCAGGCCAGAGCCAGGATGTGGGCAAGGAGTTGATGGCGAGATAGACAAGATTGAGGTAGCGAGTATGTTGGTGTTAGAGGAGCAAAGCGAGCATGCTGGTTGGTAGTAGGAAGTCAGCAAGATAAGATAGAGGCAGCGTGATTGAGGGTTTTAAAGACTATGGTAAGGAGTTTCTATTTGTCGAGGAGGTGGATGGGCAACCACTGCACATTCTTGAGTAGTAGAGAAATATGGACTGAAAGTTTCTGGAGAAAAATGACCTACATAGGAGGAGTGAAGTAGAGACTGGAGTGGGGAGACACAGGGGGCAGAGAGGTTAGTGAGGAGGCTGGTGCAGTAATCAAGGTGGGATCAGATAAGTGCTCGAATCAGTGTAGTAGCAGTTTGGATGGAGAGGAAAGGTCAGATTTTAGCGGTGTCGTTAAGGTCAAACCGACAGGATTTGGTGACCCACTGAATATGTGGATTGAGTGAGAGAGATGAGTCAAGATTAATGCCAAGGTTATGGGCTTGTGAGACCGGGAGGATGGTGGTGCTGTCTGTAGCGATAGGAAAGTCAGGGGGAGGACAGGGTTTGGGTGAGAAGATGAGGAATTACGTTTTGGACATATTTAAGTTTGAGGTGCTGGTGGGACATCCAAGGAGAGATGTCCCAAGGGCAACTGTGAAGACCATGCATTGTTTAGGGGATCCATTATCAGCAACTCCTGCAGTGGTGGCCCATGGATATTAGTCTGAGGAGATACATCCTTTTCTTGAGTTAAGTTAGATGAGAGAAATGGCCATAAATCAGAGAAAGCGTCAAGGGCCCGAGAAGCCCCAGAGTAGTAATAATTGTGATATTTGTTAGGTACTTACTTTGTGTCAAGCACTGGGGTAGATAGAGGATAAGCAGATTGGGCAAAGCCTCTCATCCACACAGGCTCACAGTCCAAAGGGGAGGAAGAGCAAGTACTCAAATCTTCGTTTTACAGATGAGGAAATGAAGCACAGAGAAGTCAAGTGATGTGCCCAAGGTCAAACAGCAGGCAAGTGGTAGAACTGGGATTTTATCTATCTCAGAACTGCTGACTCCCAGTCTCGTGCTCCATCTACTAGGCCACACTGCTTCTCCAGAAACAGCTAGAGACCAGAGAGGAAAAAAACACGAGTAGATTCAGCTAGTTGTTGCCTCAGCCATACGCAACCCTTTCACTGAAATGAGGGATTAAAGAAGCCACAAAATTATGAAGGTTGTGAAAATGCTTTGGTCTGAGAGGGAAGCAGTCCACAAGGAGATTCTCTGGTACAGAGGGAGAAGAAACTAGAATGCATTTACCAAAACCAACACTGGCCTTTGTATCCAAGGCCTCTCTCTGGAATTGTAGCAAAAATTGGCAATGTTAAGACACAATTGCTATTTATAAAACAACGAAGCAACCTCTATATCATAATGATAAGGCTTCCAATGATCCAATTTTGGGGAATAAATTCCAAAGACATTGTTTGTACCGGGCGAGACCGGAGGCTGTGTAGACTACCCATCCCCCTTGTATCAATTGTAAAGGAATACCGAAGGAAGAGGCAGATAAATCCAGGTTGAC